>NW_021604767.1:4192906-4207672 GCF_004785775.1 Grammomys surdaster
AAGGAAGGAAGGAAGGAAGGAAGGAAGGAAGGAAGGAAGGAAGGAAGGAAGGAAGGGAGGAAGGGAGGAAGAAAGGAAGGCAGGCAAGCAGACAGGAAGACAGAAAAGACTCATGCTTTTCCCTAAGCACCCCGAACATATTGTTTAGCAGTATCTTCAATAAGCAATTTGTACCTCAAAAAATAGTTTTTATATAGTTTCTCCTGTTAGTTGAAAAGTTAAAATAATTTTTTATCTTACAAATATTATGACTGACAAGGTTTTCCATCATTATAATGAAAATGTTGGGACCACTGCCATCAATACTATACCTCTTTATCCCAAAAGAGTAATCAAACTTAAATGCTCTAACTATTCAAGGATTGGAAAATATAATCAAGATTTTAAATTACCTTGTGTAAGAAATTTAAGTTAATTAGTAATTCTCAACTGACAAGTTGTCCACGTAAGTTATTCTCAATGACAATGAATATAGGCTGGATATGCCTTTATAAAATGCTTGGAAACCAAGAGTCTTCATGACATTTAGAACACTTCCATTTATATATAATGAGATATCTTGAAGATATACACCAATTATAAACTCACTGCTAATATTTTTATGACCTATATATCCAGAGTAAAGATGATTTTTGTAAATTTTTGTACTTAACTTCTGACTACCCTGTATTATATAAAGCATTGCCTAGAATTTTCCATTGTGGTATCAAGATGGTTTTTTTTTGAATTATAGAACATTTCATATTTCAGAATTTTGGATGACATTTGTACAGCCTATATTTCCTTGCATGTCTATGTTATCAAATCAAGCAAATAAGAGAAACAAATAAGCTTTACATAGAAGATCTTTCTTGTGATATAAAAATTATATAATTTTATACTTAATTTTAGAACCCATCTTGAGATGATTTTGGTATCAATCTAGTTATTTAACATAAATGTATGATCCAAAACTGGTTCTTTCAAAAGATCCTATCAAGTGAGTACAAAAGAGAATACACAATGAGAAAATATTTCCAGGTCTCACATTTGACTAATAACATCTGACTTGAATAGAAAGCTCAGAATCTGATATTACAATTAAAATGTAGTTAGAAAATGAGTAAAATCCTAAAGACCTAGTTCGTCCACAACATCACAAAAATGAACACATGTAAAAAGATGTTCCTATCTCTAGCAAATTAGCCAAACTCACTACAACAATATTGCGATGGTAAACATATACATCAAAACAGCATCCACATCTGTATTGGTTAGGATCTGGCAGAGCCTCTCAGGAGACAGCTGTACCAGGTTCCTGTCAGCAAGCAATTCTTGGCATCCCCATTGGTGTCTGGGTTTGGTATCTGCATGTGGGATAGATCCCCAGGTGGGGAAGTCTCTAGATGGACTTTCTTTCAGTCTCTGCTCTGCTCTTCGTCCCTCTATTTCCTTTAGACAGGAGCAATTGTGGGTTATCATTTAGGAGATGGGTGGGTTGCCCCATCCCTTGTGGGGAAAAAATAGGGCCGCAGCGTTGGAATCCAGGAGGCTTTCCACACTGCGAGTCCCACATGTAGCAGGAGGTCTAAGGTTCCAGTGGCCTGGAGGCTTTGGCGACAGCAGGCCCCAATGACATGAGGAAGTCCTTGGTTCCAAAAGGGTTTATTGTCATGGTGGATGGTGGATGGATCTGGTTGTACCCCTGTAAAACTTAGGACAGTCCTGAGTTATATAGGGAGGGAGAAAAGGGGAGGATCTGGGGAGGATATGGGGAGGATCTGGGGAGGCATGCTTAATTTGTTCCACCCTCTGGCCTTCATTAGTATGTAAATCCCTAGGGCCTGAGGCCTCTAGTCACACCCTCTACCTGTGCACTTTGGGAGGGGCTGTAATGGCCTACTTGACTGAACAATGTAGTTTTATGGAGACTAGACTGCTTTTCAGGACCCTAGGTTCTGGGGCCACACTGAACTCCTGCCGGTTCTCACGCAGAGTCTCGGGGTTCTAGGCACATGGTCCAGCCATGAACCAGAATACCCTGATGCAGTCCCACAATCCCTCAAGGGGTGGGGGGGTTGGCAGGGTTTGGGGGTTGGGGGTTGGGGGAGCATGCCTAACCTCTGGATCTGGTCTCTACAGGTTCTCTCTTCCCTTTATGGGGTATTTCAGATAATGTCACCCCTGAGGGGTCTTGAGAGGTTTGCTTTCCTTATGCATTATCTAAACCCAAGAAATAAAAACTTGAACTCCATTATATTGCATGAATATAGCTTCATTTTTTTCTTTTTTTTTCTTTTTTTTCTTTTTTTTTCTTTTTTCTATTTTTTTTATTGGATGTTATATTTACAGTTCCTATGTTGTCCCCTTACCCCATCCCCCACCCACCCAGGAACCTCCAATCCCCTCACCTCTCCTCCTTCTTCTCTGTGAATGTAACTTCTATCTACCCCCCCACCTCCTCACCTTCAAAATTCCCACCCTCTGGGGCATCCAGCCTTCATGCAGTCAAGGTTCTCTTCTTTCACCTATGTCCAGCAGGGCCCTCCACTCTTACATATTCAACTGAAGCGCTGGATCCCTCCCTAACTGCTCCCAGGCTGGTGGTTTAGACCCTGGGAGCTGTGGTTGGTTGGTATTGTTGCTCTCCTCATGGTGCTGCAAATCTTTCAACTCTCCTTCATTCTTTACTCTAACTCCTCTATTGAGAACCCCATGATCAGTTCAATGGCTAGTTGTAAGCATCTGCCTCTGAGTATGTCAGACTCTTGGAGACCTCTGAGGAGATATCCATATCAGGCTCTTATCAGCATGCACTTCCTGACTTCCACATCAGCCTCTAACTTTGGTGATTGCACATGGGATAGATACTCAGGTGGAGTGGTCTGTCCCTCACTTTGTCTCCATATTTGCTCCCTTGAGTAATTTATTGCTCCTTCTAAGAAGGACCAAATCACCCCCACTTGGTCTTCCTTCTTTATGGGCTTCATGTGGCCTGTGAGTTGCATCTTGGGCATTTCAAGGTTCTGGGCTAATATCCAATAATCAGTGAGTGAATACCATGTGTGTTCCTTTTGTGATTGGCTTACTTCACACAGGATGATAATTTCTAGTTCCATCCATTTACCTAGGAACTTCTCGAATTCATTGTTTTTAATAGCTGAGTAATACTCCATTGTGTAAATATACCACATTTTTTGAATCCATTCCTCAGTTGAAGGACATCTGGGTTCTTTCCAGCTCCTGGCTATTATAAACAAGGCTGCTATGAACATAGTTGAGCATATGTCCTTGTTATATGTTTGAGCATCTTCTGGGTATATGCCTAGGAGTGGTATAGCTGGAACCTCAGGTAATGCTATGTCCAATTTTCTGAGGAACAGCCAGACTAATTTCCAAAGTGGTTGCACCATCTTGCAGTCCCACCAACAATGGAGAAGTGTTCCTCTTTCTCCATATCCTCGCCAGCATCTACTATCACCTGAGTTTTTAATCTTAGCCATTCTGACTGGTGTGAGATGGAATCTCAGGGTTGTTTTGATTTGCATTTCCCTGACGACTAAGGATGCTGAACATTTCTTTAGGTGCTTCTCGGCCATTCGAGTTTCTTCCTTTGAAAATTCTTTGTTAAGCTCTATACCCCATTTTTTAATAGGCTAATTTGGTTGTCTGAAGTCTAATTTCTTGAGTTCTTTATATATATTGGATATTAGCCCTCTATCAGATGAAGGATTGGTAAAGATCTTTTCCCAATTTGTTGGTTGTCATTTTGTCCTATTGACAGTGTCCTTTGCCTTACAGAAACTTTGCAATTTTATGAAGTCCCATTTTTCAGTTCTTGATCTTAGAGCATATGCCATTGGAGTTCTGTTCAGGAACTTTTCCCCTGTGCCCAAGTATTCGAGGCTCTTCCCCACCTTCTCTTCTATTAGTTTCAGTGTATCTGGTTTTATGTGGAGGTCCTTTATACACTTAGATTTGAGCTTTGTACAAGGGGATAAGAATGGATCAATTTTCATTCTTCTACATGTTGTCCTCCAGTTGAACCAGCACCATTTATTGAAAATGCTGTCCTTTTTCCACTGGACAGTTTTAGCTCCTTTGTCAAAGATCAAGTGACCATAGGAGTGTGGGTTCATTTCTGGGTCTTCAATTCTATTCCATTGATCTTCCTGCCTGTCTCTGTACCAATACCAGGTAGTTTTTATCACTATTGCTCTGTAGTACAGCTTGAGGTCAGGGATGGTGATTCCTCCAGAAGTTCTTTTATTGTTGAGAATAGTTTTCGCTATCCTGGGTTTTTTGTTATTCCATATGAATTTGAGAATTTTTTTTCTACCTCTGTGAAGAATTGAGTTGGGATTTTAATGGGGATTGCATTGAATCTGTAGATTGCTTTTGGCAAGATGGCCATTTTTATTATATTAATCCTGCCAATCCATGAGCATGGGAGATCTTTCCATATTCTGAGATCTTCTTCAATTTCTTTCTTCAGGGACTTGAAGTTCTTGTCATATAGGTCTTTCACTTGCTTGGTTAGATTCACACCAAGATATTTTATATTATTTGCAACTATTGTGAAAGGTGTCATTTCCCTAATTTCTTTTTCAGTCTGTTTATATTTCATGTAGAGGAAGGCTACTGATTTGTTTGAGTTGATTTTATAACCAGCCACTTTGCTGAAGTTGTTTATCAGGTTTAGGAGTTCTCTGGTGGAAGTTTGGGGGTCACTTAAGTATACTATCATATCATCTGCAAATAGCGATATTTTGACTTCTTCCTTTCCTATTTGTATCCCTTTGACTTCTTTTTGTTGTTCTTTTTGTTGCTCTGGCTAGGACTTCCAGTACTATATCGAATAGGTAGGGGGAGAGTGGGCAGCCTTGTCTAGTCCCTGATCTTAGTGGGATTGCTTCAAGTTTCTCTCCATTTAGCTTGATGTTGGCTACTGGTTTGCTGTAAATTGCTTTTACTATGTTTAGGTAGGGGCCTTGAATTCCTGATCTTTCCAAGACTTTTATCATGAAGGGATGTTGAATTTTGTCAAACGCTTTCTCAGCATCTAGTGAGATGATCATGTGGTTTTTTCTTTGAGTTTGTTTATATAGTGGATTATATTGATGTATTTCCGAATATTGAACTACCCCTGCATTCCTGGGATAAAAACCTACTTGATCAAGATGGATGATTGTTTTGATGTGTTCATGGATTCGGTTTGCTAGAATTTTATTGAGTATTTTTGCATCGATGTTCATAAGGGAGATTGGTCTAAAGTTCTCTTTCTTTGTCGGGTCCTTGTCGGGTTTGGGTATGAGTGTAATTGTAGCTTCGTAGAACGAACTGGGTAGTGTTCCTTCTGTCTCTATTTTGTGGAATAGTTTGAAGAGAATTGGTATTAGGTCTTCCTTGAAGGTCTGATAAAATTCAGCACTAAAACCATCTGGTCCTGGGCTTTTTTTAGTGGGGACACTTTTAATGACTCCTGCTATTTCCCTAGGGGTTATGGGACTATTTAGATGGTTTATCTGCTCCTGGTTTAACTTTGGGACCTGGTATCTGTCTAGGAAATTGTCAATTTCATCCAGGTTTTCCAGTTTTGTTGAGTATAGGCCTTTGTAGTAGGATCTGATGATTTTTTGAATTTCTTCAGTTTCTGTTGTTATATCTCCCTTTTCAGTTCTGATTTTATTAATTTGGATACTGTCTCTGTGCCCTCTGGTTAATCTGGCTAAGGGTTTATCTATCTTGTTGATTTTGTGAAAGAACCAGCTCCTGGTTTTGTTGATATTTTGTATTGTTCTTTCTGTTTCTATTTGGTTGATTTCAGCCCTGAGTTTGATTATTTCCTGCCTTCTACTCCTCCTGGGTGTATTTGCTTCTTTTGTTCTAGAGCTTTTAGTTGTGCAGTTAAGTTGTTAGTGTGTGCTCTTTCCAGTTTCTTTTTGTAGGCACTTAGAGCTATGAGTTTTCCTCTTATCACTGCCTTCATGGAGTCCCACAAGTTTTGGTATGATGTGTCCTCATTTTCATTGAATTCTAAAAAGTCTTTTATTTCTTTCTTTATTTCTTCCTTGACCAAGTCATCATTGAGTAGAGAGTTGTTCAGTTTCCATGTGCACGTGGGTTTTCCATTGGTTTTGTCATTATTAAAGACCAGTCTTTGGTGATCTGATAAGATGCAAGGGATTATTTCAATCTTTTTGTATCTGTAGAGGGTTGTTTTGTGACCAATTATATGGTCTATTTTGGAGAAGGTACCATGAGGTGCTGAGAAAAAGGTATATTCTTTTGTTTTAGGATGAAATGTTCTATAGATGTCTGTTAAGTCCATTGTTTCATAACTTCTGTTAATGTCAAAGTGTCTCGGTTTAATTTCTGTTTCCATGATCTGTCCATTGCTGAGAGTGGGTTGTTGAAATCCCCCACTATTATTGTGTGAGGTGTAATATGTGTTTTGAGCTTTAGTAAAGTTTCTTTTATGTATGTATGTGCCCTTGCATTTGGAGCATAGATGTTCAGAATTGAGAGTTCATCTTGGTAGATTTTTCCTTTGATGAGTATGGAGTGTCCTTCCTTATATTTTTTGATTAATTTTGGATGAAAGTCGATTTTATTTGATATTAGAATGACTACTCCAGCTTGTTTCTTGGGACCATTGGCTTGGTAATTGTTTTCCACCCTTTTATTCTGAGGTAGTGTCTGTCTTTGTCACTGAGGTGTGTTTCTTGTATGCTGCAAAATTCTGGGTCTTGTTTGTGTATCCAGTCTGATAGTCTGCGTCTTTTTATTGGGAAATTGAGACCACTGATGTTAAGAGATATTAAGGAAAAATGATTGTGGCTTCCTGTTATTTTTGTTATTAGAGGTAAAGTTATGTTTGTATAGTTATCTTCTTTTGGGGTTGTTGGAAGATTACTTCCTTGCTTTTTCTAGGTTGTAGTTTCCCTCCTTGTGTTGGCGTTTTCCATCAATTATCCTTTGAAGTGCTGGGTTTGTGGGAAGATATTGTGCAAATTTGGTTTTGTCATGGAATATCTTGGTTTCACCATCTATAGTGATTGAGAGTTTTGCTGGGTATAGTAAACTGGGCTGGCAATTGTGTTCTCTTAGGGTCTGTATGATGTCAGTCCAGGCTCTTCTGGCTTTTATAGTCTCTGGTGTGAAGTCTGGTATAATTCTTATAGGTCTGCCTTTATATGTTACTTGACCTTTTTCCCTTACTGCTTTTAGTATTTTTTCTTTGTTTTGTGCATCTGATGTTTTGATTATTATGTGATGGGAGGTATTTCTTTTCTGGTCTAGTCTATTTGGTGTTCTGTAGGCTTCTTGTATGTTTATGGGCATCTTGTTCTTTAGGTTAGGTAAGTTTTCCTCAATAATTTTGTTGAAGATATTTACTGGCCCTTTAAGTTGGGTATCTTCATTCTCATCTATACCTATTATCCTTAGGTTTGGTCTTTTCATTGTGTCCTGGATTTCCTGGATGTTTTGAGTTAGGAATTTTTTGCATTTTGCATTTTCTTTGACAACTGTGTCAATATTTTCCACCGTATCTTCTGCATTTGAGATTCTCTCTTCTCTCTCTTGTATTCGGTTGGTGATGCTTGCCTCTATGACTCCTGATCTCTTTCTTAGGTTTTCTATCTCCCTGGTTGTCTCCCTTTGAACTTTCTTTATTGTTTCTATTTCCAGTTTCAGATCCTGAATGTTTTTGTTTAATTCCTTCTTTGTGTTTTCTTGCATTTCTTTAAGGGATTTCTGTGATTCCTCTTTAAGGGCTTCTACCTGTTTACTTGTACTCTCCTGTATTTCTTTAAGGGAGTTACTTAATTCCTTCTTATAATCCTCTATCATCATCATGAGAAGTGATTTTAATTCTGAATCCTGCTTTTCAGGTGTGATGGGGTGTTCAGGGCTTGCTATATTGGGAGAACTGGGCACTGATGATGCCAAGAAACTTTGGTTTCTGTTGCTTATGTTCTTGCGCTTGCCTTTCACCATCTGCTTAACTCTACTGGTACCTGCCCTCACTGTGTAAGACTGGAGTCTGTATTTCCAGTTGTCTTGCTTATTGCCGAACTCCATGGAGTCCAGATGTCTCTGTGGTCTTATGCTCCTAATCTCCTGGGTGGAAGAACTCCTGGGACTCAGGCCACTTCTTGGATCTGGAAATCCTTCTGCTCTCAGTGCAGTGGGTCCTCGATGACTCAGGATTCAGTTTCAGCTGCTCTAAGTGCAGTGGCTCCTGAATGACTCAGGATTCAGTTTCTCCACAGGACAGGAGCAGACCGACTCTGTGTCTGCTCCAGCCCAAAGGACCAGGCAGGGGCAGAAGGGAAGTGGAATTCCGGAGGGGCGGGTTTTCGGTAGCTGCTGTGCCCTGAATGTCCTTGGCTCCCAGATGTATCTCTGGGGCTTAGGGAGTGAGATGGAGTTCTTACCAGCTGCTCTGAGTGCAGTGGCTCCTGGATGACTCAGGATTCAGTTTCTCCACAGGACAGGAGCAGACCAACTCTGTGTCTGCTCCAGCCCAAAGGACCAGGCAGGGGCGGAAGGGAAGTGGAATTCCGGAGGGGCGGGGTTTGGGTAGCTGCTGTGCCCTGAATGTCCCTGGCTCCCAGATGTATCTCTGGGGCTTAGGGAGTGAGATGGAGTTCTTACCAGCTGCTCTGAGTGCAGTGGCTCTTCTAGGATGACTCGGAATTCAGTATTTCCACAGGACCGGAGCAGACCGATTCTGTGTCTGCACCAGCCCAAAGGACCAGGCAGGGGTGGAAGGCAGCTTCATTTTTAATAATTAAAAAAAATTGCCCATAATCCTAGCACCTAGGAAGCTGAAATTGCATTACTGTGAATTCAGAGCCAGCCAGGACTATATAGCAAGTGCCAGGAAGGAAATCTGGAACAGATGGCAAGAACTTATGCCATAAAATAAAGACTAAAAAATGAGAAAGAAGATTAGTAATAAAGACCACTGTACAATAGTTGAATAGTTAAACAAGATATTCTAAGGGCAAAACCATGACATAGTGTTCAGCAATAATGCAATGAATTATTGACTCACTCAACATTCACGTAGATCTCAGGACATTATGCTGAGTACAAAACCCAATGAGCTAACTGAACAACCCAATCAAAGCAGGTTACATGTTATGTATTTCATTAAGCTAACAAAATAAGAAAGACAGAGTTCTAGAAATGGAACATAGATTGAAGGTTGCCAACTCTTGAGGACACTTGGAAGGAAGAGAGGAAATAAAATAACCATGAAAGAATGGCATAAAAGAGAGTTTTCTAGGGATGAAATAGCTGCTTTTCATGATTGAAGTAGTTGTTGCACAAAACTACACATGGGATAAAATAACATAGAAGCATGTATGCATGGCAAGATGCTAACTTGTTACACTGTGTATTGTACCATATTTATGTGGGACCAATCTACTAGGGAAAAAAATGGATTAAGGTTACATGAGAACCCTCTGTACTGGTTTTCTAAATCACTATAAATCAACAAAAATTTCAAAAAATTGTTCAATAGTCTATTGAGAATCCCATTCCTGAGTAAGCTACTTAGTCATACTAATTTCTCTTTGACTTGACTACATGTTCATCAGACTGCACAAATGCAGTTGACACACTTTAGCCTTCAAATGTAATCTTAATATTATCAGAAATGAAGAGGAATGCCTGCCCTCCCTGGCCTCTACTCCCACTTATCATAATCAGAAACTCTGCTGTGTGGATAGGCTTATACTTTGCTTTCTCCTCATTCAATTTGTCCCATCTAGGCTTTGTTTCCCACATCCTATTATCAGCACCAGAATGAGGCTGTCAAATCAATAGCTACCTTCTGGATCTTCTGATTGACTTGGCAGAGCAGTGTGACCCATACTGATCATTCTATGTCCAGATGAAATTAGTATATTCAGTGTTCATTTATTTGCAAATGTTAGTGTCCTGATGAACAGAGTTGATCTGAGAATTAAACTAACAAAGTAGTATCACACTTGAATGAATGAATCCCTTTCTTATTAATCTTTCTTCTATTTTTTTTTAAAAATTTTAAGACAGGCCAAACTTCAGGTGGAGCTCAGGGAGTCTTTTGGAAGAGTAGGGGATAGAATTGAGCAAGCTGGACTGGACAAGGACACCACAAAAAGATCTACAGAGTCATGGGGGCTCACAGAGACTGAACCACCAACCAAAGAGCATAAAGGGGCTGGACCTAGGCCCTCTACATATTTGTATTAGATGTACAGGTTGGTCTTCATGTGGGTCCCCTAATAATTGGATCAGGGGCTGTTTCTGATTCTGTCACCTGCCATTGGATCCCCTTCCCCTAGGTAACCTGCCTTGTTGGGCCTCCTGGGAGAGTATGTGCTTAGTCATGCTGAGACTGGATGTCCCAGGATGGAGTAGTACCCAAGGGAGGGACTTTCCCTTCTTTGAGGAGAAGGGTAGGGGGTTAGGAGGGTGGGATAGGATTGGTAAGTGTGGGACTGAGAAGTTAGGGGGCTGTGATCAGGATGTAAAGTGAATGAATGAATGAACGAATGAATGAATGAATAAAGAAAGAAAGAAAGAAATAGGAAAGAAGAGTAAAGTGGTATGTAATACACTTCTGCTTAGTTTTGCTAAACACTTTAATGTGAACGTGTCTGATCAAGACATGACTTGGTAGTATCTAATACTGTGATAAATATGAACACATTTGTTGGCTTGTCCTATAGGACTATAATCTGGAATGGAAAGTCCTGAATCAGCCCTGTGATTTTGCACAAGCCCCAATATTTTTGCAGAATTCTTTCTTTTACTATCCACTGGTCATCACAATACTTCCTATGATTTTAATATCCATCCTTTGCAGCAGCTAGCAAAACGAAGTGTTTGATCTTTTCACATAAGAAGACTGAATATCCATAATAATGGCTTCACAAAATCGTGAGGAAACAAAAACAAACAAACAAACAAAAAGGCTCAAAGTACTCAAAGCCACTCCTTAGAATCCTGGCCAATGTTCTTTCCCTTCCCAGACAAGTCTTCTCCTTGTGATTCTAAAGAAAATTCATGAAAGCATTTTTTGTAAGAAAGTTGTTTTAACTCATTACTGAAAATCATGCCTAAGAAGTGCTAAAAAGCCATAGAACACCACTTTGCCTCTCAATGAAGTGTGCATCATGTATTTATAAGCTTTTAGTATAATAATTTTATAACCAAACAGCTGCTGGAACAATGAATTTTTATAACCAGTGTCTCAGTTGGCATTTTTCTCCTAAATATGACAAAATAAAGTTTTTGTGATACATTTCATCTAGCTCAGCTGCATTTAACAGAATCATCAGCAAAAGGAGAATCTGTGAGAGAAAAACCATACTCCCAGCAAGATGAAATAAAAAAATGCATGTTTGTTAACCTACTGTTGTTACATATGTTTTCCCGGTGGTTTGTATAATAGGTTTTTTTTATGCCCTCTAAACAAATAAGAACTATGTCATTTTAAAGCTACTTTGGCTAAATATTTTTTCTCTGTCATCAAATCAACGTAATGCTAGCTTTTCACATGGCTACTCATGTACTATATATTATAACTGGCTAAATATAGTAATAAAAGTTAGTATTACCTTTCATTTATAACCAAGAAAGCTATTGGGAATAGATATAGCCAAGTAAAATACAAAGGGACATGTGGATGCCACCCTGTAATGAGCTCTCTTGTGAAGCAATGACTTTCTTCTCTCTGGAGGTTCTCCAACACAGGGTCAAGCTAGCCTCAGACTCTGTGAGAGTGTTACAGCGATGACTGATCCATGGCCAGAAATGACAGTGAATTATATTTAAGGACCTTTTAAATTTTATCCTAAACTCTGAAATAATACGGTTTACAAGTAAAGCTGCAAAATAAACCCCTTCTCAAAATATCCATTGGCTGCTAGTAGTTTCTTCTACTTTCGATCTCCCTTCATTATTCACATGCTCCTCTGAGACATTGGTATGAATTGTTGAATGAAACATTTTCTCCAAGAGAAATACACTGTTCTCCCTTTTACAAAGTGAATCCCATCCAAGATATAGCCTTATTGTTTTCACAGTGACTTTTTTTGTTTACTTTTCTTTGAATACTCTTCTAGAATTTGATAGAAATGATTAACTGCTAGAGTACACTACAGTCAAGTTATATAATTATTATGTTCCCGATTATAAGATTATATTAAAATGTGAGATACAGTATAATTAGCAGCAAAAAGCTCAACTAACAAATATAAAATAATTTTTAGGGAAACTTAAAGCCTTTCTTGGCAATGATCAACACTATGTATGGCATGTCAAATTAAATAAGATCCCAATATTCTCACAGTGTGTTTTCTAAAAGGTGAGGAGGTTAATTGTGTTGTGAAAAGAATTTCCTAAAGAATGTAACATCTTTTTTACATCAAACCATATTTACTATGGCAAGCGGCCATAAAATTGAACTTTCAGATTAGGAAGGAATTGACCAAGTGTTCAGAAAGAGTTTTCCTAGTTGTTGGTGATTAGAGCACTATATATCGTTATGTTTAAATTTATTTATTTTATTTGATGAATTATGATGTTTAAAATGTGTTAAATTTCATAAAAGTTAAAGTCATGAATTCATCTATATGAAACTGGTTCTAGCAGAGACCAGCCATTTGCAGGACATGTTTTGTTTTTGTTTTTGTTTTGTTTTTTCTTTTTAAAAATGAGTCACATGAGAACTATTGTGATTTTAAAAACATTCACTTTTCAAATTGAAGGACTGGTTTCATCTTCATTGTCAGTTATGACAATACATACAACATTTTATTAGTGTTTATGAGTAATCTGTGTTTCTTTTTCTCATAAATCCCATGGGATTTGTTTCTACGAAAATGTCATATTTTAATGCATTCAGGTTTCAAAGGAGTTGAGCATCTGGTGAACATGTATGGCTCCCACATAGCAACTGACACCACTATATCTACATGTTCTAATAATCTCTTTTCTTTAAAGAATGCATCATAATCACTCAGCCAAACAAAAAAAAATACCAAAGTGATTCTTAAAGTTCAAGATTGTTAATAATGCAGAAAACATCACCAAACATTTGCTAAAAACGTGAACCATCCTCATCTTCTTGAGCTGCCATAACAAAATGCCAGACACTAACTAGCTTAAAATATAGAAATGCATTTACTAAGAGTTCCACTGTCTGAACTTCCAAAAGAGTCTGCCTAGGTCTCCTGGTGAAGTCTTTCTTCCAGGGAGGAGGTGGGGAAGAATTTGCACTTCTTAACACTCAGTGAATCTAATGAATCAAATTCTTCATCTTCTCAGGGACTTTTCCCTGGAATGCATTAACAGTGGGAAGGTAGCTCTTAATTTTATTGATCAAATAGAAATTTTAATCTGCTTTTATGTACAAAATACTCACTTGCTCCTCCTTAAATTCACATGTTAAAGCTCTACCCATGTGTGTTAGTATATGGTAATGAGACCTTTTGAAAATAGCTAGGGTTAGATGAGGCCTCATTGAATATCATCTGCCTCAAGCTCTGTATGTCCCACATAATACATAACAGGAATAGTTAACATTTGCAATGTTTGTGAGTAAGTGAAAGATTAGTGTGAGATTTGGTCAAATTTAAAATAATTTTTTCTTGGCTGGAGAGGTGGTTCAGCAGTTAAGAGTATTTACTGTTTTTCAGATAATGCAAGTTTAGTTCCCAAAATGCACCTGTAACTTCACGTCCAGGGGACCAGATACCCTGTTCTGGTATTCCACAGAGATTCACACACACAGCATATATACACACAAACACACAAATAAAATAAATAAGTAAGTTAAATGAATAAATAAAAATTATTTGAATTCGAATCTATCACAATATATTTAATATGTTATTTCACAACACTGAAAAACAAGTACAATAAGCATTATTAAAAAAAGAAACTAGTCGTAAATTATAGCTTCAGATATACTCCTCTTCCTCAGTGTGTAATCTTAGGTAGTAAAAGACGTGTCAAGTTCAAGTAGAATAGGCTACAATGCAAAGCTATTAGTTTCTGTAATAAAATGTTCCCAACTTTACTTTCTACTTTCAGAGAGGGCTTTCCTGGCCAGGGCAGATCTCAGTAACAGAACCCACTCATGTCTGATGTTCCTAGCTCTGCCTTGTTGGTGTTTACTTCAGGAACTTTCAGTTCTTGGGGCATGCATTGGCTCAGTATCTTCTTGTGCCTCCTCTCTTTCACATTCAAGAGGCATACAGAAGTACAAATGTTTCTGCCCATAAAGAAATAGCTAAGCATCTCTTCCCACAGTCTCAGAAATCATTGCCTCCTAGTGCCTTGCTTACATTTGGAATCTAGACCCTGAATAAATAACTCGGGCCAAAAGAAGCAATCTGGTAGATATTGCTAGCAAATGACATTTTACTGCTCTGGATGGGTATGGGTTTAAGCGTGATGGAGAATGCCAAGCTTTCAGCCAAGCTGGGGGTAATCATTTCTCAATAGGAAAAGGAATGCTTCCTGGCTACAAAAGAGAAACTTGTAGCTGATATTATGCCACACATGCCTCTACCTTTCCATCTGTCTTTTCTTTGCCTTTAGAAAAACAATGTACCTAATAATGCAAGTCTAAATATTTCCTTTTTATCAACTGATTTTGAGCCCCAGAAACCAAGTCAGACTCATACTTTTAGAGTAAGAATCTGTAGACCCAGTGTCCCTGTGCAGAAATACTTATCAGCGTCAGGAGAAGCCCTCCAAGTTTGTAGCCAGTTAACC
>NW_021604767.1:4207772-4250457 GCF_004785775.1 Grammomys surdaster
AAAGAGAGAGAGAGAGAGAGAGAGAGAGAGAGAGAGAAATGCAGAAACAGAGGGAGGGAGGGAGGGAGGGAGGGAGGGAGGGAAGGAGGGAGGGAGGGAGGGAGGGACAAAGAAAGGAAGGAAAAAAGCAAAAAGATCCTGTCATAAATAAACTTCCCTCTGACCTCCACACATAAACCATTGTAGCATAAACACCTTCACTAACACACATGAACATGCACATACACATACACACACACACACACACACACACACAGAGAGAGAGAGAGAGAGAGAGAGAGAGAGAGAGAGAGAGAGAGAGAGGCTATATACACACACAAAACATTTTAATTAGAAGAGTAAATAAAGTTGGGCAATAAAGAGGAGGAAAAGCTATGCAAAAATTGGAAGTGGCCAACAAAAATAACATGTTAGTTATGATACAAATCAAATGATCAGTCAAGAATGTAAGGTGCAAAATATGAATTAGGACTCCATAAACATAGAGAATAAATCTGTTCTGTTAAGGAGCAATTTCCCTGACAGAAACTCTATCTATCTTAATTATTTGTGTGTGGGAATTATTTTTGTTACTGTAGGCTGAGATCCTTAAAGACAGCAATTTCTGATTGACATTCATCCACCACTGTACTGATATCTAATAGATGCTAATAAGGATTTGTGCAAGCCAGAGCTTTTTTACTTAGACCACCTCAGCTACACATCTGTTACCATGCCTCTGTCCTGCCACAGGTTTGCCATGCCTCATTCTTCACCTAAATGAATCTTGCTACTACTTGATGCAATTTGATGTGTAGAGATGGAGATAAATCTCAGAATCAGCGTCCAGACAAGGTCTGATCTGTAGCAAGATTTGGGTATTTCTTGAAATTGTACCAGAACCTAAGTTAACTGTGTCATGCATAAATAGTTTTGTGCAATCTTTGGACAACTGGACAAGGTATAGTCATACTTCAGTACAGGATAAATAATCTCAGATATTTGAGTTCTGTCTTTGTAATGGTTTCTTTCTTCCTTTCCTTTTTTTTTATTATTTGTTATTTTGTGATAGGTTCTCATGTAGCCCATTACAGCCTCAAATTGAGTATATTTTTGAGGATAGCTTTGGCCATCTGATTCACCTTCCTCCAACTCTTGAATTGTAGAATTATAAACAGGTATTGCCATGCCTAGCTGCTCATTGAGTGATTGATTCATTCACTTTTTAATACTTGGGACTGAATCTAGAGCATCATATATATATACTAGGTAAGCACTCTAAAACTGAGCCATATCATTAGCCCTCACTTGACTTGTTATCTTGACCAGAATGGATTTAAGGTTGTGACTACCCTAACCTTGGATCTCAGAAAGCTGGGTTACAAATCTGTGCCACAAGGGATTGATAATCTTTTTGTTTGGCATGGGTGGATGTTCAATTGCACTGGGAAATGTTTTCCCCTTGTCCATTTTAATAAGATGCATAGGGGAATGTTTTCTATGTATTTGTATCACTGATATCCCCAGTCTACATTTAGCCTCTGGCAAAGCAAGTATGTAGTGGCTGACTATTTATCTTTATGCTTTTACCAGTTGGCCTATTAGACATATTCAGTGCATCCCTGTTTGTTTTCGATTTTTGTTATCACAGAGTCCATTTCTTTTATCTTTATCATACAGATTTAGAATGCCATAACTAGCTGGTTTTGTATTGGATAAGAATCCATCATTTGGAAAAATTTTTTCAAATGTTTAAATTGTAGTAGATGTAAAGGGTGCAGTATAGATTTTGAGGGTCAAGGAATACAAAATTAATGAATAAAATGTTGATCATGACTCTGTATTTATAAGTTTTTAAGGTGACTTAAGTGACTCTTCTGCCCTAACACTGTACGATTGAAATGAAAATGTGTCAAAGCCTAGAATCTTCCCTTCTCTCCTGATCTCCTTTCTCTTTCACATTTAAGACATCTATTGGAAAGCATGCCTATATGGAATATTCATTAATTTCCAAAGCCCCGTTGCTTTGCCAGTTTAGATTTAAATGATGTTCCATTATACTGTTGAGCAGATTTCATGGCTCTCTAATCAAATTAGCTCATTTCTAAACACAAACATTTTTTATCAGAAACTTGCCCAAAGCAATCACGACTTAGTTCTCATCCTGTTTGTTTGTTTTTTTTTTTAAATAAAAACTTGAACAGTGGGTTATTATGTTCAGTACATCGCCTGCTGTGTGACAAGACCAGCAGAGAAGAGCTACAGCCAACCTTCCTTCAGCAGTTCCCGCATATACTGGAGATCAGAGAGCTGTTATAGGACCAATATTCAAAACCCCCTGGATTTCAATTATCCTTTATTTATTATCTGAGCTGCTCCACTGTTTGCAAAGTGTAGTCCTCTTCTACTCATCCACTGCTTCCACATTAATGGTTGTGAAGTATCTGCTATGATGCATTTTGTCATTTAATATTAGGTTTACTATGCAAAACACAGCTAAATCTTGACAGGCCCCATAAAAACCCATCCTAAATGAACCATTATATTGTATGCTGTCAGCGAAGACTAAAGAAATACAGCATCACTTCACAGAGCTTGCAGAAGCAGCAGAAGAGGAGTCTACCTTTCAAAACGGAGTCTACCATTACCCATCATGTACTGGGCAAGATTCATTGTTGTAAACAACCAATCAGGATAGAGAGTGAGGCTAACTGGGGAGAGAACAACAATTAAAATTCAGTACAATAGTAGTTTTAGAATGCTTACATGAGACTAAATTTTTAACAAGACCTGGATTCTGTTTCCTATAAGTTTAGCAAATAGAGAAGACAAAGAGGTATATGCTTGACTGTAAACAAGGCATGTTATAACTCTGATATAAAAGGCATATAAATCCAAGACACTGTCTGGCAGTCACATACTGGCAGTTAATCATGAACTCTGGGTATCCTTATTAATGTTGTTCTCATGATTCTGATGACCTGGAACTCTTTTCACAGGGTCCAAAAGATCAGATTGTATACCTACAATGTGAGGATCATAGAGAAGAGTAGACTCTTGGGTCTTGACATTAGATGAAGAGCTGAAGGTGCATGGTATGTTTCTATCTGGCTCTTGTAGACCAGTAATCATGAGAAGAACAAATAAATGCTGCTGTCCTGTTCAAAACCTGCTGCAACACACAAATATAATATAGTATGCATAAATTATCAGTTGTATAGGCAAACACTGAAGTCACTTCAATGTAACAGTAATTGCCAGATGTGGCCATTTTGTTGACATTTCTTCAGTTGCTAGACAAGATACATCCACTTATCTTCCACTACTCAACAACCACCTTCTGTGCCCTAGCTAATAAATAGGTCTCTAGAGTTGCAGGCTTCTTTACTTCTTTAGCTCTCTTCCAAACAGAATTCTATCCTCTCTGAGTATATCCGGTTTCCAGTCATACAGTCAAAGAAACCAGATTTTAGTATTAACATTTAAATTGTTGAATTGTGGGCCTGTGGGGGTTATTCCTTTAATGGTATTAATAGAGAATGCATAAAGCCTCTGTATAGTATGTGTATTGATTATTCACAACATTCAAATATAGTACAAATTTTTATATACAATTTTTATATAAATTATAGAGTTTTCATTTTACGACAGTGGCTAAGTATATTTGTGAATATGACAGTGATTAAAATGTATTAGATACTGAAAGTGCAAAATTCAATGTGAAGCTTCACAGCCCCATGTGACTATTCTAGCAGTATAGAAGATCACTGAGATCTACAGATTTCACGTCTGAATAATTTCCCTAATTTTTTGTTACTTGAAAATATTTTATAATAAAACTGCAATGGATTATTTAAAATTTTCAAAAGAAATTAAGATATGCTTCAAAACAAAAACACTTCTAAAAAATTTCATATTTCTATTATTATTAAATTTTATATCCAACCTCAGTTTTTCCTCCAGTCCCTCCCAACAACCTCCCCTCTGTCTTCTCTCATCTACTCCTCCCTTTCTAATCAGAAATTGGCAGGCCTCCCAGGGACAGCAACCAAACATGGCATATCAATTTGCAGTAAAACAAGGCAACTCCCTATTAAGATTGGACAAGGCAACTTAGTATGAGGAAAAGGTTCCCAGATGCCAGCAAATATGTCAGAGACAGTTCCTATTCGCACAGGAGTCCCACAAGAAGACCAAGTTACACAGATATAACAAATATGCAGAGGGCCTAGGTCAGTCCCTTGCAGGATCCCTGGTTAGTGCTTCAGTCTCTGTGAGTTTTATGAGTCCAGGTTAGTTGATTCTGTGGGTTTTCTTGTGTTATTTACCTGGATGGCTCTGTAATCCCTCCTTCCCATCTTCTGGAGGATTTTCTAAGCTTTATCTAATTTTTGTCTGTGGGTCTTTGCATTTGTTTCCATTAGTTGCTAGATGAAGCCTCTCTGATGATACTTTGGCCAAGCACCAATCTATGAGTATAGCCAAATATCATTAGGAGTTAAAATTCTTTAAGTAAAGTTTAACATGATTCTGATACAAGTGCAAAGAATAACAGCAGCAATGGAAAGACTACTCTGGTGAAGTTTTTGGAGGAATTGAATCCTTTGAGAAACTTCATAGAGGTTCTTCTTGTTTACACATAATAGGGATTTGAATTTGTTTTATTCAGACCCTGGGATAAGGTTTGAGCTAAACTTAAAGGTGGTGAATAACTTATTTAGGAGAAAAAATTCAAGGCAGCAAGCATTAAGGCAAACATGGGAGTATACCTGATTTTTCTTTTTCTTAGCCAAACTAACAGTAGAACTCAAGAACAGTAACAACAAAGAGGCAGAAGAGAAAATTATAGGTTAGCCATAAAACCAAACAAGTTGCTATTGGATTATGTAGCACCAACAAAATGTTGGGTTCTACAATGGAATTATATGGAAAACTACCTTTATTCTTAAGATGCTTCAAAACCAGAGCCACCAGACACAGAGAAAGAGAAGTGGAAATAGGTTTGAAATAAAGATGAAGAGTCTTTTTGAGAAGAGAGGTCTGGGACACTACCCATGAACAAAATCACATTCAGATTCATTTTCTCATGACCCTTGCTAAGATAATAGAACCTACTGTAGCCAAATTTCAAGCAGGCCAGGAGGCAGATCTTGTATGCCATGTTTTGGCATGGTTTCTATGGGGGATTTTGTAGTTGTTCAATATGCAACATTTATGGGGTCATGGAAGCTCCACAGAGATTTCAGATGAAAGCTTGAGAAAAGAGAGAGTGCCTGAAAAGGTCAGAGTCCCCGTAAGTAGTTACAATGAAGTGATGTCTGGTTCTCCACGAATGGAGCCAAAGCTTCAGTAGATACCAAAGAAAATAAAAGGGGCTAGGTTCAACAGACAGCTTGCAAATCCTGTCCAAAAGTTGTCAGGTGGGCTACACACAGCAAAGGCAGAGAGACAGGGTTATCCATGAAATTGAAATCTCAGACCATGTGATACTATGCTCTCATGCCAGCATAAACTTGTAAGATTAAATTACTCCACCACTGGGGTTATTTGCTATTCCAACCCTTCAGTCTATCTCTTATTAAATGGAAATGTCTATACTGTTCTAATTCACCAATATATCTTAGAAATATGTCCCTTCCTTGTACAAACTTATAGATGAATTGGTCTTTAATATTAGATATTTCAAAAGTAGATCTTGAAACAATGTTTTAAAACAATCATAATTTTTGAGTTTCTTGAGGATAGAATAAAAACATTTTGCATTATGAGATAAACATGAGACATTGATGGCCACCAGAAAAATAAAATGTTATGCATTGGCTAAGTAGCTGCCAAAGTTTCTTGGGCTTGACACCTGATCCTGAGACTGTGGTGCATCAATAAGTCTTAGAGTAAGAGGCTAAGTTAGTATGAGACCTTGAAGTCATTAAGGGTGTGCCTAAAGTGTGCTGTAGAACCTTTGGTCCCATTTTTCTTCAATGTGAAATGCTCTATGCATGCTTACATTTTAAGTGGATTTTCCATAGAAGGGGACACTGTTTTAGAAAGCTTTAGAATCTTTATAAGATGGGATCTAGCTGGTTGAAATAAAGGATTGGGTAATATTTTGAATGTTATACCTAATTTCTCATTCAGGTCCCATACTCTTTGATTCCTGATCTACCAAACAGTAGGGAGTCTGCACTACAAACTCTTACCACCATCCTCTTAGTCCCACCAATTCTATGCTGCTACTGTTCTTCTTCCTCACAATTCTCAAAGGAATAGGTGATAAAGGATCAGCTGAGACAGTCATCAGTAACAAAAACAATAAGATGAACTTGAGGAAATATGACCTCATCTTCAATGCAAATTTAATATTACATTTTATCTTACAAAATATATATAAATTGAAGAATTACCACTTTGTTATTAATGCTAGGATGTGTATCAAACATTCATTTTGTTTGAAACATATTGATGGAAACAAAGATCAAAAGAGATCAATTCCAAAAATAAGTATCCCTCTACAACAAGTAGGTTTTATTTATAGATAACCTCTTATGAATAAAGCTTTGTCCATAATACTTTCTGTATATTCATTTCATTTATACCTCACAGTAATTTGATGACATAGATGACATAGGGCCCAACAGAATACCCTTATCTTACAGCAGAGAAAACAGAGACCCAGAATGGCTAAGCAATTTACCCAAAGAAAGTCGAAAGAGATTACAGACATTTGAGCTTCAGTGATCATACCACAAATTGTATTACTTCATGCTGTAAGTATCCTAATGGTCTACATCAAAATATCGACATTAATGAGCTATTTAAGGTATTCAGGGTTTTGGAAATATATCCATGATAAATACTTTTCACCTTGTCCTAACCACTTCTCTCACTATTTCCATTACTCAGTTTTCATTGTAAGCCATATCATATCTCATTCCTGATGACTCCTTGGTATGGAGAATCCAGTCTCTAGATAAAGAATTACCATAATGTAAACCACTACATCTTATGAATACATATAACAATATTCTGAATACTATACAAAGGATACTCTGATCTTTGAAGTGAGATTTGGGGCATTATAGTTTTCATAGGCAACAATTTGCTCTGTGAAATTCATTGGTATTAATAGTACTGATTACATGCTTACAATAAATCAATTTGTTATCACAGAAAAAGAAGTTCAAAGATATTTTATGTGACTCATTAAATGCCTAGCATATTAAAAAATGAATACATCAAGGATGATATTGCTGAATGGTTTGTAAAATCACATGATGACAAAGATTTCAAAAAGAAATAATTCACATTAAAGTGATTTACTCCTTAAATTTATTCTAGAATATCCCGACTAAACCCTTATACTCATCTACAGTGCATTTATTATAAAGCCAGCATGATTTTCCCATTTGTTACATTTCAGACATCATGGTTCAGTGTTTTATATATCTTAATATATTCAGTAAAGCCCTAGAGAAATTGGTGAAAGTTCAAAGAAACCAAATGCAATAAAAGAAAGTGACTCTTATAAAGCACTCAGGAAAGTAGGGTTATTGATTCAGTGTCACCCTGGCTGAGCCCTGTGATTCTGTTGGAGCTTCCATGAAAACATAAAACAATACACTGTGCAGAATATACAATGCCACAGAAAGGCCCAGGACCCAGAGACCTCAGACATCCTCTAAGGGCACCTGTGCTTGCGTAATTTGCAAAACAAACAGAATATCTAAATCTATATGGCTTGGCCAAACTGATCTAATGTCATACTCACCTCCCTAACAAATGCAGTATGTCAGCAAGCCTGTGCTATGCAAAAATTACAGACATTTGCCTGCTTGAAAGAGCATGATTCCCTTACAAGGTAGTATGGCTGCGGTGGCTCCTTGTATATATATATATATACAGTGCTTGTCCAATGCATGCTATGTGCTCACTTATAAGTGGATATTAGCCATAAAATACTGAATACCTATGCTATACTCCACAGACCCAAGGAAGCTAAATAGGAAGGAAGACGCAAGCTAGGATGCTTGAATCTCATTTAGCATGGCGAAAAATATAGTCATAACAGTCAGATGGAAGAAAGCAACTTGATGATAGAGGGGTATGGGGAGGGGAATGAGGAAGTTTAGGATCAGATGTGGGGCTGGACAAGGGAGATGAGAATAAAAGGAAATCTACAACTGACAGGGCTGGGGAGGTAGGGAAAGTCTCAAGGACATGACAAAGACCTGGGATAGGGGAGGCTCCCAAGAATCAATAGGGGTGACCTTAATTGTGACTCACAGCATTGATATACGGAAAATGAAGAGGTCACATCCTGTTGCCAGGTCGGGACCCTAGTTCAGCAATAGGGATACCAACCTACCCACAAAACTTTTGACTCAAATTTTATCCTATCTACAAAAAATTCAGGGACAGGGGATGGAGCACAGACTGAAAGAATGGCCAACCAACAACCAGCCCATGGGCAAGCACCAGTCCCTAACACTATTAATGATACTCTGTTATGCTTGTAGACAGAAGTCTACCATGACTGTCCTCTGAGAGACTCCATACAGCAGCTGACTCAGAGAGCTACTAAGACCCATACCCAAACAGTGATCCTGTGAACACATATAGAAGAGTTGGGGGCTGGATTACAGGCCCTGAAGGAGATAGAAACTCCACAGAAACACCAACATAGTCAACTAATCTAGACCCTTGGGCCACTCAGTCTGAACTACCAACCAAAGAGCATATAAGAGCTGGACACTAAAAAAACTGAATCTAATCCTGGCACATATATGTAGCATATATGTAACCTATCTTCATGTAGGTCCTATATAACTGCAGCAGAGATTATCACAAAAGCTATTGCCTGTCTATGGGATATGTTCTTCTAATGGGGCTACCTTGTTTGGCCTTAGTCAGAGAGGATGTAAAGAGTCCCACAAAAACTTGGTATGCAGGGGTCAGGGGATACCTTCACCCTCTTACAAAGAAGTGGTGGGAGGAAGAGAGAAGGATTTTGAGAGGGGCTAACCTGGGAGGAAGGGCAGTGAGCAGGATACAATGTGAATAAATAAATATAAAAAATAGTGTATAAATAAATAAAATGTTATTTCAACAGCAAATTGATAAGAAACCAAAGTTGTGTAATGGAATAAATTATTCATATGACAGTGGATCTGAATTTTTATTTTAAAGATGCAATTTTAAAAAGAAGCTGCTTTAAGATTTTATAACAAGTTTTGGATAAAACAGGCCTATTTTCTCAATACAAACAATTCTAAGATTATTCCTTGAGTATGATACCCAGTGTCTGTGTTCTGTGTGTACCTTAGGAGGTGCTTACATTAACTCAAGTATCATGGAAGAGTCAGTGATTTGGGAAATACATCAGTTTCAAATTTTCATTTTTTAAATCCCTAAGCTTTATGTTTGCTTTTTTGTGCTTTTCTCAATGTCAACTTATCCTAAGTATTATTGTACTTGATCTTTAAGATGTTTTTCCCCTTATGTTCTTGAGAGATTAAACTTTGCATTCATTTTGCATGATCTGAAAAACATTTACTAGGACTTTTAAATTGTGTTTGAAACTTCAATAGGATTAAATGACTAAACTTTAAGCTTATTCTGTATATCTGTGCATTGGGAAAACTCAAAATCAGCTCAATAATGTATCTCTGTCATATTGTTAGTTTATTACTTAAGCTTCATTAGTAGCATCAAAGACAGGTGGCTATAAAGCTCAAACAGGTAAAACCCCAATTAGTGTTTTAGCATCATACTACAAAATATTAATCGTCAAGCTATGCCCTAATGACAGGAAACTGTACTTTTATTCCTAAGTAAATTATGAAATTTCACAATTATTTAAATGTAGAATAATATTTTTATTTGCCCAACTAATAGAATTTTAGCAGATATGGCACATAGTGAGAGTTTTCGTCTAAGATGTAGATAGAACATTAACCAAACTCAAAGGCCTTCTATTCAAACATAATACTCTACGAAAGTCGAGATGGCGTGATGAAACATGACCTAATATAATTATTTGGTCATTGTTCACAAACAAGTTCAGGAATGTTAAAATTGAAGTGAAGTGGGTATATGGTCTTGAGCTCTCCAGCTGACTCAGAAACTAAAACATCTCAACAAATATTTGACAACCTTGAGCCCAGAAGACCTCTGCACATTTGTAGCTAGCAGCTAAAACACTGGCATTCACAATTTCCTGGAGGAGTGTTTTTTAAAAAGGAGTTTAGTTTTTCCCCTCCTTGCTACTCTCTTTTAAATCATATTTTGCTCTGTTTTTGCTTCTTTTCCAGAGTTATTCCGTTGTAAGTCTACCACATGTGGAACCAGGGGTAATGTCTCTAGTGGGAGTTGTGGTTGGGGGGAGTGGCTGCAATTGTTAGGGACATGTAGTGAGAATCCAAGCACAGTGAAAGGACTGTACTTATGGAAAATCCTGGCATTTGGAGTCAGAGTGCAAGACAGGAAACTGCTCTGATTCAGTGCATCCTGCATAGGGAACCAAGTAAGATGCAGAGAGCAAACCTGCAGGGACAAGACTTAGTTAGCTTGAGAAGCCCACCACCATAAGGGACAGCTCTGAACACTCTCAAACTGCTTTCAAGTCTAAATAGATGTGAAGAAGTATTGTGGGAGGCTACTGCACAAACAAAGTGACTATGGATCAATACCAAGAGCCAAAGGAGATTTTGCATGGGGAATGCAACCTAAAACAGGGTAAACGAATACTCACTGGGTATATAAAAGTATCTTGGGATAGAAAACACATTACCTTTTGAAGGTCTTCCCTTCATTACAGAAACTCTCCATTACTGGTCCTTCAATTAGTGTTTTCATAGTAAGTCATTTTTTCATCCTTTGACACAGCAAGTTCCAATATTTTTATTTTTGTTTTTATCCTTAGAAATTCTAGAAATATTTTCTTATAAAAGATATTGTATCAGCTTAATAATTCATAGAAGAACACATAAAACCCCAAGCAATTCTTAATCATGGTGTTTGTTGTATGAGTCTAGCCTGTCCTTCTGTCTGTCACTTGGACACTTAACACAGAATCCTGTCTTTTCTTTCTCAATCTGTGACATAAAGAAGAAATCAAGAACCCATGGAAGATTTTTGCCCTCCATATATACTGCATAGCAACATTCAAGAAGCATTGTGGCCATTGTAGAATTTAATCCTATTGTTAGCAATGGATAGATGAAATATTCAGACTAAAATCATGAACCAGACAATCTTCTATAATACTGACTATATACATATCTTTTATAAATTTATTTAATGAGAAAAAGCAAAGTACCTTAGTACATGAACATTGTAATAAATTATAATTTACATTTTTTTATCCAAACAGCTTTTTCTTACATTATTGTTCTATAATCTGCATGATATGGATTCCACAGAATACATGAGATATATTTTTATCTAGAATAAATGAGTAACAATTGTTCTTTTATATCAATTGCTTTTCTAGATTAATAGTATGTTTTCAAGTTTAAAATTTAGCTAAATGTTTCTTCAAATTGAAGTTTAGATTGAATTTTACAAACTCTAGAATGGTCATATCATTTGTAGCATCAGGAGCCATTGCCTACATCACTTACCGGCTAGCAATCTGGAAACAACCTCCAGCCCTTGTATACATGTGCATTTTCAAGGAAAATAATATTAGATTTCATTATAGATGGTCTCTCATCAGCTGAGTCTAGCTCTATTCTTACCTATGTCTTTATCTCAAAATTATTCTTGGCATAAATACATACACACACACACACACACCTGGAAGATGTTAGAATTGCTTATAACTGCTTATAAACTACGTCAATTGCTAGTTATAAAACTTAACAAACGATGGGAAATCAGGCATGCCACTAAAAGGATTTGAGTAATTTGAAACTGTATATTATTGAACATATCTGTTGGTAGGTGACAATTATGTTCACTGACTATTAAATCTTAGAAGGACAAGTGCATGGAAAAGTAACATGATTATGTCTCTTTTGCAATACCTCTGTGTATGAAAATAACAATAACGTTTATAGCCTACCAGCTTCTTGTAAAGACACAAGGTTAATCTTACTCCACCCCCTCCAAATGACTCAGAGACAGATGCTAAGCAACTCATTTCCATCTACTGGAAGAAATGGAGCCGACACTGTATTGTTTGATTCATAGAGTCTTAATTACAGGATGTAAATGTTCTGCAAATGAGCCATTATGCATTTTTCCATTTTGTTAGTTATTTCAGTGAATAAAAAAAAGCACAAAATTGAGCAAATCCTCAGTTAAAGACCTGAGTTATATTTGCTGGAAAATAGTATTATCTGAAGAATAATACACTGAGCTTTGAGCCCCAAATTCTGAATCCTTTCAGTTCTGTGAATTCACTACACGATCCCCAGGCAAGTGTGCTCTCAGCTTGTGATTCTTTGCAGCTTAGAAAATGAAGACTAAATCAGCTTCAGATTGATCCACTGACTCTGGAGATTCAAACAATGATTTGTAAAGGATGGCAAGCTTTTGGAAACAAATAAAAAAACACAAAACAAGCATGTGGCTTTAGAATTGTTTCTATAAATTCTTTTATCACTTTAGGTGATAGTTTTCTTTTAAGAAATTGATATGAAAATATATTTAGAAAACTAGAGTCATGCAAAAACTTTATTCATTTATTAATTTTTTTAAAAAATTTTTCACCCCTTGAATTCTGCTGCATTCTACAGAGAATGACCTCCTTTCTTACCCTTATGGGCACCTTTATCATCCCAGCACACATTCTACCTTTCATATGCTTAAAAGAGAAAAAGGAGAGGAGACGAATAAGAACTATGCATATTCTCAATGCAATTGTCTAGGCTATAAACACCCTTCAAAATATTTCTCATTTTCATTTACTGTCTAAACTTGCAGAGCAATATATCTGATCTTACACAACTAAGAGGAAGAAAGGCTTTTGAAAAAGGAATAAAGGGCAAGTGAAATATTAAATCTGAGTTCTCCAGGTGAGTAACATAGGAAAGTGGCTGTGTATTTCACATGGAACCCTCAGACCTGCTGTGCTCGCCACCCTAAGTCAGTTCTCCATCAAGGCTTATCATATGAGACTGTAACTAAGACTTGCAAGATCACACTATTCCTGTAAGAAATGAATTTGCATTTTGGTTTCTCTTCTCATTTTTTATAGGTTTATCACAGAAGAAATTAGTACATCATGGCATCAGACTGAGCACCTGAAGATAAAGGATTAGCATTAAAAAATTAAAGGCATATTTTATATTATAAAATGACAAAAATTGTGATATGCCATAATTCACACCCACAAGTGTCTGTATTTAACAACCAGGAATATTAAAAAACTGACTGCATTGTTGGAAACACCTGGGTATTTCATGTCTTCATTCAACTTGTAAAGATTAATAAGACCTTAAGAGGAAATGAGCAAGGGCAAGTGTTTGGTAGTGGTAGATAATCATTGGTCCACCCACTCAGTCAAGCTGAGTCCACGTATAAGTCATATAATTGTTTCCTTTGTCTCCTCTTTCTCTATCCTTTAATTTATATTCATGGAATAAAAAGAGTCCTCAAAAGATCCTCTCATCAGAGATACAGTGAGATAATACAATCATGGTACTTTTTGGAGTCAGTATCTAACAATGACAACTGCTAAGAAGCATGTTCACTCCATTAGCATCTTGAATTATGGGGTGGTTTTCCTCATGCCGTCCTAAGATGTCTGATCCTAGCTTTGTATCTGAGGAACACCAGCTCACAATCTTTCTCCTGTGATCATACTTTCCTGGATCATTGGATGTGTGTGTGTGTGTGTGTGTGTGTGTGTGTGTGTGTGTGTGTGTGTGTGTGTAGTGAATTGTACTTGTCTCCCAATACAAAATTCATGCATTTAATACTTTATAAATCAGAATATGATTATATGTAATAATAATGTCCTTGGTGGGGTAATCTAAGCAAAGAGAATCTAATACAATAGCATTAGCTTCTTATAAGGAGAAATTGGACACATCCAGAAAGGAATACTTCGAAATTCCTTAAACAAGCATGCACAAGAAGTAGCCACATAGACACACAGAATAAAGACACCCAATCTATAAACCAATCAACGAGGTCTCAGAAAAGAAAATTCAAACTGCTTACCATTTCATCTTAGATAGTTAATCCTCAGAGCTATGATAAAATCTATTTTTGCTTAGTGAAATAATTAGTATTTGATGGATTTTTACAAAATCCCCAACAAAGTCATATGATAATTTGCAGTTACTTCTTGATGCTGTAAATCTGTATTCTTCCCTCACAGAGGTTATTATCCAGTTAACAATAAGTTTATGTAAACCAAGAGAAAATAAGATAAATATTTAGAAATGAGTCTTTAGAAATTTATTATCAGATATTTAAACATAAAAAATGTAAATTAAAATGGATATTCAATGATTGTCCCTTCTCAGGTATATTTATTTTTATATCTTTAGAATTTCATACATATTCTTAATTAAATGTGACCATATATATTCCCATGTCCTTCTTCCAACTCTTTCAGACATCTATCTCCCGACTTCCATCTTCATTATTTTCTTTGATAACCCACTAAATTTTCCTCACAAAAATAAATAATTCTAGGGAAAATTACACATAGCTTTTAAGCTCTTAACCAAAAAGATGTATCCCCTGAGCAAATAAAGTAAGTTCCAAGAATATAGTGTAAATCTTCTGTATAGGGAGATACAACACATAGATTCTTACATTTAGATATTTGTGTCATGATGTCTCAAAGGTAGAGAAGTCAAGTCAGCTATGAAGCTAAATATTTCCAGAGAAAATGTACAGCTGGTTTATTTAAGTAAATTACTATCTTAAAATCGAGATTGTAAGGTAGAAAAAAGAGCTGGCTAGGGTCCTAGATACAGCCAGAATGCTTCAGAATCCAGTGATTCACACAATTCGCTTTGTAAAATATTTAATATGCAACATTTAATATTCAATTCTTAAAACTGAGGACTCTAAGTTTGGATTAAAGTAGAAACATCAGTTCTACAATTGTGGCAATATATCCCAATGGTACACCAGTTCAGTAGAGATAATAGGCATCCATCAAGTACTGACAAAATACCTCAGGAGGAACACAGGAAAACAAAAGGTAGTAGGAAAGGAAGTCAGAGTTTTCTTCAATCTGCAATCCATGCAGTAGTGCCACCTCAAAACACTCTATTGAATAAAACCTAGAGATTTTGGTATGACTGACAAGTGCAAATGAAATTATCCTTGCATGGAAGATGATGTATATGTACTAAACAGAATATTCTGATTATCAAGGAGTTAGTTTATAATTAAGAAATGGAGCTATGTCTGCAATCGCTACTTTCTAGAGTAGGCTTTACCTGATACACAGAGACTAAAGCACTCCATATGCCTTTTTTTCATGTCAAGTCATTTTCTATAGATCCTCCAGTCTTTTTCTTTCCATTGTATATACAATGGAAAAGTCCACATGTAGAGAGACTATCTAGTGTATTGTATGGATGCATCAGCTGTCAATTATAAAAACCTATGGCCTATAGGAAATAGGGTAGAACAGAAGGTGGGACATTCACGAGATGGAGAAAATTCTGGGATAGGGCCGGGCAAAGGGGATTTGCCTGAGGAAGATGTGATGAGACAGATGCATTATGCCTGAACACAGGACACCAGCCATGTTGCAGAATGTAGGTTAAAGTAAATGAGTTATAGTAAGTTATAGTCTAAGCAGAGAAGAGCCTACCTATATGGCTAAGGTATTAGTCAACATATTTTGAGTCTGAATCTTATTTTGGGAAGCATGGGGTTTGGAGGAAGAATAAGATCAAATGTCTACATCAACATACTCATACAAATCTGCTGATTCTTTCTCAACAATTCTGAAGTCCTAAGTCCATTTCTTCCTTTCTACCACTGAAGACTTAGATAACTGATATCTATTAAGAATACCAAAGATGTTGTCCTATCAATAGTTTCTTTACTATGCCTCTTACATTATTTCTTTCTGTCCCAATGTTTCAGCTACAAACATATTTTTGCTTCACTTTGTTGCTTTTTATTCTGGATTTTAATTATTAGTAGTTTTAACATCTAAACGCAGAATATACAGGCCTAAATAATACCTCTGGATAAAACTCCAATTTTAATAACATATGAAATGAATGCTTTTCAACAAGAAAATTTATTTAAAGAGCTTTAGATCTCCCTCATTAATTCTTTAAACATTTTTTATTAAATCCCTATTATGAACTAATAATTTCTTTAATATACAAAATAAAATACATTTTTAGAAAATATTAGTCTATATCTTATAGAAATTTTTCATCTAAAAATTTACATATAAAAATCATAACAAGATAAACGTCATAGATAAGTATAATCTCCTAATTATAACATATAAATAAAAGTACCATAATATCCAAACCAAGAAGTTCATTAAGAAATCATCAGCTGTGAGAATATACATACTAGTAACATTATACAGACTGAACAGGTTATATCTAGCAGCATATGTATACGTGTATATATACATAAAATGATAATTCATGGAAAAAGTGGCTATAAATCTGAACAGAGCAATGAGAGTTACATGGGAGAGTTTAGAGAGAAGAAAAGGAAAGGAAAAATTATATAATCATAATTCAAACATTTAAAAAATTAAATCATATTTTATAGGAAAAAAATCCTAATTTTAGTAACAGAAAGAAGAAAAATGTTAGGACTTGTGTGTCACATTAGAAACATTTTTTCTCCTATAAGACTGTTCATAACTCACTAATTACCATCAGGACATTCAATTGAGGCATATAACTCTAGGCCCTGTAACAACTGAATTATTGTGAGTCTAATATATCTGATGTAATAGTTCGAGGAGTTTATTAGCTACTTTTTTTCCACTTCTGGTTAACCAAGTCATTTAAGGAAACAGGTTTTTTTTTTTTACTCCAATTTGAAGAAGGTACAGTTTAATCAAATCAGGGACAGCATGTTGGTGTGGCCATGCAAATGTTCAGCATACAGGTTCTGTTTCAATTTCTTTCCATTTAGTAAAGGATTCCTGCCCAGGGACACACATAGAGTAAGTAGGCTCATTTCAGGGAAACCACTCTAATGTTGCCTTCACAGACATGATATAAGGCCTGTCTCTGGGTATTTCTAAATCCAGTCTGGTTGACAATCAAATGATACATCACAGAAACTAACTAAGCAAGAGTGGGCACTACATGAGACATAACAAAGCTCTGCACTGTCCTCTCTACTGTGTAAGGGACAGAGGAGGCTACTGCTATTAGCCAAAGTGCAAGCCCTAACTAGACATTAGTTCATCAGTTACCTTGATTCTGGACTTCCTACCCTGCAGAACCATGACCAGTAAGTCTTAAAAGGATCTTCAAAAAAATTATTCCAAAATAATTGCTTTTAATTCTGATTTGAATTTCTTTAAAAATTAAAATGGTGTCAACCGAAATGACTTGAAAGAAGGCAGTGGTTGGTGAAGAAATTAAATTCTCAATGCAAAGGCAAGACTTCTTTCTAATAAATATTTTGAAGATCATCGTTTAATGTTCTATGAGCCTATTTTGGTAATATGATAGTTAACTAGCAAATATTATCCTTAAGATGATCAGAAAAGTTTTATGAATTATTATAGATTCACTTTGTCAATTATTTATCATATTGTCAAAATATATGTACAAAAGCATAATTACCAATTATAAGACATGTAAAATGCTTATTTAAAACCTTTCACATCTTTAAATAAGAAGTGTCTGAATAATACCAATTTTTCATTAGAATTTTGTACTTTCAATAACACATAACTCAATTTCTCCATCTTTAAAGATAGACAAAACTAATGCACAGAATATGTTCTGTTATCAACTAGATTTACGAAGAATGAGGTGAATGTCCTTAACTTACTTAAACTTCTCAAAGCTTGGGTATTGTCTCTCCCCATAATCATTATTCTTTATTAAAGAAGTACTGTCTAATGGCTGTCTAAGGAAACATATTCTCTGGTCATAACAAAATATATTTATTTAACTAGGAACATCATGCAAATTTAAGGAAGGAAAGGTAAACTATTATATTAATAACTTTTAAATGCTGTCAGCTCACAATCTAAAATAAGCAACCAGCAAAAGTGACAATGTTTTCCCTAGCTTTATTTCATTTGTTTTATTGCTGGTTGCTTTTGTTTTTGGTTATGCAGAATGCAGATTTGATCGTGGAGCTCCATGAATGCCAGGTAAACACTGTACTACTGAGTTGCATCTACAGCTTTTCTTTGTTCTTTTACTTTGGAACAGAGTTCCACTAAGAAAACCAGGCTACATCCTTGAAAACCTTCTGCCACTCACCTTCACAAGGAGCATAGATGCCAAACTATGCCTAACTGAAGTTCGTTATTTTAGGTTGAAGTTAACCAACTTTGGGGTAGCAGGTGCATACATGTGCATGTTCAAGTATCGGAGTGTGACTGATTATTGGCATGTTCCTTTAGATAAGTAATTCAAAGATACTTGTCTCTAGAGGTATCGCTGAAATTTATGATCACAGATATAAAACTCAAATGTGGTAAAACATTTTCCCCCAAAGAGTATAAAATATCAAAAATGTTATGACTTTGTCTAAGAAAATGTATATCATTTTTTGCCACAAGCTCAAAACTATAAAGTCAAATGAAACCACCAGTGCTTGTGCACAACATGACTAATCTCTTCTCCTTTCCCCTGAAGTTGGAATAGTGAATATTAATGATCCAGGGTTCCATATACATATCCACAAATTATACTTTCAGACTTCCCAGAAGCAAATATGACTATTAAGCATGTAACTACCCAGAATCTCTGTCTCTAACTGGGACACATGACACAAAGAATCAAACTAAATTAAAGAACAGAGCCCAATTGTAAAGAACACACAATACAAATGAATCAGCACCCTATTCAGGAGAGAGAGAGAGAGAGAGAGAGAGAGAGAGAGAGAGAGAGAGAGAGAGAGAAGAAGAAGAAGAAGAAGAAGAAGAAGAAGAAGAAGAAGAAGAAGAAGAGGAGGAGGAGGAAGATCTGGGAAGATAGCCCAGCCAATAAAGGTACTGGCAGCCAAGCTTGATGACCTGAGTTTATTCTCTGGGTTCTCACATGATGAACAAGATTGAACTGACTCTAACAAGTTGTCCTCTGAATGCCAAACAATATCTATGGCACACACACACACACACACACACACACACACACACAAATACATGTAAAATAATGAAAATAAGGATAAATGAGACATATCTCATTGGCTTCACCTAGCTCTGGCTATGTTCTCATACTAATCATACCTTTCTGAAAATAAGGATAGGTTCCAATTCCCACACTCCGACTTAGAGTAGAAGGCAGGTCTCAGAGAACAGAGGACTGAATCAAATATCAATGATTTCATAGTATTAGTAAGAAGGTTCTCTAGTAATATGCATACTCTTATGATAGAAGCAGAATAAAAGAAAAGTTAAACAGAGAGGAATGGGATTTAAATACTGCATATGTTACAGACTGAGTCTGGAATGGACCAAGTAAGCTAGGTCTTGACTGTTTTTTTCCTTGCTGCTTGCTCTATATAGACAGGGGTGGGGCTTAACTAGGGAAACCATTCACTAGAGGTGAGGCTTTGAAGGCTCCATCCCAGCCTCTGGTGCTAGATGCTCTCAGATTTTTTGCAAAAGGTGAGGAACCTCCTCCAATACTTCTGCCGCCATGATGCACTAAAAGCCCTCTAAAACTGAATCAAAATAAGACATTACTCTTCAATTACTTCTTCCATTCTTCAGAGCACTACAGGGTAAAAGTAACCATTACAACATGGAAAGAAAACATGTTACCAGAGGTAAGAAATACCCCAAGGTACATGCCACTAAGAAAATATTTCACAAAAATGTACTTAAATTAAAAATAGTTAAATCTACTCTTTTATCAAACAGAAAAGTACATTTTGATGGAAGGAAACTGAGACAAGTTGAAACCAAATCAAAGATATATATATATCTTTGATATATATATATATATATATATATATATATATATATATATATATATATATAAAATATATATATATATATTTTGAGAGAGGGTTTCTCTGTGTAGTCCTGGCTGTCCTGGAACTCACTCTGTAGACCAGGCTGGCCTTGAACTCAGAAATCTGCCTGCCTATGCCTCCCAAGTGCTGGGATTAAAGGCGTGTGCCACCACCTCCCGGCTGAAGATAATATTTTTAACACAATAAAAAAATACAAACTATTAAAATGTATATAAAGTTTACAGTAGATGAATTAATTTAGCAAAGTACATTTAGAGAAGTAAAAACACAAATATATCACTGAACCCCTACATTTGATTAGCTTCTGTTAATCTTTCACTTCACATTGCCACAATGTTTCTTGCTTGAGAAGTTTTCCTATTTTTGCTTTTACTAATATTTCCTACTTAAGAACAATAAAACAAACTTTTTAATAAAAAGAAAAAATATATATGTATAAAATTTAGTACATTTTGTCATATTCATTAAAACATACCCATGACTTAATGAATATACAAATCCCACTCAAATAGTACCTTTTCAGGTGTGGTGGTTTACATATCTAATTCTAGGACCTGTGATATGGAGGCAGAAGGATTAAGACAGATAACAATGACTTTGAGACTAGCCTCTGCATGTCAACTACTTTGGCATTTGGTGTGATTACAGTGTTCACATAAACAACTGAAGGAAGAAATGATTATTTTGAATAGTACTTACAGAATATTAATCCTTTGTGGCACAGAACAGAACAGAGCAACTCAGTCCAGAGCAGCAGGAGTACCTGTAAGAAAATATTCACATTCAAATAGACCAGAAAGGAGAGAGTGAGGCAGGAACCAGGGCTTGGTTATAGTCTTCAAGGACCTGTACCTAATAATATAAGGCCAGCTTCTAACTTCCAAAATTGTCAGAACATTCCAACATAACCATTAACAATGGACAGCCAAGTTATGAGCTGAAACTATGAGCTGATCAGAGACATTTCAGACTACTTAGAATAGACACATTATCTATGAAATAAATAAACAAACAGTTGTTCAATGTATCTTTGAAATTCCATCCTTCCACCTTTTTCTTTGTTTGTTTTTTAAAATGGATATTTTATTTATTTGCATTTCAGATGCCATCCCCTTTCCTCATTTCCCCTCCCTAAAATCCCCCTATCTCACCCCCTCCTCCTTTTTGTTTTTAAGGTTAGTTCTAGTTTGAGGAACTGGCAATACAATAGATGCAAATAGTCAAGGAATAAGCAAGACAATAAACACAAACAGTCAAAGAACAAGCAAGGCAATAAACAGAATTTTGTGAACACTTCTGTGATCACTGTTTCTAGGGGCTTATCAGGATGACCAAAATATCTGAGCCAACTTCCCTGCCCAAAGTCATTTTCATGTCTGAAGCCTACTTCCTTGTTCTAGCCTAAAATTTAGATTCTCATCTGAAATTGTTTCTTTATTCTAGCCTAATGTCAGATTCCTGCCTGAAGTCTACTTCCTTGTCTTTGGCCAATGACATATTCCTGCCAAGCAGCCCCAAAATCTCTCTGCCTTCCCCCCATTTGTATTTCATAAACAAGACTGAGCCTGTCTTGGGTCATTCTGACAAGAATGCCTTCCTTACCTATCATAGAATATGCATTATCAAATGCTATGTATTTCTGTCTTAGGTTGGTAAGACTCTGTGCAGAATCTTACCCATCTTTGGCTTGCAAGCCAGTTAATTTAATAATTCTGTTTTGGGGTCCATTTTCAGGTTCAAGTCATGTACTTTGGCTGCCAACATATTGATGCTGTTAAAGACAAGCTTTAACATGATAGGCAGAAATAAATGTATTCCCTAGACAAAAAAGACTAGTATGATCAAGCTCTATATGCCATTCTTGAAGCTTGAACAAAATAGAAATACTGACCTCAGGCCATGAGTAATTTTTTCACAGTATCTGCTGCATCAACACTCAGCAGATCAGCATTCTTTAAATTCATAAGCTCACTATGCAAAGTTAACACATCCAAAGAAGTATTAGAATTATGACAAATACATTGCAAGTGTCTTTAAACTTTTTCCTAATTATAATGACTACCACTGTTAATTTTAGAACTAACATGAATTCAATATTATTTGACATGACACTCAAGATGGCTCATTACTCTTAAACTCTGAATCTCTTTCCAATAATTTAAGTAGGATAAAGAGCACCAATCTGTTGTTCCAAATGCCTATCTAAATCCTATTGTATAGTCAACACATTAGTAACATTTTTTGCTAAATGATGCAACTCACATTAAATACTATAGAAGAAACAAAAGTAATTTTAACTTGACAATTAAAGGAGCCTTAACACATATACTAATGCTTGTTTGAAATCCAGATTCTGCCCCAACTTTATCTCTTGCTAACATAACATCATAGAGAACTGCAGCTAAATTCCAAATATGTCTCTGAAAATGAGCAGAATCAGACTTCTAAATGAAGACTGTATTTCCAATATTGGAATGACTTATCTATGGCCATATCTCCCTGAACGCACCCAATTTCATCTCAGAAATATTCCTTCCATATTTATATTACATCTTTTTTATACATATACAACATTGAATTTTTAAATCACAAATAATTAATTAGCATTAATTAATATCTTATATAAATATGAACTATACATTATGCATTTGTTCGATTTTTTAACACTAATTATTTTGAAACTAATTCTTATAGTAAAAATCAGTAGATTATTCCTTTCATTGTAGAGTAACAGTTCATTTTTTAACATAGCTTTTTTTATTTATATTTTCCCCTGCTCTTGGCGTTCTAGAATGTTACCAGATTACAAGATTTTGTCTCTTAGAATCAGGCTGTTATCAAAAATCTATGTTCAAGTCATTGCATGGAAAAGGACTTCTATTTCTTTGGGGTAAATGATTAAAGGTAGAATGGATAACTTCAAAGGTGTTTGTGTTCTTAATGTTTAAAAACTTTCTTGTGCTTCTAAGTGAATGGAATCTTATATCCTCATAGTATAGGAGAGTCCAGCATGTCTGTCCTTGCCAACATTGGAGATTCTGAACTAGTAATTATCACTGCCTCATTTTACCTCTGCAGTTCAAATGACTAGGGGAACACATCCCATCAAAAGGTGCAATGCTTCGTTTGAAACAGTTTTAGGATTATTTTTTCTCTCTCAATCTTATCTTGACTTTTCAATAATTATATGCCTCTGTCAAGGAATGTCAGTGTACTGAAATCTAATAGTGCATTTACTTCCTTCCAAAGAAGACATTGATAAGGTCTCTTCTTACATTCCTTGATTAGAATAAATAAGTGCATTGTTTTAGGATTTAAATTGAAATATAATAAATCAAAGTTTAAACTGAGGGAACTATACAGGATTTGTTAGGTAAAGAAAGTGATTTTGTCTTGTTAGTGTGTTTACTCTTAAGATCTGATTAATCAACCCCATATACTAAGATGAGTATTATTTCTCCAGTGACTACCACCTGTAATTCTAATTTTTAAAAAATCATCTTCTTATGTTACCATTCATTTGAACTTTGCCTTCTGTTTACCCCACTGATCAATTTGTCTGTTGATATTGAATACCCAAATGCTTTCACAGAATAATTATGTCTGAAAATCAATCAGTAGTAAGTTCATTTTAAAAATCTACACTTTCCCATTTTGATATGATTTTTAGAATTCATTTGTTATTTGCTTTGTCATATTCTTCTGTGATTTTCATTGAGATTAAATTAAGTCTTTATCTTTGAGTGTCAATTATAATTCTGTTGATTGGTCCTTCCCAGCTCCCACTCAGCAAGTTTCAGAAATGTCCTTCTCTTCCCAGATTACTTAGAGATTCACTTAGTGTGGATTTAGGGTTTATATAAAAGGCCTGTTCTAGATCTATTTTGTTGATTTTATGCCTCTTGTTTATGCCATGGTTAATTAAATTGATTCTTGAATATAAAATGAATGTCTGACTACCATGGCACTCTCCATGTGAGTATGCTGATTTATGTTTTTGAAAACTATTGAAACAAATTTCTAAGATTTTGTCAACAATCACTGAACCCAGATTTGTGAGAGGTTTTAATTTTCAATTTCCTTTGATATGTTTGTCTGATTTTTGAACTTAAATAATGCTGACTTTTTCCTAGAATTTACTGATATAAATCACTTATTTTCATGTTTTAGAAGTCTATATGTTTTCCAACCTTTCTACCATATATATTTAGAATAATATAGCTAAAAATGATTTTATACATGAAGTTTTCATTGTGAGAAAGTGTGAACTTATAATTGTAAGCTCAAACTGAGTAATGCTTACTTATCTCTTAAAGCAAGATGAAACATCATATTATTAATGAGCATTTGATATTTTTCTGTTCTAAGAAACTCATAGACATGAGAATATTGAATTTTTTGTCTGAAAGCTACTCAAAATTCTCCTTTACTAAGTCTTGTGTAGATGTTGCTTTCCTCATTCCTGGTATTGAAAATGTGTTTCTTTATTTCTTTTAAAATTTTCGTCCTGTTTAGACTTGCTGAAATGTGCCAGCTTTATTGACTGTTACATAGAAATGCTTTTAGTTATATTGAATTTCCTCTATCAGGTTTACTACTTTCCTCATGATTTTTGGCCTTATTCTTATTTACTGATGAATTTGAATTCATTTTTGCTTCTTGGTTTTCTAAAAAGTCATGAATACTGTTTCAGACACATTTTTCTTTTCTAACACATGCTTTTAGTGGTTATAATTCCCCCTAATTAGCACGTTAATGCTACATCATATATTTTGATAAGTTGTGTTTGCATTTTATTCAGTATTTATGTTCTTCTTGAAATATCTGTTGAGTTGAAGTTTGTTATTTAGATTTCAAACATTTCTGGGCTTCCTGGGTATTTTTCTGATGCTGATTTAAGTTTATTATACACTCTATTGTTGACTGAGGACATACTTTGAATATTAGATTCATTTTGTGTTTATGATACATTCATTTTACCACACAAATACATCCCTTGATAGGTCTCACGTTTATTTATGGGAAATGAATTATCATGTAGGAGACATGGATAAAAATCAGACACAGAAAAATAATAAAAAATTATTGATACTTAAAATTTAGTAATAAGTTCAAAATAATTTGATAGCTGAATAAACATAAAATTAATGGAAATAATATGTAAATTATCAAAAGCAATTTAAAATGTATAAAAAAAGAGTTGTTTAAGTAAGTTAGTTTATGTTGTACAACCCACAATATGTTCATTGTATTTAAAAGGGTAATTTTGCATGACATTTGTTAAGATTAAATAACATATGTATGTAATAATAATACTATAGTTTATTTAATTAGAATTTTTACAATTTAAAAAATAGTAAAGAATAATCTTATTGCTATAATTAATATTACAATATTGTAAATTACATTGACATATCTTTTGACCCTTAAGACAAGTTAGTCATGCCTAAGAGGTGGAGGCAGGAGGATTACAAGTCCCAAGCTAGCCTGAGTTAAAACTGTAGACTAACCTTACATATTTATTTTCCAGATAACTAACAACAGACAATTATACATTGCAGAATATTTATCATCCTGGGGTTACAAAATGCCAAATCAGGATTTTTCTCTAGTCAGACATAGACAGTTGTTTCTGTAACAATTGAAATCCATGATGCACTGGAGTCTCTTAAAAATATGATATTTTGTTCCATCATTTCTTTTGTCCTCAACATAACTTTCCTTCAGACTCTTATAAAAATTGGATGTCATATAACATATCAACTCTCTTAATGGAGAAAATATTTATTTCCACAATAACTTTAGGGATTTTACAATAACAAAAGATGAGTTTCCATGCCAAAAAAATGAGTTTATTGTCCAAAAAATTATTAAATAAAAATCTGAGAAAGAATACTGTATACTTAGGTTTAACCTAAAAAATTTAAGTAAAGGAATAGCAAGATACTAAATTGACAAAATCCTGTGTGCCAGTGACAAATCTGGCAACAGCACCTGGGAAATACATACTCCATCCATTCTTCTTTTCAGTTTTAGTTACATTTGATATCTTAAAAGGTATATGTTAAATGCATAAAAATTAAAATCAATGATATTGTCCTGCTTTCATTTCCATTGTCATGATAACATACACAAGAAAAAGTATCTTAGGTCAAATTTGGCTATTTGTCTTATAATTACAAGTTTCAGTTCATTATATTGTGGGAGTCAAGGCAGAAATCAAAGCACTCACATCACAGTCTGAAGTTGAGGGCCAGGAAAGACTTAGTATATCTCAGCCAGCCATTTTCTCCTGTATACTGTTTAGGAACCCTTACTAAGAAAAGGGGCTGAACATAATGGATTGGGTCTCCTCTCCTTAATTATCAAGATAATTCCACCTACAAACATGTATACAGTTCAGGTTTATCCAGTTAAATCATCATTAAGACTTTGTCTTCTTAAGTGACAGATAAAGAATAATTTTACAACAATATATAACCTGGTGAAGACTATAACAAACTGTAGATTTGTTAGTTATCTTCAACTATGGAAAGACTAAAATCTCAGTCTCAAGTAATAACAGGATTTTTTATTTATTAATTTCTCCTGGCTTATAAATAGTGGTCAAAGTTTTATTCTAAAAGGGAGCATGATAGTTCCCTGGAGATTATATATTGCGGTATAAAATTTGCTATTAAATAACATTTTCTTGAAAGCAAAAGAAATTTTTGAGACTAGACTGTGTTACCATGGGTACGGCATTCACAAAGAGTATGATAGCTCTCTAGAGGTTGCATACAGAGAAATAAACATTGTTATTAAGCAACATTTTGTTGAATGTTTAGGAATTTTTGAGAACAGAGTAAGAATTACCATGGGTACAATATTTGATATGCATTATGACAGATTTTAAAGCTGAACAGAATAACCACCAAAATGTCTCTAAATCTTACTTACTTCTGTCCTGATATGTAAAATATCTTGCATGCTGTCATTCTTGTTTTTATAAAAATTAAACCTCAGGAAATGAAACATTTTACTTGAGTCATCAGAAAGATGAGATGGCAAAAAGAAAACAAACAGATCAAAATATGAAGAGTGAAGTAATAGAGACAAAAGTAGGTTAAACCAACACCTACAAGGTGGATTTGACAAATCACAGCCAAGGCAAATCACACAAGGAGAGTGAGGTGCAGACCTGTGGAGAAACAAGTCGCTTCATGGGTTTACATACCAAAAACCCCAACAAATTTCACAGCAGTGGGTAGATAAAAGCTTTTAGTCACTTTGTTTCCTTATTGCAGAAAGGAAGTAACCACACTGAATAGGGTTTAGACTATGCTATATAACATTTGTGAGCTGTCCCTCCAGGGTAATTGACACTACCAGAGTCCTGTCCCACCTAAATTATGGACACATCTTTCGACAGCACCTTTATATTTTCTAGCTTAATTAACAAAGAATGAGAGAGACAAAACAACCGCAAAATACCAAGAACACACTTGGGCAAATCATCAACCAGGAATAAATATTGACTAAATTAAGATTTGCTCTAAGTATAAGATGTGTCCTCTTTTTCCTACCATACCAAAATTAAGTCTTCCCAAAATAATATGGACTACAGCTAAATAAATAAATAGTAAAATGCATATACTCTGATTATTAGCTGAAAGTTAAAGGAGAAGACACCTGTCCCAAGAAAGGCATTTGTAAATTTATTGTAGTTTCATGAAATTTATTCTGTTGGTTCTGAACATTGATTTTGTTCTTTCCTTCATCTTTTGTTCTACCGTGGCTTAGAAGTTTAAAAGTTGAATTCTTTTCATTTTCTCTCTTATATATCTGCTCTTCTTACAGATTTTATACTTTCATGTGCTTTAATTATAATGACTACATTTCATGGTTATTTCTTAGTATAAAATAATGGAATTCTTCCAAATGAGATATACAGTCTACCAAATTTACCAAATAAATCAACACTTTGTTTTCCAAGAGAAACTTGTAACCAGCAGAGACACACATACATAAAGTAAACAGACACAAAAAGATAATCCACAGACATAGACATCAAGAGTAAGCAGGGGGAGCTATGATTATTCCTAACCTAGATAGATGGATGGATAGATAGATAGATAGATAGATGATAGATAGATAGATAGATAGATAGATAGATAGATAGATAGATAGACAGATAGGAATTGAATGTCAAAACAACAACAGAACAAAGGTGACTACCTAATTTGGGAATCAATTCAGTGAAGAGATATAATTGTAAATCTATATTTACCTAATGCTACAGTGTTCAGCTCTATTAAACACACACGTATCAATCTAAAGAGGGAATTAGACACTATCACAATAATATGGAAAAATCCATGATTCCTAGCAAGCAGGTCACCTATTTGATACTTTTTGTCTGTTTTGTTTAGAAAAAGAGAGCAAGTGAAATGGAATATAAACTTGGGTGGTAATTATATGGAGAGGATCTGCAATGAGTTGGGAAAGGGAAAAAACAATCACAATATATTGTGTGAAAAAATATAAAGAATTAAAAAATACAAAGAAATTCGATATACTTTTTTAAAAATTGACTACAATTATTTTATTTGAAAAAGGCAAGTGAGTACTATAGCATATGTATGAAGGTTGGAAGGACAAGCTGCAGGAGTCAGTCTCTCTACTCCCAAGTGGTACTGGGACACTAAATCCAGTGATTAGGTTGGCAGCAGGTACCTTTTCCTACTAAGACATCACTTAGGCCCAAAAGTCAACATTCTCTTGTCACAATTTATGTTTTCCAGACCCTATATTTGACCATAAAAAATATACTAAGAAATCCACAAAACATTAAATTGTAATATTTTTTGTCAAGTGGAATGAAATTAAGGAATGACAAATCAAAAAACTCAATCATTATATAAATTAGTAGAAACTAAATATCATACCTTTGAATGAATTATACATCATTAAAGAAATCAAAGAATATTTTAATTTTTCTCAAAACAAAATGTAAATGTAGGTACAACATTCTATATCTATTAAAATATTTGTGGCAATAAAAAACTACGTCAAGAAAACCATATTTCAAAAATCATACTAAAGATGCATCATGATATTAAAAAATTCCAAAAAATTTATAAAAGGTGGAACAACAAAAAATTAACAGTCATGACATAGATATTATAAAATTTAAAAAAATAAATGAAATAGAAAGCTCTGTTGCATAGAAACACAATTGGAAAAGTTCCAGATAGACTAATAACAGTTACAAAAGAAAAGTTCAGCTAGATAAAATGTGAGATTTAAGAACAGATATGATGGTTAATATCAAAAAATATAAATCATTATTTGAAAGTATTATGAAGAACTATGAGTAACACATTAGAACATCTAAATAAAAGTTATGTAGCATATGACCTATGAAAACACATAAGTAGACACATAGAATAAAGATACAGAAATTAAACCACATATCCATAACCAATTTATTCTCAAGAATGATTTTTTTAAAAACACCATATAGGAAGTACAGCCCCTTCACATGCTAACAGAAAGACTGGTGATATTGTGCAGAAGCTTGAAATTTCCTCCTGCCTCATCTTAGAATAGCTCAAAAATTATATGTGTAAAATTTAAATTAATAAAGCTAAAAGAAAATAAACATAGGAAAAGATTTCTATTTATTAGTATACTATAATTTGACCACAAAGGGAAAATGAAAGCAAGCCATTAGCAGTATAATTACAACCTAGAGAGTGATAGAAATTGTTTGTAATACTACAAATCTGACAAACAATTAGTATCCAGAACATATAGAAAACTCAAAAGACAGCAGCAAAAAAAGCAAGTCACTGAAAATAAGTGAATACCAGATCAAATATTACTTATTAAGGAAGGAGTGATGGTTCGTACAAGAGTGGCATGACCATGATAGGTAATAAACAACAGTTTTCTGACAGGAGTGGAGGTATATTTCACAGGAGAGAACTCAGTCTTATTGCTATAAACCCAGTCAAAAGCCTGTGGCTGAGGAGGCCATCGGTCCTGAGCAGAGAATCTACCACTAGAATTTTATTCACTTGTCATTCTGTAAAAATTCTACATACTCATGCTAATATTCAGATAAGAATTGAATTAGACTTAGACTCCATCACAGATAATTCTTATTATGAGAATAGGGAGGTGTAATTCAGAAGACTTATGACTGGCCAAAATACTGAGAACAAGTGACAGCACAGTGTTTTTCCCTAAGTAGTACCTTTGTTAATGTCACTATCACCACCACAACCACCACTTCCCACTCCTCACCCCAAAAGGATCAGAAAACATGGCAGAAGACAGGACAGAAAAAAAGTAAGAGCCAAAAGATGGTGAGATATGTTGGGGGAGGTAGGAGAGAGATGTCTCTTGTACATAATGTAAACATTGCAATCACAAACTCAATCAAATTGTTGCTACTTGTATAAGATGATGATGACAATGATGATGATGATGTGTGTGTATTTGTGTTGTATATAATGAATTTCAGTGATTTTATTTTTGTCTAACATGGCTTTCTCTTATCCTCCTTCACTTTTTTTGCTATAGCCATGCTTTCAAACATATATTTCTAGAATTTCATATCTTCTTTATGTATGTGAGATCTTGATTTTAATTTTGAGGCTACACTGCTCCCTGGGGGGACAATTAACTAATAGGTATTAAGGAAGGGGTATCATTTTCTTCAGTGATATAGCCAATTATAAGTGTTCCTTTTTCCATTAAATAACCTCTAACCCAGATTGTAATTAAATTCAAAGGGGTCACACAGAAAAAGAAGATATGAAAATAGTAGGAACGTATGCTTGAAAGAAAGATTTCAGGAAAAAATTAGGGGGGTGAAAGAGGTTGATGGGGATTAGAACTATTAAAATTCAATTTACATATGTGTGTGCATTTTATATTGACCATTAGTCATCAAGGAATACAAAAGGAAATTATAGTGAAATGTCATCTCATGCTAATAAAATAAGGTGATTATCAAAAATGATGCTGATGTGAGTATGTGGGAAAAGGTGGTATCATCTATGATGCTGATAAGGAAGTAAATTGTCACTGCAGAAAATAGCATGGAATTTTATTAAAATATTACAACCATGTCTACCAAATGATCTAGCCATCCCATTATATCTAAAGGAAATGAAATTACCATGCTAGTTAGATATTCATAATTCTGTATTTAGCACAGTAGTGTTGGTGACAGCCAAGACCTGAGATGAGCCAGGAACACAATCAAAGTTGGGTGGATGAAGCAAAGCAGTAGAAATGTTGATGTAATAATCTTAAACTGTAACAAACCCTTTTTATTGGCAAGAAAATTGATATTTTAAGGAAAAGAAATCTGATGTTCTAAAACAGGTGCTGTATGTTCTTTCTCATATGTAGAAGCTAAAATGTTGTTCACTAGTCCAGCTGACTGTAGATGTATGATTACTGAAAACATGGGAAATGGAGAAGTCTAGAATATAAAGGGGATGGGGTTGTACATCCAAAGACTAAAGATACAAGCTGGTATTCTGAGTTCACAATGGCCTAGTCTATACTTTATGAAACATGAGAAGTGAGGGCCAAGACACTGATATACTAAACAAAAATGCTAAACACAGGAAAATACTCATGACCCTGATTTCATCATTGTATACAGTATGAATGTGTTCAAATATCACACTGTATCTCAATAATAGATATCATTAACAAACATTAACTATATGTCTGTATGTGCTTATGCATGTATGGATATGTATGCAAAAATATGTCCACTTATACATATTTATATGGAGGCCAGAAGTTGATTCTGGGTATCTTCCTTGATTACTTTCCACTTTATTTTGGGTTAAACACAGAATCTCTCACTAGAACCAGACTTCATCATTTTAGCTAAATTGGATGGTCACTGAGACCCCAAGATCTAATGTCTCCAGCATCTTCAGATACAGACATCTGTTAAATGAATGAACATGATGGAAACTCAAGTCTTCATGCTGTTCTACAAGAACTCTACCTACTGATCCATCTTCCCAGGTCTTTTGTCTATTAAACTATATAAAATAAACTATCTTCCACTTTTATATCATGAGTCTTGAAAGACAGAGTGCATTGAGCTATTATAATGCTAACTAAAATATCTCAAGTTATTGAAGCAAGAGCTGTCCCTAATTCAGTTTTCTGCCTGTGGATTTTGTTCACCTAACTGGGCTGCCTTACATGCTTCTCAGTGGAAGAGTATATGCCACATCTTGAAACGAATTGATGTGCCACTTTGGGGTTGGTACCCAGGGCAGGGAGATCTTCTCAGAGAAGGAGGCAGGTGGAATAGGGGAGGACCTGTGTGAGAGGAAAACTGGGAGGAGAGGAGGAGATGCAATCAAGATGTAAAGTGAACAGGTAAATAAATTAATGCAAGAAAAAATACCTCCAGTTCAGTTTAATGAAAATCACTGTCCTTAATAAGCTAATGTCATTTTTGTTTCTCCTCACAAAATACCTTACCTTAATTTTCCAATAACTTTTTCAAAATTTAGCGGTGATAATAATCAATATTGCTTGCCATAGTTTAGTCTAAAGATAAATACATAAGTAAATTAATGATTTTTTTTATCTTTTGGCAAAAATATTTGTTAATCACATAGAATTTTTCTCTTTGACATATGAAATCTGACCCTAGCCTACAAAATTAAAAATCTCACCATGAGGAGTTAGAAATGTGTGGGTTAGAAGTGTGTGAGTAGTGTGCAGAAGTCAAACATAGGACACAATCTGATAGATACCAAGAGGGCTTTCCTTCTGCCCCATTACTGTAAAACTCAACACTACTCATGTAGGGAACAGAAGACGTCCTACACAGGTAGAGAGCTGTGGAACATTCGCCTCTATGCACAAAATGCCATTGGCATCCTCGCCACCCCTGAAACAAAATATCTCCAACAGCCAAATGATTCTGTGGTGACTCAAGTACTCCTAATTGTGAAAATACTTCACTTAATACATTTTTATTTCTTTTCTGGTTATTGATGGAATAAGAATGTGTTTAAAAATCATATTACTCATATAAAAATAAAGATATTTTAGATCATCTGTATTTTTATTAAGTCATTCCAATTCAATTATTTTAGTTTATTGGATATTAAATAAAAAGTACATGTTAAATTATCATTTTCGCTCCCTTCTAGTCCACACCCCCAACCTGCAATTGCAAAGCTGCATATTACTCCCCTCCCACTCCATAGCCCTTTCTGTTTCCCATGAAGCCTATTTTAATTAGGGACAGAGGTGAGACCCCAGCCCTATACCCTTCGTGTTCAAACCTCACAGATCCCAGAAGACATGGGCTCTGTCCAGCCCTGTAGAGTTTCATCTTTTTTCTGGTCCATACCTCCACCCTCTACTTGCACTTTCTAATCAGCATGAAGCCCCTCTACCCCACAGATCTTTGTGAATCCCAGGAGACCTGCTCTAACTCAGGACACACAGCTCCATCTGCCTCCGGGGAGGCCTGCTCCAACACAGAACACCAAGGATGACCAAGACAAGAGACAACCAGATGGTGAAAGGCAACTACCAGGACATAATCAAGAAAACCTAATGCAATATGGCACCATCAGAACCCAACTCTCCTACAAATCCTAACACACCTGAAGAGCAAGATTGTAACCTTAAATGAAATCTCATGAAGATGATAGAGGCCTTCAAAGAGGATATAAATAATCCCCTTAAATAATTGCAGAAAAACAGTCAAACAGGTAAACATACTTAAAAAGGAAACAAATAAATCCCTTAAAGAAATTTGGGAAAATACAATCAAAGAGGTAAAAGAAATTAACAAATGATACAAGACCTAAATATAGAAATAGAAGGAATAATGAAAATTGGGCAACCCTGTAGAAGGAAAACCTAGGAAAGAGAATAGAGACTACAGACACAAACATCAACAGAATAGAAGTCATAAAAGAACATCAGGGGTAGAAGATACCATAGAAGAAATTGAACATCAGCCAAAGAAAATGCTAATGTAAAAAGTTACTAACTCAAAATATCCAGGAAATTTGGAACACAATGAAAAGAACAAATCTAAAAATAATAAGAATAAAAGACAGTGAAGATTCTCAGATCAAAGGGGCAGAAAATATCTGCAACATAATCATAGAAGAAAACTTGTAACATAAAGACGTGGCTATAAACACAAAAAAGCCTATAAAACATCTAATAAATTAGACTAGAAAAGAAAAATCCTCTTGACACATAAAAATCAAAACATGAAATGCATAGAACTAAGAAAGAGTATTAAAACATGCAAGGGAAAAAAAGCCAAGTAACATATAAAGGCACACCTATCAAAATTACACCAGACTTCTCAACAGAGACCCTAAAAGCCAAAAGCACCTGGACAGAGATCATGCAGACCCTAAGAGAACACAAATATAAGCTCAGATTACTATACCTTACAAAACTCTCAATTATCAAAGATAGAAAAAAACAAGCTATTCCATGACAAAACCAAATTTAAACAATTTTTCTCCAAAATTGAAACAAATCTTTCTACTAATCCAGACCTACAGAGTATTCTAGAAAGAAAATTGCAACAAAAGAAGGCTAACTACATGAAGAAAACAAATACAAGAAATTAATCTTCTCACAACAAACCCCAAAGAAAATCATAAACTCACAGTACTATCTCCAACAAAATAACAAATACTACAAATCATTAGTCATTGATATCTATCAGTATTGATGGACCCATTTCACCAATAAAACAACACAGGCTAATGGACTGAATAAACAGGATTCATTATAATTCTACATACACGAAAAACACCTCAGCTGTAGTAGAAACAATGAGGCCACCCCCAAGTAAACACCAGATATGGACCAAGCAGCCACAAAATCATCTCCTATAGAAAGATCTAATTGAGGACTGCCTGAGAGACCAAGGATTGCTGGTGTAGACAATACTAACCAATCGAGAACTGCTATTTAAAAGAGATACTTTCTTGGGACCAATGAAGTAAGGGTAGAGGGTGTTAAAACAACTTACAGCAGTGTTCAGATGACCTTGCTGCTGCTTTCCTCACCTGTTTCAGAAATCTGTGTTGTTTACTCCACTGCCACCTGTCCTCCAACCCCCAAGGACAGGTAGGGTTGGGGGTGAGTAGTCCAGGATAGAGACAACACTCAGCAACAAAGATACACATTACCTGAATAAATGGTGAAAATGATTTTTCAAGCAAACAGTTCCAAGAAACAAGCTGAGGTAGCCATTTAATATCTAATTAAATAGACTTTCAACCAAAAGTAATCAAAAGAGATGGGGAAGGATACTTCATACTTATCAAAAGAAAAATCCAACAAGATGAGTACTCAATTATGAACATCTATATCCCAAATGCAAGCACAACCACATACATAAAAAAAAACCTTTACTAAACCTCAAAACACACATTGAACCCCACAATAGTAATTGGAGAATTCAGCACCCCACTCTCACCAATTGACAGGTCATAAAAACAGAAACTAAACAGAGAAACAATGAAACTAACAGATGCTATGAAACAAATGGATTTAACAGTTATCTACAGAACTTTCCATCTAAAAACAAAGGAATATACCTCCCTATAAACATCTCACAGAACCTTCTCCAAAACTGACCATAAAATAGGACACAAAACAAGCCTCAACAGATATACAAGGAGATCACCATGAATAAAGGCTGGACTTGAACAAAGACAAAAACAAAACAGAAGCACCAGAAAGTTCATATACTAATGGCAACTGAATAACTCTCTACTCAACGATCACTTAGACAGGAAAGAAAGAAAGGGAAGGAAAGAAAGAAAGAAAGAGAGAAAGAAAGAAATTAAAAATGTTCTAGAATTCAATGAAAATGAAGGCACAACATACCCAGATTTATTGGGCACAATGAAAGCAACGCTAAGAGGAAAATTCATAGCACTACATGTCTTCATAATGAAATTGAAGAAATCTCATACTAGCAACTTAACAGTACACCAGAAAGCTCTAGAACAAACAAACAAACAAAAATAAACAGATGCAATAGGAGTAGACAGAAGGAAATAGTCAAATTCAAGGGCAAAACAAATAAGTTAGAAATGAAGAGAACAGGAGAGTGCTGGGGTGGGGAGGCAGAAGTGGGTTGGTGGGTGAGGAAGGAACATCCTCATAGAAGCAGGGGAGGGAGATGAGATAACAGGTTGGGGGGTGGGAACCAGGAAAGGGGATAACATTAGAAATGTAAATAGAGAAAATATCCCTTGAAAAGAAAGAAAGAGAGAGAGAGAGAGAGAGAGAGGGAGGCAGGGAGGGAGGGAGGGAGGGAGGGAGAGAGAGAGAGAGAGAGAGAGAGAGAGAGAGAGAGAGAGAGAGAGGATAATGAAAATGTGAAAAAATAAAAATTTTGTTGCCCAAGGAAAAGTTTAAAAAAAAACAGAAAGAAAAAAGAAGTGAAGAGAACAATGCAAAATATCAACAAAACCAAAACATAGTTCAGAATTTCAATTCCTTAGCCAAACTTACTGAAAAGCAGAAAGACAGCATCCAAATTAACAAAATCAGAATTGAAAAGGAGATATAACAACAGAAACTGAGGAAATTTTAAAAAAATCATTAGGATTTATATCCAAAGCCTATACTCCATAAAACTGGAATATCTAAACAAAATGGGTGCTTTTCTAGACAGATACCTCATAAGCAAAGTTAGATCATGATCAGGTAAGCCATTTAACAAGTTCCATGACACCTAACAATATATGAGCAGTCATTAAGAACTTCCAAGCCAAAAATAAATAAATAAATAAAAGAATATGGCCAGATGGAGTTTCAAAGAAAAGCTAATACCAATTCTCCTCAAACTATTCAACCAAATAGAAACAGAAGAAACAGTACCGAATTCATTCTATAAGGCTACAATTACCCTGATTTCTAAACTCCACAAAGACCATTGCAGAAAGTGAACTTCAGAAATACTTTGCTCATGAATATCAACACAAAAGTACTCAGTAAAATTCTACACATCAAAAGCATCATTCACCATGATCAAGTAGGCTTCATCCCAGAGATGTAGGGATAGTTCAATATTCAAAAATCTGCAATGTAATCCACTATATAAACAAACTCAAAGAAAAAACTTCAGGATCATCTCATTTGATAGGGAAAACCCTTCTACAAAATCCAACAACCCTTCATGTTAAAAATCTTGGAGAGATCATGAATTCAAGACACATACCTAAACATAATAAAACCAATATGCATCAAGCCAATAGCCAATGTCAAATTAAATGGAGAGAAATATAAAGCAATTCCACTAAAGTTAGGTACAAGGCAAAGACACCCAGTCAATCCCTATTTATTCAATGGAGTACTTGAATATAGTTCTAACTAGAGCAATAAGACAACAAAAGGAGATCAAGAGGATACAAATTGCAAAGAAAAAAGTCACTGTATCAACTATTCACAGGTGATATAATAGTTTACATAAGCAACTTCCAATTTTTTTTAATACTCTAAGAATAAGCTTTATTAACTACTTTTTCAGGAAATAGATTCAGTAAATACAACACTTTAGGAACATACTTGTGCTGTTACAAAAGTCTTTTAAGTTTTTAAGGGCTCTTCAATGATATTGATCAGGAAAATCTCTCATTGATGGAATGACTTCTCCAGTCTCCAGAATTGAATCACCTGGAAATATTCTGGGCTTCAAGACAACAATGGCATATGGTTTAGTAACCATATGATATTTGACATAATAGTGAATGAACCAGAGAGGTAAAAGCACATGAGAAACAGTGAAGAAACTTGAGCAGTATGCCTTAAAGATCATATTCTTTTACAGGGCCCCATCTCGCAAAAAGTTATCCCAGAATTGGAACTCTTACAGCTGATAAACAACTTAAATAATGTGGCTGGGTATAAAATTAACCCAAAGAATTCAGTAGCCCTCTTTTATACAAATAATAAATGGTCTGAAAAAGAAAGTAGAGAAACAACATGTACGGCTGTTACCTCGTGTGACTCCTGTTGGGCTGCTGTGGTTGCCAAGTATCTGCTGCCACAGTCAGCTGGAACCACAGCTCTGAGTAGCAGAAGTGCGGGAATTTGACTGTCTTCATTCTATGCATCTCCAGGCAAACATTGAGTGAATCCACCTGGGCATGGAGAGGTCTCAGTCTGAAGTCCTATGGGGACAGGGCTCCTGAGTCGAGGTCTCCGGGCCAAGGCAGCTGACCTGGAGGCCAGTAGTCTCTATTCTTGGGCCCCCAGATGCCACTGGGAGTGGTGGAAGACCTGAGACGTGAGGGCATACGGACTGGTCCGCAGTTGAGAGGAATGAGGCACCAACAGCACCCCCCAGTGAGTAGAGACTCTTGGTACTGCACTCACTTGGCTGGATCAAGGCTGGCTTGCTCGAATTGGCAGTCTCCACAGCAGGAACATAGAAGCCTTCTAGCGATCAATTAGGCAGTGGCAGTTCACAGCTGGGGCCCCAACGGCACGTGGAATTCCATGGTTCCAAAAGGTTTATTGTCACGGTAGAAAGTGGATGAATCTGGCTGTACTCTCCCCCCCCCCCCAGGGCAGACCTGAGTTAAATAGGGAGGGAGGAAGGTCTGGGAAAGAATGCTTAATTGGATACACCCTCTGGCCTTCAGGTATCTCATTAATATGGACATCTCTTGAGGTGGAGGCCTGTAGTCATACCCTCTACCTGTGGAGGGGCTGATAGGGATGTTGCCCTATGTGACTAAAAGGCGCTGATCAATGGAAGCCTTAGACCACGTGTCAGAAGCCTGGAGTCTGGGAATGTGCCAAAATGTATTCTGTCCCTTGCAGGGTCTCTAAACATTTCTAGCCAATGCTCTACCAGAAACCAAACTATCCTTTTCACAGTCCCACAACAACCCCCTTCACAATAGCCACAAACAATATAAAATATTTTGGTATAACTTTAACCAAAAAAATAAAAGATTTGCATGGCAAGATCTTCAAGTTACTGAAGAAAAAAATTGAAGAAGATCTCAGAAAATGGAGAGATCCCTTATGCTCATAAATAGGTAGGATTAACACAGTAAAAATGGTCATCTTACCAAAAGCAATCTACAGATTCAGTACGATCCCCATCAAAGTTCAAACACAATTTTTATAGACCTTAAAAGATCAATTGTCACCTTCATACAAAACAAACAAACAAAAAAAAAAAAAACAGGATGGCCAAAACAATCCTGAACAATAAGAGTCTCTGGAGGAATGACCATCCCTGACCTCAAGCTTTATCAAAAAAGCAATAATGCTAAATCTGCATGGTATTGGTACAGAAACAAACAGACTGATTAATGGAATCAAATCAAAGATGCAGAAATAAATCCCAGGCCTATGGACTCTCTATTTTTGATCAGGAATCCAAAATCATACAATGAAAAATAAAAACCATTCTTAACAAATGGTGCTGGACAAACATGATGTTTACATGTAGAAGAATGAAAACATTTATCACTCTGCACAAAACTCAAGTTCAAACCCTTACCAATCTAAGACAGAAGTGCATTGCTTTTGATAATACGTATTCCATGATGGGTAAGGAAGGTATTCTTATCAGAACAACCTAAGACAGGCTAAATCTTGTTTATGAAATAAAAGGGGGTAGATGGGGAGAGCTTTTGGGGCTGCTTGGCAGGAATCTGACATTGGCCAAGGACAAGGAAATGAGCTGCTTGGCAGAGATCTGACATTAAGCTAGAATAAAGAAGTAATTTCAGGCAAGAATCTAAATCTTAGGCTAAAACAAAGAAATACTTTAAGGTAGGAATCTAAATCTTAGGCTAGAACAAGAGAGTAAGCTTGAGGCATGAAAATGACTTTGGGCTAGGACAGGGAAGTAGGTTCAGATATTTTGGTCATCCTGAAAAGCCCTTAGAAATAGTCATCACAGGAGTGGTCACAAAACTTTGTTTATTGCCTTACTTGTTCTTTGACTAATTGTGTTTCTTATCTTTCTTGCTTATTCCTCATCTATTGTATTGCTAGTTCTTCAACCTAGAACTGACCTCAATACTTGCATGCAATTAAAATGGTATAAAAGCAAAAAAGGAGGAGGAGTGATATGATAGGAGGCTTATCGGGGGGTGGGGATGGGGAAAGGGGATAACATCTGAAATGTAAATAAAGAAAATATCCAATAATTTAAAAAAAACTCAAGTCCAAGTGGATCAAGGATCTCAAGACAAAACAGGATATATTAAATCTCATAGAAGATAAAGTCTGCAAAACCCTTGAACGCATTGGTACAGGAGACAAGTTCTGAACAGAACATCAAAGGCTCAGATCTAAGATCAAAATTGATAACTGGGACGTCATGAAACTGAAAATCCTCTGTGAGTCAAAGGACATTGTCAATAGGAAAAACTGGCAACCCATATATTAGGAAAAATACCTTCATCAACCCTTCATCCTACAAAGGGCTAATATCCAAAATATATAAAGAACTCAAGACTACAAAAAACTAAGTAACCCATTAAAAAATGGGTACAGAGCTAAACAGAAAATTATCAACAGAAGAATATCAAATGGCTGAGAAGGGCTTAAAGACATGTTCATCATCCTTAGTCATCAGGGAAATGCAAATCAAAGTGACCCTGAGATCCTACCTTACATCAATCAGAATGTCTAAGATCAAAAACTCAATAAACAGCCCATGCTGGCAAGATTCTGGAGAAAGGGGTATACTCTACCATTGATGGTGGAATTACAAACTTGTACAACTACTCTTGAAATCAATCTGGTGGTCTAAGAAAATTGGAAATAGTTCTACCTAAAAATTGCCACTCCTTGGAATACAATCAAAAGATACTCCACCATGCCAAAAGGAGAAGTGCTCCATTGTGTTCATAGCAGCTTTATTTGTAATAGTCATAAACTGCAAGAAACCCAAGTGTTCATCAAGCAAAGAATGGATACAAAAATGTGATTCATTTATACAGTGAAATATTATTCACCTTTTAAAGACAAGGACATCGTGAATTTTGCAGGCAAATGGATGGGATTATAAAATGTCATCCTGAGTAAGGTAACCCATACAGAAAAGGACAAGAATGGTATGCAGTGAGTGGTAAGTGGATATTACCCAAAAAGTACAGAATACTTATGATACACACCACAGATCCAAAGAAGGTAAATAAAAAAGAAGGCCCAAGAAAAGATGCTTGAATCACACTTAGAAGGTATAACAAAAGAGTTAGAGATGCAGAGAGAAGGAGGGACCTGAGTGAGAGGGCAGAAGAGGTAAAGAACAGGGGTACAGGATTAGGTATGTGGAGAGATAGGGGAGTGGCCCAGAGGGCTAGGAGAATAAATGGAAATATGTACCTGCCTGGGTTGGGGGTTAGAGGGAATCTCTAGAAAGTCTGAGAGACCTGGGATGTGGGGAGGCTCCGAGGAGTCAATGTGGATGACCTTAGCTAAAATGCACAACAGTGGCTATGTGAAACCTGGGGAGACCATCTCCAGGAGCCAGAGAGGACTCCAGTGGATAAATGGGAACACCAACCCACCTACAAAGCTTTCAAACCATAATTGGTTATATCTAAAAGAAATGCAGGGACAAAGATGGAGCATAGACTGAAGGAATGGGTGACCAGTGATTGACTCAACTTATACCCATTCCATGAGCAGGCAACAATCTCTGACACCCTTAGTGTACTATGTTGTGCTTGCAGACAGGAGCCTAGCATAGCTGTCCTCTGTCTCTACCCAGCAGCTGACTGAGATTCAGATGCCCACAGTCAAACATTGAATAGAGGTTGGGGGATCCCTATAGAAGAATTAGGAGAAGGATTGAAAGCCCTAAAGGTGATGGCAACCCCACAGGAATACCTAATTTGTATCATCTGATTTGGACCCATAGGAGCTCCCAGACACTAAGCTATCAACCAAAGAGCATACATAGGCTGGTCTGAGGCCCTGGCACATATCCAGCAGAATGCTGCCTTGTCTGCCTCAGTGGGAGAGGATCCAGCAGAGACTTGATGCACCAAAGTGGGGTGATGCCTATGGAGGGAGCACCCTCTCAGAGGCAAAGGGGAGGTGGGATGGGGGAGGAACACTTCAAGAGGGACCCAGGAAGTGAAAAGCATTTAGGATGTAAATACATAAATTAATAAAAATAAATAAATAATATTTAAAATTTTCTTCTCAATATTCAATATGAGCAGTACTCATCCTATACATTATCCTTTAAAATGAATTTTGAATGTCCTGTAATGTCCAACTAGATGTCAAGGATTATTTTATTACTTTCTTTTCTGTGTCTGTCTCTTCACTTGCTCTTTAGAGAAATTCCTTTGATCACAAGCCAGGCTTCAGAAGAATGATATAATGAGGTATTTGTCTAATAAGAAAATGATTCCAAACAAAGGACTTGAACCATTTGTTTAGAAAAGAATATATGGGATCAACTTATCATTTCTGTAGTGTCACAATCAACCAACCCCAAGTCTTTCTTATTTTCTAATTTTTTTTTTATTGGGACACAATGATTTATTATAGGTGCTAGGGC
>NW_021604767.1:4250557-4251794 GCF_004785775.1 Grammomys surdaster
GTGGACTTCCGGAGGGGCGGGGTTTGGGTAGCTGCTGTGCCCTGGATGTCCCTGGCTCCCCGATCTATCTCTGGGGTTTAGGGAGTGAGATGGAGTTCTTACCAGCTGCTCTGAGTGCAGTGGCTCCTGGATGACTCAGGATTCAGTTTCTCCACAGGACAGGAGCAGACTGACTCTGTGTCTGCTCCAGCTCGGAGGAGCAGGCAGGGGCAGAAGGGCCCAAGTCTTTCTTATATTCCAATATTATCATTATTCAGTCAGAGAAAAGTCATATAATAATAAATCAAATCCAAAAAACATTTCAGTTTTTATTTTCCTAAAGGAAGAATCTTCTTTAGTTAAAAGCAATGTTATGATAACTTTTGCATATTTATAACACCATGCTAGGTGCTAGAGAATTATATGCAGTCTTTAATGAATTAAGAAGTAAGCTATGCATTATAGGTAGCTACTGTGACAGGATCCCAGAAAGATCTGCAAAATACAGTGAAATTTAAGCAGTTAAAGATATCAGTGAGGGAGATCAGAGCAGGCCTGATGGAGGAAGCAGCATTTACAGCTCCTCTTAGAGGAGAACAGGAGTTTGTTATGCTACTCATCATAAAGAAAGGAGGTAGTTCGAAGTAAAAAAAAAATGCTTAGCCTGGAGGATTGTGGGGCTGTGAGAAGCAGCTGGGTGCCTAGTAGAGCATAGGCCTTGAATCTCAGACCTTTATCAGACACCAGGTGTTGAGCTCTGCTCCTAGGCCCTGGTTCTTTTCATTTAGCTTCAGTCCTTCACAAACCCTCCTACAGAGAGGTCTATGGCCATCAATCATGAGGAACAGTGCCTCAGGCTCTCCCACATGTAGATGAGGTATCTCCAAGCTCTCAAACCAAGCCAATAGGCCTTATCTGCTTCCAGACCCTAACCTGCCCAGAAACCGTATATAAGGGCTCTATTTAGGAGTAGTAAAAGTGTTCGAGAATCATCCTGGTGTCCGAGAGTTTCTGTCGTAAGAGCTGTAACACTTGAGAAGAGAGCTGTAACACTTGGGAAGAGATCTGTTCTCCCGGAACCTGCTGGGAAACCAAGCTGCCTCCTTGCCAGCTAGCCAGCTTCTTATCGGCACAACCCAGGCCGGATCAGCACCTGGTGCAACAGGATCAGCAACAGGTGCAGCACCTGGGAGCTACAGCGAAGACACGACCAGAGGCAGCAGCAGAGGCAGCAGCAGAGGCAGCAGCAGAGGCAGCA
>NW_021604767.1:4251804-4271182 GCF_004785775.1 Grammomys surdaster
AGCAGAGGCAGCAGCAGAGGCAGCAGCAGAGGCAGCAGCAGAGGCAGGGAATCTCCCCTCCCTACTCTTACTGTCCCCTTGGCCTGGACCCCCGCACCAGGCTAGGCTGAAGATCATTGTGGGATGCCCTCCAGAACAGGGGACCCACAGAGGACAATGAAAAGGCCAGGGATTCTACACTGTTATGTGAGGGAGACAGAGAAATGGATGGGAACTTACTGTTGTCAGCTCTATGCTCTAAGTTTTCACATTCTCATCTCCATGGTAACAATTGTAAGTCCAGGTAGCATGGTCATCCAGTTTCTAAAGGGCAGAAACAGTTGTCTGGGTATTAAACAGCAGAGACTAGGCTAAAACTGAGGGGCAGTGGATACTCTAGCATGGCCTCACACTCCCTTGTAATCAAGAATGACCTTGCAGTTGATTATAGGTCTGCAATAACAGGTCCTTTTTTCTGATGTTGGGGATAGATCCCAGAGCTTTGTGTATGTTATCTGATCTACCAGTTTAGCTATATTCTCACCACTCAAATATCTCATATACTATATGTTTTGTTAAATGAAGGTCCAATGAAATAGCTCAGCAGGTAAAGGCAATTGCCAGCAATCTGGGTGAGTTTGTATAACATGGTGGAAGCAGAGAACCAGAATCCACCCATGTAAGTTGTTCTCTGGCCTACACACACACACACACACACACACACTGACATGTTCACAAGCATTCACAAATACACATACACACACACACACACACACTCAAACACACCATTTGTAGCATACACCAAAATAAATTAAAATTTTTAAGTTATATGAAATCCAAACACATCTGGAATGTTTTATTCTCTCACCTTTCCTCATAGTACTCTGAATGTCTACTGGATAGCCCCTCCCCAGTGACACATTCCAGCACATATCCGTCTATACTTCTCATTCCTTGTCTATAATCTTCTAAATTTCCTAAAAGCCAACAAAACAATCTTTGTATCTCTGGGCTTCAGTGTCTGAGAAGCATTTCTAAATATCCACTAGTAGCAGAACTATTGAGACTGTATTTCTGCCTTTCCTCAAATCACGTCAATATAGTTAAAAAAGATCATGAAAGTTGAGCAAATAAAACATTTTAGTTCTTTGCACCATGTCATATGCTCTGTGTGGATTCCAGAATTTAGAGATTCTCAAATACTTACTGATAGCATGTTCCATGTGGGAGTGAGGGTGATGAATTTGTTTCAAATGTTAGGCTTAAAATTAGATTGATTTTTGTGCTAATGGTGTAATTTCTAGGTATTTGTTGTAATAACAAATGGTATTCGAAATGACTGCTATTCAGGGGTAACTTTGTAGGTAATTAGCAGAGTGTCTCACTTATGCACACTAATGAGAGGATCGCCATTACTGATCGGAGTGTGAAAGATTCAAGGATAACACCATAAAATGCAGTTTGCTTAGTTCGGTAAATATATGTTGTTTGCTTTATTTACAACAGCCCATAGATTACTCAATTGCATAATATGCTGGTGTATTAGATGAGATAAAATCTCACTAACTTGAACCCTCACTGGAGGCCTCTGCTATTAAATTTTATTAAGAACTGAGAAAAAACAATTCTCTTTAGAGTAGAAATTACAGTGCCTACCGATGATAAGTGAATGAGCACTAGACGAAAAAGAGAGAGACGGCAGGTTTTCAAGGACAGTGTGGCTGATCAGTGACCATTACGCTCTGTCCTTGCCCTGCCCACACCCAGAGGTAATTCAGATCACTTCACCCAAATGGATAACAGAACAACTAAATGTCCTGGAATGAGTTCTGCTGCATTTAGAGATATAAAGGCCACTCTTGAAATGTGTGGATGAATATAGGTTTTGTTATTAGGCCCAAAAGCAGCCACAGAGCCAAGAGTAGCCTTCCACAAAGGGACACTTAAAAAAAAAAAAAAAAAAGATGGTCCTCTGTAGGTCTTATGGCTCCTATGGGGCTGGCCATGTGGTAGGCAGATAATCAGATAATAAGAAAGACAAAGCCAGGCCAGGCCAGGCATAATGGGCAAAAGTCTGAACTGGTTTGTCTTGTCTGCTTCAAGAGCCTTTTTGAAAACAGAAGAGTTCCAAAGAAAGTGATCATTTATAATCAAACTCTGTGGGTGTGGCATAATCTAATACCAAAAGAGGAAATTCCTGGGAGTTAATTGTTTTCATGCTAGTGTTCACTTGCTTTTTTACTGGGAGTATTCTAACTGGGTAAATTAAAGTGCTCCAGCCGGTTTTGAAGAACCAAGATTTGTTCAAATTTCTAAACAAAATTTCAAATGAAAACATTAAGTGGACGTTTGCCTTTGATCTGTTCAAAATTTAGTTTCTTCAATAGCATTGGTTGAAAATAGCTCAGTTGTTGAACATGTACTACACATACAAATGCCTGTTCATCTCTGTGCCATTTTAACATTCGAAAGGCAGGGGCCATTCACAACAGCTGATGGCAGGGTGGGGGGCAGGAGTTTTAATGATTCTAATACAAAGAAATGAGGACTAATTGAGGTAATGAATCTGCAAATCTTTATGATCTATTACATCACATTGCAATATAATTATATGTACTGAAATATTACACTGCACTCTGTAAAAACATAACAATGATTCTATGTCAAAATAAAATATATACACAAACACCCATGCATTTACCCACATAATATGACTTTGTTACCTACTGGTTGCATGTTTTAAGGTCCCAAGATGGCATACATTTTGCCATTGTACATTTCAGATGATATAGACAGCTAATTATTATTATAAAGATTAAGTGTGATAATGAATAAGAATACCTTACATATGAATATATTAAATAAATATCCAACAATAGTATTATTGGTAAGGCAGTCCGTAAAATTAATATACTTATTACTACAGATAACATCTATGTACTTGATATTTAAACAATTAATGAAAAGTAGAGTGCTTATTAAGCAAATAATCGATTTTGTGCATTATAGAATCTTGTAGTACTAATTTGGAAAGACATAGAAAAGACTAAATTAATTAAACTTCTAGAGGACAGCACTCATTAGAGATACCCATATTTAGTATGGCCCATCTAACTGTGAAGCTAAAGAATCAGACTAGTTATTCATCAACAGATGACATAGACATATACATGCACACACACACAAATTAGTGCATCATTCAGTAATAAAGAATTAAATTATGGGAGCTGGAGGTATGGCTCGGTGGTTACCAGCACTGGCTGTCTTCCAGGTGACCCAGGTTCAATTGACAGTGACCACATGGTAGCTCACAATTGTCTGTAATCCAATTCAAACTTATTTGACACCTTCACACAGATATATATGCAGGTAAAACATTAATGCACATAAAATAAAAGATAAAATTCACAGCTTTACTGAACAGCAACTCATTTAAGAAGAAAAGAAGGAAATTATGTCACTTTTGGGGGAATTGAGAGAAATAGTTCTTACTAAGGAAAATATACTATGAGGAACATCACAAACCACTTGTTTTCTCTCATATGTTGAAGCCAGAATTAAACAGAGACGTGAAAGTCATAGAAAGATTAGTTAGAGGATAGGAAAGGACATGGTAGAGTGGGACAAAAAGGAAACTGCAGAAGGTACTTTGGAGGACAGATGCATCCAAAGCAGAAAAATGCCTGTGTACCTCAATTTTTGCCTTCAATTAATATGCATGCATAGGTTACAAAAGCAAAGCATTAAGCAGAGAGAAATGTTTCTGGTAATCTGTATTCTCCATGGCTTCTTCCATGGGATCATTATCACAGCACTGACAATCCTGGGATGTTTTCAGAATGCCATCAGCCAAGGGCCCTGACAATCCTGGAATGTTTTCAGAATGCCATCAGCCAAGGGTCCATTTGCTAGCTTCAGTGTCCTCCGTCCCTAAGCCTGCTGATGTCAGATATTCTTGCATTTAATTGCTAAATAACCATTGAGGACTGTTCTAGTTATGAATATAATTCACAACTCATGAAGTTTACTGACTTGTGCAGAATAAGATAATAAGGAAGTGAGAAAGCAGTTTAAAATAATATGAATGTCAAACATTGAAAAATGTTTTAAAATTAATAATATGGAAGAAATTGCTGAATGAAGAGGAAGTGTGTGTTCAACAGAATGTGAAACAGAGTGTCTAAGATGATGATGTAAGAGTGGAGAAATCTTGAGGTAACTTGGCATTTTGTAGGACAAACTAATAATCACTGTTTGTTTGCTTGCTTGCTTTCTATTTTCAGTAGTGGTCGGACTATTTCCACTGGAGAGACAACTTGAGTGGGAGCTTTCCATGTTCTCAGAGTGCTTGGTGAGAGGATACATAGGACTACAGGAAGGGCTTGGAATCCAATGAGGGAAGCCACCAAACGCAATGATCTCTACACCAGCCATAGTTAACAGGATCTATATCAGACCCTGAAGACAACTTTTATGAGCAAAACTGAGAGAAGTCTAGGTGCTGGTGAGTAGGGAGATACAGAAATTAAGCATGGCAGCCTTATCTTTTCTCTGTGTGCTATTACCCTGGGTGTCATCTTCCTAAATCTGTGAGTCAGTTTCCATATTTCTGTTGATCACTTCTTTCAATAACCCTTTCATATATTGGACATAGATAACTACATTTACACTAAATACCCTAATTTGGAGAGTCACTCCTTCAGTTGTAGGAACACTATTCTAAGAATTCAACTGAAGAGACCAAAATATAGGGAAGTTGCTGCATGGTTATTTAAAGCTTTTAATATATTTGGATCCTTGTGTTTGGAATATTGAAAAACTGTGAGGAAACAGGAGGGAGCCCTAAAGACAGATGTTTCCTTAAGAAACCTGAAGAGGAACTTAATTAAAAGAGTTAGATTAAAGCAAGTGAGAGACAGACACTGTCTTAGTCAGGATTTCTACTTCTGGACAAACATGACCAAGAAGCAAGTTGGAGAGGAAAGGGTTTATTCAGCTTACACTTCCACACTGCTGTTCATCACCAAAAGAAGTCAGGACTGGAACTTAAGCAAGTCAGAAATCAGGAGCTGATGCAGAGGCCGTGGAGGGATGTTACTTACTGGCTTGGTTCTCCTGGCTTTCTCAGCTTGCTTTCTTATAGAACCCAACACTACCAGCCCAGGGATGGTACCACCTGTAAGGGGACCTCCCCCCTTGATCACCAATTGAGAAAATGCCTTACAGCTGGACCTCGTGGAGGCATTTTTCTCAGCTGAAGTTCCTTTCTCTGTGATAACTCCAGCTTGTGCAAGTTGATACAAAACCAGCCAGTACAGGCACCATAGACAGGATGATCGGGGATGGTTCAAAGCAGGGTCTTAAGAGGAGTCTCCAGAAATAAGGAAATAAAAAATAAGGGAGGAGGTTGAAAATGGAGATGAGGAGAGGAAGGGGAGAGGAAAAGGGATAGAGAGAGAAAGAGAGGGAGAGAGAGGGGGGGGAGGGAGGGAGGGAGGAAGGGAGGGAGGGAGAGAGGGAGAGAGAGAGAGAGAGAGCACTCAGTTTTCTGAACACACCTTCCTCCTTTCTCAATTTCTCCTATCAACTGTAGCTGTAATTAGCTTAACTTTTATTAATTGGCATTTGTTGACAGTGTGAGTGGAGAAGAGGGAGCTTTCTGTAATCTTATGTTGACATTTCCAGTTTGTAGCTCGAGTGAAGAAATTTCTTTCTCCTTCCTATTCTAATTTATTTTCTGTTCCTATGGTAAACACCCTGATCAAATGCAGTTTAGGGAAGGAAAAATACTGTCTTACAGTTCCAGGTCATAGTCTAACATTTAAAGAAGTCACAACAGATACCCAAGCAGGTATTTTTAAAAGAAATTGAAACCATGGAGTGATGGTGCCTCCTGGCACATTCAGAGGCTCTTATGCAGTCCAAGGTACGTGACTAGGGATGGTGCCACTAATAGTGGTCAGGAAAATCACCCCACAGGTGTGTCCACTGGATAATCCCACCTGGACAATTCCTCATGTGAAAGTTCCATTTCAGTTAACTATAGCTTTGTGAAGTTGACATTAAAACTAACTTGGCCACCTCCCTCAATAATACTCTGGAACATGGGTTCATTCTTGACTCTTTACCTTAAATCTAGTATGTCCTTGAAGGTAAAGGCCTTGAAGTCATGCTATCCCAATAGCTCAGTGCCCCTTATATCAGCCCAGTTCACACATTTCAGTATATAACAGACCTCAGCTTCTCATTCTGTATTTACCTCTCAGGACTCAAGAGATGTTCTTTGCACTAGGACCTCAGTACTCTGAAGCTAATGATTTCTGTTTCGTTCAGGATTTTTCTGGTTGTAAGTAGAAAGAAACACTGTTAAGATTTCTCCACATTTGAGTTGAAGCCAAAAGTATTTTTGCTGTCATTCCTCATTTTTTAAAATTACTATAAACTATTTGGCAGTACTCAGCACATTTTCTTTTTGAAATTCTCTCTTCCTTTGTCTTTTCTATGATTGTTCACTGAAGCTTTTCTCCTCCTCTATGAGCTCCTTGTCAGCATTCTTTATCACCTCCATGTGAGTTTCAGTAATGGAATCCGTTTGACTTTTCTTGTCACCTGTGCATTCTCACTGAAAACTGGCTTTTGCATAACACATAAGCTGCAAAGAGTTCCCAATGGATATCATCTCAGATGGGTTTCCTACAATACCTGTAGTTACATATCAGGAATCCACTAGTGATTGTACCAAAGAGTCTCATAAAAAAAATGTCCCATATAGAACTCATCATCTTATTCCCATCTGTCTTTATTCACCTCTCATCTTAATGTATCATATAATCAATTGTTCATCAGGTAACAAAATAAACGGACTCAATAACTTAGTCTCTGAGCCGACATCAACTTTAGCTCATTTGCAGCTTTTGACTAGGGCTCCTCAATATCCACTACTTTATACCATCCATCTCTTAATCACTTTCATTATTTTCTACCTGATAGAGAAAAGACTGGTTCAAAATAATATGTCTTTCCTGATTTATCTTTCATATTTCCATAATGCCAGAGTGTACCTTTCATAGATGAGAGCATGACTACTACTTCTTTGCTCAAATACTTCAAAAGCATGAAATTTAACATACAACAGAATCTTTAAAATATAATTAAAGCCTTTATGTTCATCCTGGCTTCTTTGCCAGGCTTGCCTCACCTCCTGTCACTCTCCTGAGAATGTGATTTCCTCAAATCATGTAAAGCCTCATAGAGTCATTTGATTACACTGTGTTTTAACACACATTTGGAATACACTTTGTGACTTTAATATTATTCCTTTGCTTCTTTCTTATACTAGTCAACTGGACCATTAAAAACAAATTCAACATCATTTCTTCATCACCTATTTCATCCTTCTGCAATTTTTCTCTTTCAACCATCATAAAGTAATACTGTGTTCTAAATTGGACCATGAAATAGGAAAATGGAGTGTGTGTGTGTGTGTGTGTGTACTTGTGTACAGGAGTATACGGGAGTGTAGTTCTCATGGAAGTCAAAACATGGTACCTTGTAGATAATGCAAAAAGGGCTGGTTGAAGTTCTCCATGCACACATTGGTGCTGAAAACCTAATTTACTTTCTCCTCAAGAGCAGGAAGTACCCTGAGCTGTTGAGACATGACTCTAGCCCAGAAACAAACAGATAGATAGATGATAGATAAATAGATAGATGATTGATAGATAGATAGATAGATAGATAGATGATAGATAGATGATAGATAGATAGATAATACTTGATAGATAGATGATACTTGATAGATAGATGATAGATAGATAGATAGATGATAGATAGATAGATAGATAGATAGATAGATGATAGATAGATAGATAGAAAGATAGATAATAGATTAGATATATGGATAAATAGATAATTTCAAATTATAGATCTATACAAACTATACACAGTATAACAATATGTATTTTGAATTTTTTATCACAAACTTGAAGCATTAAGGATTCTTACACTTAAACAGAAATTAATTTTGCATAACTTAAGTGCACTTCAAAATAAAATATTTATCTAAAAGACTATCAGGGAGGGGAAAGGTGTCTGCAATTATCTTATAGCAGAAAATGTCCTGAGTGACCTTGCACATAATTGTGAACTCAGCTCTCTCATGCAAGTTTATATTTTTTGGTGAAAGTACCTTAACAATGATGATCATCTGTGATCCCTCTGGTAAGCTCTAACCAGAACAGCCATGTGAAGTATATCTGGACACACTGTACTTATACCCAGAATGCAGTGTTGGATTATCCATTCCTATTATTGGTAATAAAATGCTTGCTGTCACATTCTGAACTTGCTATTTGCCTAATACTTGTTAAGTATAAAATCTTTGGTAATATTTGTGTAGCAAATATTGGACGAAGGTATAAATTTTAGCACTGTACTCTTCGTTCTCTTGATAGATTTCTTATAGGTGACAAGCAAAAAAACCCCTGCCAGCTGGTTTACTTTGGAGATCAGAATTCACTGCAATCTCAGCATTGCTTGTTCGCTTACTGAACTCTTCACCACCTCAGACCTTGAAAGAAACTGCATTTCATCTATCACCCCAGAATCTATGCCCTCTATTTATTCCACTGCACAAAAGAAATCTGAACTGCACAAGTATATTTTCTAGCCAACACGCCTTTCGAAAGTCAAAACTCTCATTTTATTGAATTTCAAGCTTTGTGCTCAATCAGAATTCACAATTTGATCCCAGATAGAGATTATTTTTTTAAAAAAATATTGGACAGGCTTCAAGATTAAAATGGATATGCCATAGCTATGAAGTATCAGGACAATGCAGAGTCATAGAGTTTGCAGGGAGATAAAAAAGAACCACTCATTTAATTCATTAAAAATCATTGGTTTTCACATTAAAAATATGAAGCTAAATTGCACATAGTCTTTATATTGAATCATTTATCTGCAAACATAAAGTAAGATTTTTTTCAAAGCCATTGTTCCATAGACCTACTAGCATTTTAGAGACCATATTCTTTTTATTCTGTTTTCTATTGATTTTTTTTATAAAATATCAATACAAGTATATACTATTTCTCTGGAAAATGTTTTCATATGGCTACACATACATCTGGACACAAACACACACACACACACACACACACACATTTATGCATATTCACACAAGCCATACTTAAGAATTCCACCCAAGATATCTCATTAACCTACATCAAAGTACTCATGCTTTCTACAATTATGTTCTCCAGTGTATCTTATTTGCTAGACTTGAAATTCTGTGATCAAATATTTACGTTCCTTTACTTCTTCATTGTATTTCTTGTTCTAAAGACAGTGGGAATCACTTCTCACAATACATGCATTAATTTACTTTTTTGTTAGTTTAGAAGTGAGTATGTGGTCTCAATATGAACTGCTTCTAAATGACAGCAAACTTGATTTAATAAAAGTAGGTACTTGAATTTTCTCCATGTCACATGATCTCAAATATTTGAATACAGACAAAAATTTACTGCTCTATTCAAATTTAGACATAATTTATATCTAGAATACAGATTTATTAATAGGGAACTAAAGAAGTTATCTCTTTTATTTATTTACTCATAAAATAAAATTCTTTAAAAAAGAAATATCTTCACAAATATTACCAGTGGGCAAACTATTTTAATATGCAGCATTTTGCATCAGAATTACTCTAATAGAGACAGTTTTTTTTTAAATATGTACATAATGAAGATAGAGAAATGTTACTCAAAGGCTTCATCCTGAATATGGAATACATGATTACAGAATATTCCAAGGCTCAATATGACCAGTCATTTATTCTGCAATGAAGGACCTTATTATTTTCATATTTGATTAAAAGCCTTTAAACACATTCATAAATGTAACCCCCAATATGGTACAATATGTATAGTCATTAGTCTGATTGAGTTATCTAGAGTCTGCCCATCTGCTACTCAAAAGCAATAATAATACTATAAAATATTATAAAGCTTGTATCTCATTTTATATGCTTAATAACTCTAATATATCAAGGGGATGAATTCATTCTGAGTTTCCAAGTATGTTGGTTTGGTTCCCTGTCAACTTCACAGAATATAGACTTACCTGGGAGATGACTATCTTTGCATTTCTGTGGAGAACTATAACAGTTGTGTCCTTTGAATTCAGAAGACCTGTCTACTTCGAGTAGTAACATTCCAACAGTGATCTTGTGCCTTATAAATAGAGAAGGGATCTAGGCAGCTGTAATTATCCTCTCTCTCTCTCTCTCTCTCTCTCTCTCTCTCTCTCTCTCTCTCTCTCTTTCTCATTTGTTTTTTATATGATATGTAAGATAGCCACTATTCTGAAACATTTCTACAAATATTTATCATAAATCAGAGTACCTATCAGAGTACTTATATATAGTAACAAAGATGTACTATATAAGCAAATATACACATCATCTCTAAATATGTTTAAAATAAATTAATGGGGAAAAGGTAATTATCCTTGTATTCTTGGAAGTGATATATGGAGGAGATAAATTGATGAGAGCTAATAAATATGATAGCTTATATTATAGATTACTAAATATGAGTTTGAGATGAAGGGAGATCATTTATTTGGGATTGACTCCTTAAGGGAAACAATCTAAACTATTGGTCTTTCTCATATCCTCCTATGTGCCATTCTTAAATGATTTATTTTCAAAGTACCAATAATATTAGATAATTACTCCAAGGTTAATGTTCACGCATGAGAATAATCTAGGAAAAATGTTGAGATTAATACACAAAAGCAGTAAAAAAAAAAAACTAGTATTGGGTTGTAAACACCTTGTTTTCTGCAAAGAATTAAAGCTCATTGGGAAATGACAGGTCCAAGCTAAGATGATGAAGATAGAAAATAAGCCAACAAGAAAGCAAGTGCTCAAAAGGCAGTGAAATAAATAAAAGAGAAAAATAAGCAATAGAAAATTGTTTTCTATTTTGTGAATAGTGTTTAGCTCAGGCATTAAGGCAAATATGGACTACATAAAGAAATAAACAGTTACATAAAATAGGAAACAATGAATCCATATGGGCCAATAAATTGATAAGTTGAAATATTTATGAAGAATAGACATTTAACTATTCCCCAAATAATATCTAAAATATTTAAATGATGATAAAAGTTTTCAGTATAGAAGTTGGCTAGAGAGCAACCTCAGTTATTGACATCATAGTCAGTGTGGAGACAAAACACATTTATGTCTATATAGCAGAATCCAGGGAAATAGCATCACTACTAAACATTACAACAAGAACTCTAGACTATACTTTAGTCACAAATAGATGCCAGGCAAACCAATCTGAAGAACATTCTAAAGAATGAATGGCAAAAATTTCTTCAAAAGTGTTACCCTAAAGAAAAATTTATACTTGTACAGAGGGGGGGGCAGGGAGGAGGAGAGGGAGAGGGAGGGGGGAGGGGGAGGGAGAGAGGGAGAGGGAGAGGGAAAGAGAGGAGGGGAGAGAGGGAGGGGGAGGAGAAGAGGGAGAGGAAGGAGGGGGAGGGGGAGAGGGAGAGGGAGAGGGAGGAAGATAATGGGAGATTTTGCTGTCAAATTCATTATTTGAATTATGTGGATGTGGAAAATACTATGTAATAGTGATGAATTGGTGTCAATTTTGATTATTTTATTGTGGTTGTATAGGAGAATACCTTATGGAAAAATGTTTTGGGCCTGGAATGCAGTGGAAAGTGTGCCTGCTGAGCCTGAAGGAAGTCCTTACATTGCCTAAATTAACCTTAGTGATCCAGAGCACTAGTCCCAGCAGTGAGATTTGGAGGCAAGAGGACTGGAGAGCCTGCTTGAGGCAAAACTCTGTCACAGACATCAAAGTATTTGGAGGATGTGGGATAAAGTCAACACTAGAATTCTGGAAAAAAAATGTGTTGTGTTTGCTCTTCTTGGGATTGTAGTTTTCTTACAGATTCTTACCATAAAAAAGTTTAGGAATTTAAAAAATACAACTTTAGTTAAAAATATGAAAAATTTAAAGATACTATAAATAGAATGTGTTAAAGGCTTTGCCATTAACTATCTAATCCACCTCTGTAATAATTTTCTTATATATATTTTAGCTTCATGCCCTTTAAATATTTCTCCAGTTTTATGTAGTATTGTATAAAAGTATTAAATAATAAATTAAGCTTTCTATTACATAATCTTTTTAAAATTACATTGGAAATCTGCTGAACACTTTGAAAAGTTGTTATGGATAATATCCATTCATTACAGACTTTTCTGATAATTTAAAGCTGCAGAGAATTTTCTTTTGGAGGAAAATTTTCTGCTTCCTGCTCCATGTAAATTATGGTGTGTTCAGAAATTTTACAAAACACAAATTTTATCTGATATTTAGAATATATAGGATAATCTTAGATAACCATTATATTGTGCTAATCTATATATTGTGCTAATCAAGTTATTCTCTCATCAAATTAACTATCGCATTATCTATATACACATGAGCATGTTATCACTAGAAATTGTTTATCGCCATACTAATAAACACTGCTGAGAGCAAAGCTGCATTTCCTGACTACTACATCTCACTATGACAAAATGTCAGCCATGCTAACAAACAGCCTAGCAAAGAGTATTAAACACCTACATTCTCATATAAATTTTATATTTGTATATTCTCATTATGTTAATTACTAGTAGGTTAAAACTGATTTATAAATACTGTTGAGTGTTAGATTCAACAGAATAAAAAAAAGTATGATATGTTTCTACTGTTTAAGTATATCTCTAGAATAACATCTTTACATTGAATTTTTTATCCATCTAGGATAAATTTCCAACAGCTTCTTGTTGTGCACTTTTAAACATCATCTCTCTCCCTGCTAACACACCCCTATTTCCAGAAGCTAAAGGACATATTAACATTAGAATGAATGATGAGATTGTACCCTTGAACTTCAGTGACAAGTACAACGGCACAGTCACTGATAGCAGAACACCTTGAAGCTACTACTACATCAGGGTGGCTAGTAATAAAATCAATGAAACTGTCAATTGCATAAATAACCTATCAATCCTAAATTAATTCACCCTACTTACCTTCCCCTTGGCCTGATCCCACAAATCTATCAACGATTCCAGCAAGACTTAAAATGAGGATTACATTGTTGCAAGTGAAATGTTTAAGAAATGTCTTTAACAACCTCATAAATCTCTAAGTCAAACAGCAATTAATCATTAGGAGTCCTAGATAGAATAAGATGATGAGGGGTCAGTGTTTAGGCAATGATGGAGTGATAGTGATAAAGATTTATGGGGAAAAGAAGATAAGGATTAATAAAACAACAGGGATATTGTTCATGGCTCTTGTTAGTTACAGAAACAAGTCCTTTTGCAACCTCACTAAGATAAAGGAATTATAAATATGGTTGACTACATTAGGGAATGGGAATAAACTATAAATGTTTTACTGAAATGTTTGATGATATGAAACTTTGTCTTTACACAAAATCTTTAAGAGTGAAGAAAATTAGGACAATATTAACAATAGATAAAAGTACTTGGCTCAAGGCACAATGGCCTGAGTTCAAGCCCTTAATCCATGATAGTGGAGGGGAATGTTGCCTCCAACAATTTGTCCCCTAAGCTCCACACAAATGCACACACAGATACACATGTAAATGCACATGCAAAGTGCACACACACACACACACACACACACGATAGATGGATAGATTAGATAGATGGAGGGATGGTGGGTGGATGGATGAAGGATGGATGGATGGATGGATGGATAGATGGAAAAATGGGCAGGCTGGCAGGCAGATGGATGTATGGCTAGAAATATGATAGATAGATAGATAGATAGATAGATAGATAGATAGATAGATATACAAACTTTTAAGAAGAAAAAAGAGTAAGGGCAGTTATGAGACTTTTTCAAGGAGATATAAAGAAATATATATTAACTTTAGATAGGATAGTGATGACAAACCAAAGGAAAAAATATATTCAAATCCATTTTGGTGAACCAATGGGCTTGCTTGTATTATTTATAGTACCATGTTGGGAGAGAGGTTGATTACAGACACACCAGGAATTGAAAAGTTGGTGCACCATAGGAAAGTCCACTAAAGCACAGGTGATCCACAAAAGTTGCATTCCATATCTCTGCTCTTAAATAATGATTTTCAAAGCTTGTATCACTTTGATGTGAACTGTGAATCTTGAAGTGTTTGTATCTACGCAGCCTTCCAGTTTCCTGGGCTTCCTGAGTCTTATAAGCTCCTTTTATTCTCTAGAAGACAATATTTCAACTCAATAGAGGAAAAGACTCAAAAAGATCTACTGAAATCATGTCACAAGAGTTTCAAGTGCCACAATATAAAAAATCATCACATAGAGTAATAGTGAAAATATTATAATTTATCTTTTACTCATGAAAAAAGGATAAAAATTTAAATCAGTGTTGGAAAACTATCAATTTTTGTTTTAAAATGACTCATGCCTATACTAAAATTACACATTGAATACAAGATGCTTTGATGTGATAATGTCAATATAATGCACATCAGGAAATTGGGGAAGAAAATTATCAATTTTAATAAATACTAAAAAATTTTTTAAATGCCTACTCATGGTTAATATGGTTTTTTGAAACTAAGACAAGATTGACTCATGTTAATTCATGAATTAATGAATAAAACACATATAAAAGAGAGTGTTCAGTATCATTTCACTCAAATCAGGATCAGAACTGACACCATTAATACCTATTCAGCACTTTTTTCGATTCAGGCCAATAGACTCAAATAAAATAATAAATAATTGAGTTAACAAGAAATCAGGAAAGAAGTAACCAAATCACCATTAATTGAGTATGGTTCAAAAAATAATGAGAAATAATAAGAATTGAATAATGTTGGTGATTAGAAGTTCAATTTATAAAATTTGATTCCAAAGGAATTAGTGTTAAGGGACACCTAGGTATCCTACACATGTGTAGTGGATGTGAAGCTTGGTCTTCATGTGGGTCTCCTAACAATTGAAACAAAGACTGTCTCTGACTCTGTAGCCAGCCATTGCATCCCCTTCCCTTAACTGGACTGCCTAGTTGGGCCTCTGTGGGAAAGAATGTTTTTAGTCGTGCTGGGACTGGATGTCCCAAGGCAGGGTGGTACCCAGGGTTGGCTTCCCCTTCTCTAAGGGAGAGAGGAGTGGTGATGGGAGTACTTTTAAGGGTGGGACTGGGAGAAGAGGAGATGGGGAGCGGTGATTGAGATGTAAAATCAATAAATAAATTAATGAAAGAAAAAAGAAAATAAAAATCAGGAAGGAAAAGTAAACAGATTTATAATCAAAGGATTCCATGGCACAGAAGTCTTTGGGAATAAAACCACGAGGATCCAGGGGAAAATGTTTAAAATGTCTATTTTTATAATTTACTTCAACGCAAATGAAGAACCATGTAAAAATGTGACTAGGAACAATGGGGTTGCTCGAACTGCAGAAAGACAGAAAAATAAACAGACACACACAGAGTGAGAAAGAGAAAAATAGACATACAAACAGAGATACAGAGACAGACAAACAGACACACATATACACACACACAGAGTGGGGGAAGGGACAGAAAGAAGCAGGGGAGGAGAGGACAAAACCCACAAAGCCTGGCTGTTTGATTTGTATTTTGGCCTGTGTAGCTTTTTGTCCTCCTAGGCATAGAGCATGATCTTTTTAAACAGAATGTTCATGATGTGCCATCAGATGAGGGAAGTCCACTGGGCAAACTCTCACATAGAAAGTCATCATGGGTTTGGAGTACTGTGTAATATTTCTTGGCCTCATGGTTGGCTTTGTAGGTTAAGCTTAAGTTTCTAGGTTACCTCTGAGAAGAAGCACTGTGTCTCTATGGGCAGCCTTAAGGAAGACCGAGAAACACAAAAGGATATGTGAGGGGTGTGGCCAGATGAACATCATGTGGACTGATGTTTTAGAGGTTTCAATTCAATGTACTCGCATGCCAAAAAGTAATATACATGATTTTCATATGTTGAAAAACAACATATTTCATGCCATTCTAATTACCTACAAATATACAAATTAAAAAATTTGTGTGGGATCTGGAAAGCAGAGACTGCCCTGCTTTTCCAGAGACTCAGGTTTGATTTCCAACACCCACATGGTGGATTACAGCCATTTGAAACTATATTTCCTGGGGATTGAATTCCCCCTTTTTACCTCCAGGGTCACCAGGAATGTGTATGTTACAAACACAAACATAGAGAGAAAAAAATATAAGACATACAAACAAAATAAGTAAACATTTAAATACCTATGTTAATGATTTAGTTTAATTCAATGAAGTATTTTGAGGCTTATTTAAATTTAAAATAATTAAGATTGCAAAGGTGCAAAAGTTACTTTGTAGATGTATCCTTTGGGACTAGGTTCTAGAAATCTGCATTTTGATTGGCAGTGGTTTTCTGCAATGGTCTCCTGTTGTGAAGAGAAGTTTCTTTGATAACAGATGAAAACTACATTTATTTGTCAATATAAGAACAAATATAATATAGTTAGAAACTGTGTTTGCTTAGTAAGTTGTGGTTGCAGATTCTCCTCTAATAACCATTATTTCATTAGCCCTTTATAGTTGGCTAAGTTCCCAGTACAGTGCATGATTTGCATCTTGTCGAGTGGGTCTTAAATACGGTTAGAGAATTGCTGGATACCACTAAGTTATGCATGCCATTACTGGACCCATAGGGTTTTTATGTCATACTAGTCATTGTTGTGTTTCATAGGCATCACAGCACGTATAACTGTTGGTCCCTTCTTCCCTTCGGAAGCTTACATGGTGTCTTCTGGTACCATGAAATCTAGTCCTCAAGGAGTAAGTTATCAGATCAGGTACAGCTCCATGGCCTTTGGTTCATGTATCTGAAGTGCATAGCATCTTCAGCTATAGATACTCGCCAACTCCCACACATAAGGCAGAAAGAACATGAGGAAGAAAGGACAGAAGGGTTGTAAAAAAAAATACCTGAGGACCACTGAGTTTACTGGAAAACTGTGCTGCTAAGCAACGTCAGAAGCTACAAGCATGTTTACTCACTCACAAGTCTTTCATCACTGTCTAAACATGAGCTGAACAAGGACAAGTATAGACATATCAAAGTGAATAGAGGAAATATCAGAGGGCCTCAGCCCCATACAAAGAACTATAGGCAATTACAAAATGCTCAGGATGAGAGAAATCATCTTTGGTAACCAATATCAAATGGTCATTCTTGAAAACACATACAAGTAACATTATACAGACTAAGAAGGTTGAATTTAAGAATATATATTTATATAAATATTTGTACATGCATGTAACAACAATGAATGATAAAGCAGGACTTGAATTTGTAAAAAAACAAAATTGTGTATGGGAGAATTTGGAGAGAAGAAAAAAATAGGAAAGTGACTTTATAATTTCAAAAAAATAAAAGAAATAACTTTTAAAACAAAATTGCAATGGTGGTCCAGTGATTAATTAGAAGACCAATATGACATAGTACTACTGTTAAGACTTGTGTATTAACTTTTATTTTATGCTTGTAGGTGTTTTGCCTGCATATATGCGTCTGCATTATTTTCATGTCTGGTAACTGCAGAGGCTAGAAGAAGGCACTGAATCATCTAAAAATGGAATTGAAGAGAGTTCTGAGTTATACTCTATACAGACAGAGAGTAGGAAAAATCAATCTTGCAACATATTATGTACAAAATTCAATAATATGCACAACAAGCCTTTAAAAATGAAAATTCAAAATTTTTAGAAGTAAATGAAGAAAATATATTTATGAAATTCTGGCATGAATAAGTTTTTAAATAATTCTCTCAGAGCAAAAATTATGAAAAAATACATATGTAGCTTTGTCTGTAGTTAAAAAGAAATTTGAATCAGTAAATTGAAAAGTCATCTAAAATATTAAATTATAATCTAGAGGCCAAAATGGTTTGACTCAATAGAGAAGTGAATACAAATATGAAAATCAACTCATTCAAAACAGGCTAAATGATACATGACAATTCAAAGGAGACTCCAAAATAATCAATAAATGTTAAATGGATGTCTAACCATCATGGTCATCAGAAAAATACAAATGAAATATAAAAGTGATGCTTTTTTATGGCAATGTAGTAGAGTAAGGACACTCAATACTTGTATTGCCACACAATATATATAACCAGGAATAATTAATAGGTGTCATTTTGAGGTGGATGGCATTAGAACCCAGCAATGGTGTGACAGTAGTCTAGGAAAGTAGGAGAGAAAGGTGGTGATCAGTAATGATGAATGACCATTTTGGTTCCCTAAAGTGAAAATCTTTCTTTTCAATGTGCCAATGTGCTTAGTGACAAAGGAGCTTCGCATGTGTTACAAACTCTAGGTTTAGTTAGAAAAGCCAAGTCCATACCACAATGGGACAATGCATTGCATCATCCCTCTCAACCTGATGAGTCCAGGCTGTTAGGGAAAGACAGGGTATTAGAGGTACAGTCAAGCTGTTGAGCTAAAGTTAACCCCAGCTATCCCACTGGGCCTGGGCAATATATTACACATTTCATGACTCTATCATCCTACTTTGCCATGGCAAGCACACTCACAACACAATCTTAAGCTTAGCAGGAATACTGTGTTGTTGAGGCCACCAACTATCATTGCTGGCATGGCCTCCCATGGGAACTGATCCAACGTTGCGTTATACATAACATTCTCTGGGGTCAACAGAGTATTCCCACACCAAGTCACCCTTTAATACAGAGGAATATCTGACTCTGTTTCCACAGACTATACGCCCAACAATTTAAAAAAACAAAATTAAAATGGTATTTCATGTGCTAATATGTAAAATAAACATTTTTAATGTTTTATGACATAAAGTGACAATAAGTACATAAAAGAATAAAAGAATTCATACAACAGGTGACATTATTCTATATTTGTTACCTTCACATACCATGAAAAAATACTTCAAACAAAATACTCCAAAATGCTTGGAAAACTGTCCTTTGTTGCTCTGATTTACTTCTGGAGGACAGAAAGTACAGCATAAAGTTGCCAGCCACTTTGGTTCTCAGTAAAAGGTTTTGTCCTGGCTTACTAAGAGCTCCCTTACCACTGTGTCCTTACCTGGGATAAAAAGAGAATTCTAATGTCTCTGCCTCCTCTTATGAGGGCACTGATCTTATCACGTGAATTGCAGGAGAAAGGGTTTGGGACACTAAATTCAGTCAATTGAGTAAGTGAGTGAGTGAGTGAGTGAGTGAGTGAGTGAGTCAGTGAGTCAGTGAGTCAGTGAGTCAGTGAGTCAGTGAGTCAGTGAGTCAGTGAGT
>NW_021604767.1:4271192-4284569 GCF_004785775.1 Grammomys surdaster
AGTGAGTCAGTGAGTCAGTGAGTCAGTGAGTCAGTGAGTCAGTGAGTGAGTTTACCAAATTGATACCACATTAGCAATATCTAGTAAAGCAAATAAAACACATCCATCAACCTAGCTGTTTAATCACAGAAAAAAAAAGGTTTAAATATATGCATAAGACACCAAAACATCTTCTTAAATAAGGCAAAAAAAATAGGGCAAACAACTTAAATCTCATTAAGAATAAAAGGAAAGCCTAGATTGTTTCACAGTTTTGATACTTTGTCAATGTTATCTAAGTGTGAACGTAGACTGCAGTGAAGGTTTACGTTTTAAATGACAGCTTCAAGTTCTGAATATGTACAACACTAAGTCAGACCCAGCCTATTTATTTTCCATTTTATTAGACTATTTACACAATCTTGTCTATAAAACAAGGTTGTTTTGTTTTTGTTAAAGTTCTGAACTACCACAAAACCTTTTGCCAATCATGAGAGTCAGAAGAGCTGGAGGACATCAAGAAAATTATGCTCTCAAAGTAAACAGAATTAATACATATGTGAAGTTCCAGAGACTTGAGGGAGAATGTATTGTTTTTATAACAAATAGGGTCCTAGAGCTGAAAAGTTAAGTAGACACATGCCTCCATTCCTGACCCAGAAGCAATCTTCAATTGATAACCACTTGCAAATGAAAATTTAGCTTTCTACAAGGGAGGTACACTGGGAAAACAAACCACTCATAAGGGTAGACTACATGTCCAGCAGAAAATCACCAAAAGAGAAATGAACTCAAAGATATCTTTGGAGTTTCTTGTCTCACACATAATAGCATGCCAGGGATTTTTCATTTTATAGATTCTTTCTTCTTATTAATATATACTATATATCCTTTATTCATATATATGAATACATCATACACATACCTTTTAACCTTGAAGGTCCTTCGCATAAATATTATGACTTCCAGTTTAGGATTTTTATGGGAATCCAGAGTCTTTGGATCTAAATCTGTTCCTTGTGCCTTTGCTTGGGCTCTTTTTCTTCTGTTTGTTTTCTCATATTCAAATAAATTCTATTTTATCTCATTTTATTTCCTTATTATCCTATAGAAACCTGTTTACTTTCTAATGAGAGTCAGACAAGGGTGGGTCTGGATGGAAGAAGAGTTGGTGGAGGGTGGAGTAGGAGGAATGGAGGGAGGTGTAACCATAATCGGGATATAGTATATGGGGAGGGGAGGAGTTATTTTGAATAAAACGGAAAAAGTAAGATATAAAAAATAATAAATCTTTCTCACAAAAAATGCTCTTTTCAAGAATTGAGAGATGAACATGTAGAGATGAATCAGACCCTGTAGCCTTAGAAACTTCCTTAAGTTTCTAACACTGAACATAATCTCTAGTTATTCAGACACACTAACATCACTAAGTGCTGGTGTGCCATTCTCTAGCTAGAGATGTTTTCCTATGCTTCACTGCCTTTGAGCTTGATGGCTTTCATGTTAAATCCAATGTTCCTGTCTCAATTTCAACTAGAGTATATATGCTCATATGCACATTCAATACACACACACACACACACACACAAACATACACACACACACACTGAGCCAAGAAGAAGCATTAGTAGCAAATCTATGAATAAGTATGCAACATCGAGAAGGTCAAAAGTAAACAGCACATGCACATGTCTCAGTAGAAAAGGAAAAAAGAGTTTTGGCTGCATCTCTATCCCTCCAACTTCACCCTGGGTGCCAAGCTTAGCATATCAAGTAAACAGAGTGCATTATGGAGTAGGGAGAGATCTGATTTCATATGCAACAGTAGGGTAATTTTATATCTGCTCCAAGAGTGGATTAAATAGTTGCAGACAATTGTTAAGCTACTAAAATAAACATGAAGGAGAATGGATAGAACAGAGCCAAGAATTGCGCTCATGCTAATTACCCTTGCATCTGGGAGATCAATTTGCATACAGAATCCTTGAAGCCTGTCAGGTATGAACTGAACTACTGAACAGCTACATTTGATAATCCAGCCACTGAATTCCTTTTTTCCCCTGAAGATGTTGTTTTCAGTCTCTCAGACAGATTTCCTCATATAAAAGTGCTCCTTTCTGATTAATTTTCTCCTGTATTTAACACATGCTCACATGTGTGACATTCAAAGAAATTAACTAAACATCAAAAACATTGAGATTATTAATTAGATATGTGGAAGAAGAAAGATTTGGGATAAGACTTTGGCTTAGTTCTCAAAATTTCAAAATTTGAGAAACAAATGTCCCATGCCACTTATCAATAGCAATTAGCTTACAAAACAAGACACCATAAGAGCAGGCTTTATCTACATTAATTTATTTAAGACACACAGTAGCCATGCAGAGAACACAGTACAGGTTTATTTTCTTCTTTAGAAAAGGAAGAACAGAAGACAGAGTGAACCGTTATAGAATTATCAAAATCATTAAGGGCACAGCATGATCAATATTTAAAGCTAGATCAACTGATTCCCAACATCTTCTCTTTTCCCTCTGCATCACCTAATCTAAAAAGTCTCATTGATACTGTATTTCCTAAGGAAAAGAAAAAGTCTTCCTATTCAATCATATTAACTTAGCCCAGAAAAGCCTATTTGAGTCAGTGGTACTCAGTAATATTTTTCACTGAAGTTATTCAAGTAATTCGTCTAGTTCTAGTTTTTGAAATAAAAGGCCAAGAGAGACAGGATATGGAATAAAGAATGTAGAAACTACATGGGGAGGGGAAAGAAAATTGGAAAGGACTTTATTAAGGTCAATAATGCTTTTAGGAAATGTAGCAGAAACAGTTGGGCAAGAATCAATCAATTTTAGAAAGATGTAGACTTGAGCATCATAGAAAATGATAGCTATATTTCTTTTTTTTTCCTTTAGAAACTATGATTATAGCTGATGATGTGATGTTGATTACACAGGAGGCTCAGGAAGGGCCAACAGCCTCTGGACAGACATGTGACAAAATGGCAGGAAACACACAGATTTGGAGGTGTGGGAAATGGTATTTTGTTTTAAGACACTCTCTCACATCAAAGAGGAAGCAGGACAGGGGACCACTGTTGACCCATATAACACTCAAAGGACTCCTGACCTTTCACCTGGAGGCTGGTCAACTCCACTTTCCCAACATTTTCCAGATGGGAAAACTGCAACAGAAAAGACAGCATGAATAAAGCCACCTGGTGGTAAAGAGGAATAAAGAGGAGGTGGCAGTATGTCCATCCCTCCCTCAAACACACCAGTAAACTAAGCTTCAACTGACTAGTTGAGGAGTCACTTCTTGTGCCTCATTAAAGGTGAAGGAAATCCAAGTTGTGACATGCCCTGGGCTCTGCTGCTTGTGTGTGTGAACAGCAATTCACAGACAAAGGCAAAGAGGCAGATGCAACCAACTCCCGCTTCCCAGGAAGAAAGGCAGAATGTCCCCTCGTCTCCACACATCTTCCATCATAGGATTTATGGGGTGTGAGTATGGAGGTGGAATGTGTCTCTCTGGAAAGGTATACATCCACCCAACTTCAAAGCCTGGACCTTCCTGCGTGGACCATAGGCCTCCTGCTTGAGTCTAGCAAATATTCCTAGCTCATGGCCTCAGGCTCCTATGTCAACACCCAGCAACTGGTCATACTCAAGCAGAGCACTGCATCACCAGGACAGTGACCTCTGTGGGAAAGTTTAGCCCCCCACCCCCAATGTCATATAGGACAATGATAACTGACAGGCTTGCCTGACCTAGAACCCCCCTCCCCGACACAGTCCCACTTATGTAACCGGAGGCTGAGCTTTATTCCTTAGGATGGGTCCCTAGCTGCCCATCTCAGAGCACCAGGATAAGGTAGACCAGGCTGTGACAGAAACAGGCTTATCTGCCAAGAGAAGCTCCGCAGACCCCTTCCCTCTCTATTGTACAAAAGGGGCGGGGAAGCACACATGACTGACAGACTGAGGATGAGGATGACGACTCTCTGGATGCTGGGGAAGGTCCATGGGACACCGAAGCGAACAGCCCAAGTCAGAGAAATCTAGATGTCCCTAAGGAGACAAGGTGCTAGGACGGTTGGAAGCCTCTAAGTAGAACCTAAATCTTCCTCAGCAGAAATAAAACTCAGTCAGGAGGCATTCTCTCACTGGACAGGCCTCTGAAGTTTCTGACCAGTTGTAAGGGTGTTCTAGACAGGAGCAAGGTCATCTCTATGGTGCAGAAGGATTGGATTTAAAGGCCTGGAGGGCTCCCTGCCATAGGAGAGTGACTTTCCTGGAGAGTCACATCCAGGCTCCTCTGCCTAAGGAGTCCTACAATGGGGCACAGGTAGCATTTTGACCCCTTTTAGCAGCACACCCAATAAGCAGCCAGGTATACACACTCAAAGTCTCAGCAAGCACCTGATGAATAAGAGTCTTGGAGGCCACTAGTCACTTCCTTCTGGCCCAACAGAGATGAAGAGCCTCGGAGGATGCACTCAGGGGTCTCCAGAGTAGAATGCACATCTGGTGGGCAAGGCCAGCAAGCGGCAGCCAGAGGGGCAGATACAGTGCCTGGCATTCTCCTCCAGTGTTCTAGGCATCTATGTCTAGACCAGGTTCCTGGAATAGTGACTGCTTCCTCAATGTGAGCCGGGCACACTTGGGTACACTTGGGGCATGTGGTCGAGTTGTCGTAATAACAGTCTCTATGGAGGACAGCTGAACAGTCGCTGCACACGGGTGTATGGCTGTCGATCAAACGGGACAGCACATCACTTTCCTTGCAGAGTTCACAGACGAACCCCTTGGCTTGACACCACTCACAGTCCAGTTTGATGTGTTTGATGAAGAGCGTGTGGATCTCGGTTAGCAAGCAGCTGAGGCGGCCCATGTGCACCTCCAAGAGGTACTGGATGGAGTACATATCGTTGTTCTCCACAAAGTGCTGTCAGTCTTGGAGCTGCAGCAGCAGTCAGTCACGCCTCTATGGCCTCCTTGCAGGTGATGAAGTATGGCTTCATAAGCAGGATGTCCTGGCGCAGCTTTCGGATCTCCACCAGCTCTTCCACATAATTAAACAGCAGAGGATTAATCCCCCAGAGCCTTTGCACTGGCCGAGACACCATCAGTGCCAGGTAGTGCATGCTGCTACAGGACACCTTGTGTGGTTCAGAGTCCCAGTTGTGTACTACTCTCGCAGGGATGACAGCCAGGTCATTCCAGTAGCAGTGACTACAGTAATACTGGCCGGCTGGGCCTCAATAGGCACACCTTGTAGAGATGGGAGTGCGGCACATGGCAGAGCGGTAGTTCTGGCTGTCCAGCCCGGTCTCGGGGCAGACGTTCAGCTCATACTCAGCCTGGTGACTGACCTTGGAACTATGCACGTATACCAGGTCTGGAAGAGGCCCCAGATGCTGGTATTGCACTTGTCGCAGGTTTGTTTGACACTCTTGTTCTTCTCCTTATAGAAGCGATGCCCTAGGAAAACTCGAATGTTGGGTTCCTCCTCTCTGGGGTCTTTCAACTCCTGGAGCTTCAGCCTGAGGTAGATCAGCCTCACCACAGCATCTTTCTGCTTCTCTGACTGCTCTGGCAGCTCCAGGATCACCTGTTTGCATTCTTCAATTGCCTGTCACAGCTGCTGGACATCTGATGCCAGGAAGAGACCCACAGAGCTGGAAAAGCAGTTCTCGGACAGGCCAAGATCCATCATGTGCTCCGAGTACCAGCACTCAGGCTCCCCAGTGAGCAGCTCAGGCAGTGTCTCTTCATAAGTGACTTCTTGGGCCTTCTCATTGGGTTCCTCTTCATGATGCCTTGGTCCAAGCTGCTTGATGAAGGGATTGAGGTAGGCCTGCCAGAACAAATCCAACTTCTCGTCATATTCCTTAGCATCCCACCTCTCAGGCTTGAGTTCCAGTCCTATGTTACAACCACATGGCCTGAGTTGTTCCAGCCATGGGATCCCATGTAGCAGGTTCAGGTTCGCACTGGTCAGACATTCGATAGGTATATTTCTTAACTAAGAGCATTTAAACTTCTGTTATCTGTATTTTGAAAATGGGACATGACATTTTCTTTTCTCCATTTGAACATGGATCTGATGATTGAAGTTATAAAATTCTCTTACATGGCCAAACCTAGTAAAAAAAAATCCCTCACTTTAGGGGCTGAAGAGGTTGTTTTCTGGATAGGAGAACTTCTTGTTCTTGATAAGGACCAGGGTTCAAATCATAGCAACTACATAGTAACTCACAAATGTTCATACTCCAGTTACGGAGGAAATGACATCCTTTTGGTAATGCCCAGATAAATATTTACAGCCAAAACACCCACACACTTAAAGTAAAATAAAATAAAAATAAAATCTTTCTTTTAAAATCTCATTTGAGCTTTAGGTTATGTTGAGAATAACACTAATGTTTCAATGCTTACCGGCCATGAGATTTCTTAACTATGTAGGTTTGTCATGTAGTTCTATGTTTAAATAACAAATACTTAACTCAAATGAGCTTTTGGAATTTATTGATGCATAGCCAGAAAGTTGTCTCACTCGGGATGGAACTTCCTGCCAAATAAGATGACCTGAGTTCATCCAGTGGACCAACATGATACAAGGAAGTATCCTCTAACCTTGTCTCTCTCTCTCTCTCTCTCTCTCTCTCTCTCTCTCTCTCTCTCTCTCTCTCTCTCTAAGTAAGCAGATAAGCTTTTAAAATTTTTAGTTTACTAATGTCAAGAACCTTTTGTAAGACTGTGGTTTGCCACAGAGATTACTCTATTTAGGCAAAAGAAGGTACAGATAATCTCAATGAAGGGAGCCATTGGCATTGATAGGGAAAGCCAACTTGCATGATTAAGACAAGAACTGACAAGTTTTTACTTTGTAACACTAAATTATTAAATATGCCTCTATTGTCTCATTGAGTTTCAAACTTATAAATACAGTTATTGGCATGTTGAGGGGGTAAGAATTTAACTCAATTTTGATATGCTTAGAAGTTAAGTGATAAATATACTCATGTGGCCTACTAGCCAAATAACAGCTAGCAGGCCAGTGGCATCCTGAGGGTAACTGTGATCCTATTTAGAAGGATTTCAATGTATGCAAAGAATTTCAGTCCCAGGAGTTCATAGTCTTGTGAATCTAAACACCTTAAATTCCAAGATCCCGAGAAGAAGATTTAATGATGCAACCAGGTATATAGAAAACTTATTGGAAAATCAGTCACCAGAGTCATATAAAAGGAATTCTACTTTGTTACCTACAGCAGATTGTTTGTAAGCATTTACACCAGGCATAAAATATACAAGAGATGGCCTGTTAACAGATAAGTCCTCGATAGAAATTTTCTAACTATGACCACAATTGAAATTCAAATACATACATATGTCATACATTTAGGGAGAGTTTAATATGTTATATTAATCAGTCCCTGAAACCACATAACCACAAGATTGAATATGCATCGCAGGAAGTATTTTCTCTCTAGAGGCTCAATATGAAGCTGTGCTTAAAAACACATAATTCCAACATCTGTACCTAAACACTCTAGGCTAACAAGTAATTTGCAGTGAAATAGAAAAAATTTTCTCACAACACAAATACAGAAAAGCCCTAAGCATACGTTTTTATTTCTTCAAGCATGCAGAATCTGAATCCAGTGTTATAAGTCATAATTTAACATGGAATCTGAAATAATATTAATTCTAGCAACTCAGAGCAGCAAAGTGAATCTGAGTACTGGACCACTCTTCAAGTTCAGAGTTGAAACAGAAACATTTAAATATGAGAACTGAAAGAAATGCTATGAGCCAAAATGAGATAGAATGCTCTAGACACAGAGCACATACAACACAGCAAATAAGTTTGTAAGGCATTAATTAATTTTAACCTGCTAAAAGTCAATAAAAAACAGAACATATGAAACAAGATATGAATGACAAAATGACAAAAATATGAGCAATGATTTAAAATGAGAAGACTAAATGAGCAATAGGAGTTTTCAGGGCAGAAGGCATGGTAAAAAGTCAAAATGAAATGGAAATAATGACCAGAAGAGTTAACATTTGATTTTAAGGTTTTTTCCCCCCTTAAGTCCTATGTTTAAAGTTATCAACATTTCCTAAAGCAGAATTTAGAGAATTTATTAAATCTCTTCTCATAGTAACTTACAGAATAGCCCACCAAAACAAAAAGAAAACAGATATTGTGCCAAACGTATTTTTTGTCTAAAATGAGACATAACAGAAACATAGCAATGGGGGCAACAACTAAACAGAAACAGCAACATGTGATACTTATTTTTAACTTTTATATAAAATCATTGGAGAGTGAGAATAATCAAAACTAATCATTTATAATAACAAAAGTATTGTATACCATACTTCTCATAGCTTAAACTACTTTCAGTACTAAACAAGAAATCTAAAATAAAATTAAGTACACATAAATTTAATTCAAGACAAACACAAATTAATCTCAGAATAAAGATATTAATGATACATGAATTATTCTTTTTAAATAATGAACATTGATAGGAACAAATACCTTAAAATAGAATCCAAAAGGGAAACCTAGAAATTTAGCTATATCTATTAATTATGACAGATACAGAAAAGTTTTCAAACACTTTGTCAACATAAGAAGACAACAAGGAATACAAATAACAAGATACTGTGTTAAATATTGTCTATTAAAAACTATAACAAAGTAGAAAATCCTAATGCAATAAATAAGTGCAAGATAACTAAAAATGATCAATTTGAGTCTCAGAACAATCTAATATAAAGATAAGAACATGATCATAAAAAGAAATAGGAAAGTGCATTAAATATTAAATAATGCCTTCAAGCAGGTTCAAAACCTGTGTGTGCATTCATAACAGTAGTAAAATTACAGTTATGAAGTAGCAACAAAATAATGTTATGATTGGGGTATCACTATAACATGAAGAACTATATTAAAGGATCACAGCCTAGCACTAGGAATGTTGAGAACCACTGAGGTAGATGAACTTTCTAGTTCTTCATGTGAAAAGCTTAAGGGCCCTACCCTATTTGGATTGAAGCCCATATATTTAAAGCTTAAGATCACATCTCCACATGTAATAGAAAACATACCATGCTTGTCTTAGGGGTATTACTTACCTCAACCAGGATCATTGTTTCTAGCTATGTCCATTTAACTGCAAATTCCATTTTTCTTACTATTTGAATACTATTTTTTATTGGAGATTTTATTTAGTTACATTTCATATGTTATCTCCTTTCTAGAAACCCCCTATCTAATCCTACCTCCTCCTTTTTTGCTTTCATACTATTTTAATTTCATAGTGTAAATGTACTATACTTTCAATATCCATTCATCAGTTGATGGATATCTCAGTTGTTTCCAATTTCTAGATGTTATGAATAAAGCAACAGTGAACATGGATGAGCAAGTGTCCCTGTAGTAAGATATACAATACTTTGAATAAATGACCAAAAGTTGTCTAGCTGGACTTTCAGGTGGATTGATTCTCACTTCAGGAGGAAGCTCCACACAGAATATACCCATTGAACTCCAACCAATAGTGAGTAAGTGTTCTCCTATCTCCACATCCTTACCAGCATCTGCTGCCATTTGTTTTCTTGGTTTTGGCTATTTTGATTAGGATTAGAAGAAATTTCAAACTCATTTAAATTTATGATTCCCTGTAGGTGAATATTTTTAAGTGTTTCTCAGCAATGTGTGTTTCATCTTTTGATTATCTTCTGTTTAGCCTTGTATCCTATTTTAATGGGTTAACTGGGTCTCTTGATACTCAGTTTTTGCTGTTGTATTAGTATTTTTAAGTTTTTTATATATTATAAATATTAACCCTCTGTTAGATGTATAAATGCTAAAGATCTTTTCCCATTCTGTAAACTGCTGCTTTGCTCATAGTTTAGAAAGGGTTCAAGAAAGAGGAATGGATTTTCTGAAGAAGAGGGAATAAGGTTTAGTTTTATAAAGGGATAAATGGGAAACTAACAGAAGAGGATCTAATGGGGAAAAGGAGGAGTGAAGGAGTAAGAAAAAATATGGAAATCTATCTAAAAAAGAAGGACCTTTGAAAACAATGTATGGAAACCTACTACTGTAGACACCTTATAAAATATTGAAGTATATGAAAGGAACTTATATGGAGCCACTATATATTGTTGTGGGACAAAGACCCCCAGGACAACTTAACAAAACCAGAGTGTGAATGAAACCTGGTTACTGTATGGACAGAAAGAGTTCCGACATAGCACCTGCTTTCTATGGAAAGCTTTTGAAGGCAAAAATTATAACCTTGTTTGCCTCCTTCAAAGGGAAATAGAGCAAATAAGCAGTTGATCAGAAGCAAAAAGTAGCATTTTGTGGGACATCTTGACCTCAAGTCCTTGGGCTAGGTCTGCATAATTTTATAAGGGACTTTCCCATTGGAGGGGCTTTGTGGGGTGGGGTGCCAACTGTGGATCAGACCTTAAATGACTATAGCAGGGAATTTGCTATACCTTTTTTAGTCCTTGGCCAAAAGGGTCCTATAGAATTTCCCAAATATCACAGACTATGGCTAAGACAACTGGTTATTCACCATAACTTAATGGAAAGGATCTATTGCTGAAAAATAATGTTCCTATATGTCATCAAAAAATTTAAAAAATATGCTTAGCCCAATTAAATGCTTCATCTCTAATGACTCACAATCATGATACTGTAAGGTAATCCATTCATCCTTATCATCCATCTCTTGACCCTGCAGACTAAAACAGAAAATTCCCTGAAAGATATTCTGGGACAATAGTGGTACAAGTGCTATGTTAGTAATCAATAGGACTTTTAATGGACTTAAGGCCAACTACATGAGTAATGAAATACATACTTGAAACTGCTAAAGTGTCCAAGTATCTGAGACTAGATAGATCATAGGCATACTACTATTATTTTGTTTAAAGAATATAGAAAATAAAAGGACTCCTAATGACATTGATATACCATAGAACTCAAACTTAATCAGAGGAAGCTTCTTCTTGAAGCAGATGATAATTAACTTAGAGGTTCACAACTGGACAATATTCAAACACACAAAGGAAGAGGCTGTGAGTACTCATCCCTAAATGAGATGTCTTCTCCACTCCTCTTCCATCTAGGCTCAGGGATATATGTAGAAGATGAGCCTGAGGTTTTGGATGTCTCTAAAGAAACAATATCTTACAGATACAAAGGGCTGACACACACACATAAATCCACAGAGACTCTGCCATCATTAACAAGACCTCCATAAGTTCATACCAGCCCCCCCCAAAAAAAATCCCTGTAATGAGTAAAAGAAGTAAACACAAATTCTACCCCCTAACCAAGAAACTATCCACAGTTCATAGCTTCTGAGATAGGAAACATCAGTTTTCTCCAATGGAGTTACACTAAGAATGTCAACTACCCACCAGGACATGTGTTACTGGCTCCATGGACCAACACAAAAAAGCTCCATTGAGGTTTTGTTAGATTGATTGTGTTTGTTGTTTGGTTGCACTTTTTCTTTTGTCATGTTATTTTTCTTTTTGCTTTTTTGAGAAAAAAAGGAGAGAGAGAGGGAGGGAGAAAGAACATAAAGTTGGGTAAGAGAGTATAGAGGATATTGGAGAAGTTAGAGAAGGGGAAAGATTGTGATCAAAAATACATAAAATATATTTAATGTTTTAAAAAAGGGGTCCCACCCTAAGAACAACTAAAAAGTTGGATGCTGTAAAATACCAGCTACCTTCATGGGTACCATAAAAAGGTCAACAACGAGCAAAGCATTATCCTTGGTACTGTAGAGGTAAGACCCAAAGATTCATGATTTTGACATTCATGAGCATGGCCAGACTCTTATAGTAAACTCAGAGCAAAGCTGAGTGAAGTAAAGACACCCGCAATCATGCACTAAGTCTGAAGATCTTCACTTTGAGGCCGGTCTGGGATATAAAGAGAACTCCATCTGAGGCCCACTTGAAACCCCTAGCAAGTTCTTGTCACAGAAAAAAAAAGAAATTAAATTCAAAGATTTGTAGAAAATAGCAAAACTCTTATAATTTGCGCAAGTAAAGGAGGCTAAAGTATAGCATGAACTACTTTTAAATATCAGAGCACTGTGCTCTTCTTTGAAAAATCCTTCCCTCCAAAGGAATGTTTTACAGATTGAAGTTGTCTGGGTTATTACCAATACCAAGTATCTAGGAGAAAGAACCATACCCTACTCAAGAAAGTGGTATCATTTTGTGTGGATGTGAGGTGGGCGTGGGGGAGCTCAACTTCAGTTCTATCTTTTTCTTCCCCATAAGGAGGCTGAAAAAAAGAAGGAAGAGAAATTCTTGTGAAATTTATAGTTTAAAGTTCTGAAGTACAACTAGCTAAGAGAGTTCTAATCATAGAACTATAGAGTACTCCCCTGTCCCATGGTTCACTACACCACTAAAGGCCAACTTACAACATGTTTGGCTATTATGAAAAAAAAAAATCAGTGTGTTCCAAAAAAAAGATCCTTTTATTGGAGAAAATGTGCAAGCACATGAACTATCATTCATGGCTGGAATGTCCAAAATAGCAGCCTCAGTCCAATCATTTAAAACTATGATTAAAATGCTAAGGGCTCTAATGGATTAAGTCAACAGGATGTAAGAACAGGTGGGCAATGTAAGCAAAGAGATGGGAATGTTAAAAAAGAATGAAATGAATGATAAATAATAATAATAACCTACTGTAGAAGAATGAAGTATGTGCTTCGTAGGATTTTTAGTCATCTGGACACAGCTCAGGGAAGAATTTCTGAGATTGTACACGCATCTCAACAGGCGCTTGAATTGCTGAAAAGTAAAGCAAAGAAAGACCGGAAATGAACAAAATTTATAAGGATTTGGAAATAGCTACAAACAGAAATATGTACAAAAATGACAATATAAAGGAGCAGATGTCTGCAACATGGTGAGTGAGGATTTCCCCAAACACAATCTATCCACATTTATAGGATGCTGCCAAAAGCAGTCATCAGGTCAACATTTGTAGCATTGAATATATGGATTACATGTATTCAAAAGCTAAAGATTTAACTCGATAGTCTAGGTCGGCACCTCAGAACACCAGAAAAATGAGAGAAATTTGAATCTGAATTAAAACAAAAAACAACTAAGAAGAATTATTTAAAAAAAAAAAAAGTAAAAACGAAATTGAAAACAAGTACTTAACAGAGATAATCAACCTGATCAAGGCTGTTTCTTTGAAAAGACCATTAAGAGCAGTAAGCCTCTAGGTTCTAGCCAGGCTACCAGGGAAATAAAATAAAATAAAATAAAATAAAATAAAATAAAATAAAATAAAATAAAATAAAATAAAATAAAATAAAAT
>NW_021604767.1:4284579-4332702 GCF_004785775.1 Grammomys surdaster
ATAAAATAAAATAAAATAAAATAAAATAAAATAAAATAAAATAAAATGTGATAAGATAAACCTCTAACATTCGCATTATAAAGGGGGAAACGGGGCATCATTATAGACCTCATGCAAATTAAAGGCACAATACAGAAACACTATGACCAACTCCATGCTCTTAATATTAGTAAATTATATAAAATTCAAAGTCATGGATGTAATAACGACACAAAGAAAAAGGCAATTTGAATAAGCCTTTATTTATTTCTAAAATAAAATCACTAATTAGTAATCTTCCTCAAAAGAAATTACCATCCATGTCTGTTGACTGATAAACCCTGCTAAATATTTGAGACAGAAATCATAGCAATCACCAACACTATCATTCAGGGGTAGGAACAGAGTAGATTCAGCCTTATGCTATTTGTGCATTACCCTAATAACAAACCCCCTAAAAAAAGGCCTTGTGAGAGAACTGTATACCAATAATTCTGATGATCATAAATGTGATAATTGCCAACAAAATATTAGCAAATTTAACTCAATAATACATTTAAAGAAAAATAAAATCCAACTAAGAATGGTAAATCCCAGCTATGCAAATTACATCTACAAGCTAAAGGGGAAAAAAAAACATGATCATATCAAAAAAGAGAAGTCATTCAACATATGCATCAGCCATTCAAGACTGAAAATCTCAGTGAGCTAGAAATGGAAGGGAATTTCCTCAAGTTCCTAATCTTTACAAAAACTCCACAGTTAAGGTCATACTCAGTGATGCAAGCCACAGAGCTTTCCCACTGAGGTTGGGGGAAGAAAAAGATGTTCCCTGTCTCCACTGCTTTTTGATACATTGTTCAAGATCTTGCAATAGAGTAACAACAATAACAGAAAACTTACACAGAGTGAGAAGGAACAAATAAAACTTCCTCTTTTGATACATAATCATCTTTATAGAAAATAAAACAAGAAGTAACAAAAATGCTTGTTATATTATAGGATTATATGAAAATGATGGAATCGATAAGCCAATCTCTGAGTGGAAGAGATGTTTCAGAAAATAAAATATTGTAACAAGCATAAGGACCTGAGTTCAATTCCCAGTTCCCTGGGTTTGATTACCAATTCTCTGAGTTTGATTCCCAGCACCCATGTAAAACTGTCAGGATAGTAACACATGCTTGAAATCCCAAAACTGGCAAGACACATAGATCCAATGGAGCCCTCAGGCTCACTAGCTAGCCAGTTTAACTTGATTGGTGAGTGTCAGGTCAATGAGAGACTCTGTGTATTGAGACCAGTTAGCCAGCATCTGAATTAGGAAACAGCTATGTCAGAGCAATATTTAGTGGAGAAATGATAGTTTGTATATTAAACATCAAATAAAAATGTATACAGGTTTAAAAACAAGATGTAAAGTTCGAACATGTGCATTTATGTATAAACAGAACTTATTTTAGAGTTTCTGTGTATTTTTTCTTGATTTTCTAATATGTGAAGGAAAGAGTATCACATTTCTTAAGAGGAAAAGTAGTAACTCCTCACAAAGAGTTTGCTGTCACAGACTATAAATGTAGACAGGGAAACTGACACATCCAAAGGAGACACTGAATTATAATTTTTACTTTCTTTTTTTTTCCAAAGGGGAGCAGGTTTATTCAGGGCAGAGGGCAAAGGTAGGGAGAGAAATGGGAGAAGATGGTGGAGAAAGAGGAGAGAGAGAGAAGTGAAGTGGAGGCAGGCCATGACCACGTGGAGAGAGGGGAAAGGGAAGGGAGGGAGGGCGAGGAGAAGCTAGAGGCAAGAGAGTAAGAGAGAGAAGAGGAGACAAGTAGCTCCTTTTATAGTGGGCACACCTACCTGGCTGTTGCCAGGTAACTGTGGGAAGGAGCATACCTGGGTGTTGCCAGATAACTGTGGAGGTGGAGTTTAGATAGAATACTAATATTCCCACGTTTTGGTTTAATTAAAAAGAAAAATTAGAAAGAGGTGACGGCAAAGCAGGAATAGGGTCATCGTGAAATCTGGCTACTTCCTACTGGCGTTGGGGGCAACGTGTCTTTAGGGAGAACCTAGAAGAATGTGTATGGGGGTTGGTTGTCTGGTCTTAGGAGAGCTGGCTGTTTCCTGCTGTCCAGGGTCTATGGAGTGAGCCATCTGAGAATAGGTCAGAAGGAACAGGTCCAGTAGAAGCAGCTGTGTGTGTAACAGGAGATGGAGCATCTGGAGGTTGTTTCTCTGGAGCTGTTTTGGATGTGCCTGAACTTGACAAGATCTGGATGGCGTCTATTTGGTCCATGAGAGGTAGATCTGAGTGGGTTTCCTGTAGCTTATAAGTTTACAAAAAAAGATAACAACATGAGTTAACAACACAAGAAGTCTTTAAGATGAGCCTTTGTTGGATCTTATAGTGGAATGTTTTATTAGTTAGGCAAGTTTATAGGAACTCAGATAATATTAGGACAGTGGCATAGCAAGAAGAGGAAATATAAAGTATTTAATTGATGGCAACTCAGTTTAGGTAATGAGGTAACAGATAATATCTGTGAAAGCTTAGCTGTCAATGTAGTCAGAAGTCTGAGAAAGAGTAAACAATAATCTACCAGTTATATATTACTTTAAAAAGTGACAGAGTCCACTAGCCAACAGTTCCCATGGTCTCTATGGTTTCTTGGGTGAAGTCAGTTTGGCTTCCAAGCACAGAAGACACAGGGCTTTTTCTGTGGAATGATACATATGACATGAGAAATGACTTACCTTGGTTTAGCCAAGTCATTTGACTCAGGGCATCCAGTTTAGCTCACTGTGTTTGTTAGTGACTATATCATCACATACAATCTAGGCTGTATCTTCTAGGAGTCCGATGTCCATCTCTGAAACCATCTTGGGTTAACCGTTAGAGGCTTTGGGAATTCTGTCGACCAAAAACTTTAAAAATACTGTTAGCAAACTTCTGACAAGATTGAGAGCCATAAGGATTGGTTGTAACTGAATAGAATTTAATAGCAGTAGTAAAAATCTATCAAGACAGGAGCCTTTCCTATCCTGTCTTAAGTAACTTTGGCAGGTTGTGTAGGTAGAGAAAAGCACATTTTTGTATTAGCAAAGAAACATTTGGCTAGGGCTAGAATAAGAAAGCTGGATTGTATGTATTGAGCAGCAGTGGCAGCAGGGCGGGACTTCCTGCGAGCTCCAGAAGTCGCTGCCCAGTGTCTCTGGCGGCTAGAGTTTGCAGTAGGCAAGGAAATGCAAGCATGTCCCATATCACAGCAACATTCATGTTAGTTGTTTTTGTAGCAGAAGGCACTGCTAGCACTCACTGTACAGGTCCCAGGCAGAGAGGGAGAGGGAACATTAAGGTGAAAGACCAGGAGTTAAGACTGGACGTCCATACAAGCTCAAGAACATAAGCAACAGAAACCAAAGTTTCTTGGCATCATGAGTACCCAGTTCTACCAATATAGCAAGCCCTGAACACCCCATCACACCTGAAAAGCAGGACTCAGAATTAAAATCACTTCTCATGATGATGATAGAGGATTATAAGAAGGAATTAAGTAACTCCCTTAAAGAAATACAGGAGAGTACAAGTAAACAGATAGAAGCCCTTAAAGAGGAATCACAGAAATCCCTTAAGGAAATGCAAGAAAACACAAAGAAGGAATTAAACAAAAACATTCAGGATCTGAAACTGGAAATAGAAACAATAAAGAAAGCTCAAAGGGAGACAACCATGGAAATAGAAAACTTAAGAAAGAGATCAGGAGTCATAGATGCAAGCATCACCAACCGAATACAAGAGAGAGAAGAGAGAATCTCAAATGCAGAAGATACCGTGGGAAATACTGACACAGTTGTCAAAGAAAATGCAAAATGCAAAAACTCCTAACTCAAAACATCCAGGAAATCCAGGAAACAATGAGAAGACCAAATCTAAGAATAGTAGGTATAGATGAGAATGAAGAGTCCCAACTTAAAGGGACAGTAAATATCTTCAACAAAATTATTGAGGAGAACTTCCCTAACCTAAAGAACAAGATGCCCATAAACATACAAGAGACCTACAGAACACCAAATAGAATAGACCAGAAAAGAAATACCTCCCATCACATAATAATCAAAACATCAGATGCACAAAACAAAGAAAAAATACCAAAAGCAGTAAGGGAAAAAGGTCAAGTAAAATACAAAGGCAGACCTATAAGAATTACACCAGACTTCTCACCAGAGACTATAAAAGCCAGAAGAGCCTGGACAGACATCATACAGACCCTAAGAGAACACAATTGCCAGCCCAGATTACTATACCCAGCAAAACTCTCAATCACTATAGATGGTGAAACCAAGATATTCCATGACAAAACCAAATTTGCACAATATCTTACCACAAACCCAGCACTTCAAAGAATAATTGATGGAAAACGCCAACACAAGGAGGGAAACTACAACCTAGAAAAAGCAAAGAAGTAATCTTCCAACAACCCCCAAAGAAGATAACTATACAAACATAACTTTACCTCTAATAGCAAAAATAACAGGAACCCACAATCATTTTTCCTTAATATCTCTTAACATCAATGGTCTCAATTCCCCAATAAAAAGACGCAGACTATCAGACTGGATACACAAACAAGACCCAGAATTTTGCTGCATACAAGAAACGCACCTCAGTGACAAAGACAGACACTACCTCAGAATAAAAGGGTGGAAAACAATTTTTCAAGCCAATGGTCCCAAGAAACAAGCTGGAGTAGCCATTCTAATATCAAATAAAATCGACTTTCATCCAAAATTAATCGAAAAAGATAAGGAAGGACACTTCATACTCATCAAAGGAAAAATCTACCAAGGTGAACTCTCAATTCTGAACATCTATGCTCCAAATGCAAGGGCACATACATACATAAAAGAAACTTTACTAAAGCTCAAAACACACATTACACCTCATACAATAATAGTGGGGGATTTCAACACCCCACTCTCAGCAATGGACAGATCATGGAAACAGAAACTAAACCGAGACACTTTGACATTAACAGAAGTTATGAACCAAATGGACTTAACAGACATCTATAGAACATTTCATCCTAAAACAAAAGAATATACCTTTTTCTCAGCACCTCATGGTACCTTCTCCAAAATAGAACATATAATTGGTCACAAAGCAGGCCTCTACAGATACAAAAAGATTGAAATAATCCCTTGCATCTTATCAGATCACCACAGACTAAGACTGGTCTTTAATAATGACAAAACCAATGGAAAACCCACATACACATGGAAACTGAACAACTCTCTACTCAATGATGACTTGCTGAAGGAAGAAATAAAGAAAGAAATTAAACACTTTTTAGAATTCAATGAAAATGAGGACATATCATACCAAAACTTGTGGGACTCCATGAAGACAGTGCTAAGAGGAAAACTCATAGCTCTAAGTGCCTACAAAAAGAAACTGGAAAGAGCACACACTAACAAGTTGATTGCACAACTAAAAGCTCTAGAACAAAAAGAAGCAAATACACCCAGGAGGAGTAGAAGGCAGGAAATAATCAAACTCAGGGCTGAAATCAACCAAATAGAAACAGAAAGAACAGTACAAAATATCAATAAAACCAGGAGTTGGTTCTTTGAGAAAATCAATAAGATAGATAAACAGTTAGCCAGATTAACCAGAGGGCACAGAGACAGTATCCAAATTAATAAAATCAGAACTGAAAAGGGAGACATAACAACAGAAACTGAAGAAATTCAAAAAATCATCAGATCCTACTACAAAGGCCTATACTCAACAATACTGGAAAACCTGGAAGAAATGGACAATTTCCTAGACAGATACCAGGTCCCAAAGTTAAACCAGGAGCAGATAAACCATCTAAATAGTCCCATAACCCCTAGCGAAATAGCAGGAGTCATTAAAAGTGTCCCCACTAAAAAAAGTCCAGGACCAGATGGTTTTAGTGCTGAATTTTATCAGACCTTCAAGGAAGACCTAATACCAATTCTCTTCAAACTATTCCACAAAATAGAAACAGAAGGAACACTACCCAATTCGTTCTATGAAGCTACAATTACACTCATACCCAAACCCCACAAGGACCCGACAAAGAAAGAGAACTTCAGACCAATCTCCCTTATGAACATCGATGCAAAAACACTCAATAAAATTCTAGCAAGCCGAATCCAAGAACACATCAAAACAATCATCCATCATGATCAAGTAGGTTTAATCCCAGGAATGCAGGGATGGTTCTATATTCGGAAATCCATCAATATAATCCACTATATAAACAAACTCAAAGAAAAAAACCACATGATCATCTCACTAGATGCTGAGAAAGCATTTGATAAAATTCAACATCCCTTCATGATAAAAGTCTTGGAAAGATCAGGAATTCAAGGCCCCTACCTAAACATAGTAAAAGCAATTTACTGCAAACCAGTAGCCAACATCAAGGTAAATGGAGAGAAACTTGAAGCAATCCCACTAAGATCAGGGACTAGACAAGGCTGCCCACTCTCCCCCTACCTATTCAATATATTACTGGAAGTCCTAGCCAGAGCAATTAGACAACAAAAAGAAGTCAAAGGGATACAAATAGGAAAGGAAGAAGTCAAAATATCGCTATTTGCAGATGATATGATAGTATACTTAAGTGACCCCCAAACTTCCACCAGAGAACTCCTAAACCTGATAAACAACTTAAGCAAAGTGGCTGGTTATAAAATCAACTCAAACAAACCAGTAGCCTTCCTCTACATGAAAGATAAACAGACTGAAAAAGAAATTAGGGAAATGACACCCTTCACAATAGTTGCAAATAATATGAAATACCTTGGTGTGAATCTAACCAAGCAAGTGAAAGACCTGTATGACAAGAACTTCAAGTCCCTGAAGAAAGAAATTGAAGAAGATCTCAGAAGATGGAAAGATCTCCCATGCTCATGGATTGGCAGGATTAATATAATAAAAATGGCCATCTTGCCAAAAGCAATCTACAGATTCAATGCAATCCCCATTAAAATCCCAACTCAATTCTTCACAGAGTTAGAAAAGGAAATTCTCAAATTCATATGGAATAACAAAAACCCAGGATAGCGAAAACTATTCTCAACAATAAAAGAACTTCTGGAGGAATCACTATCCCTGACCTCAAGCTGTACTACAGAGCAATAGTGATAAAAACTACCTGGTATTGGTACAGAGACAGGCAGTGATCAATGGAATAGAATTGAAGACCCAGAAATGAACCCACACTCCTATGGTCACTTGATCTTTGACAAAGGAGCTAAAACTCTCCAGTGGGAAAAGGACAGCATTTTCAACAAATGGTGCTGGTTCAACTGGAGGACAACATGTAGAAGAATGAAAATTGATCCATTCTTATCTCCTTGTACAAAGCTCAAGTCTAAGTGGATAAAGGACCTCCACATAAAACCAGATACATTGAAACTAATAGAAGAGAAGGTGGGGAAGACCCTCGAATACTTGGGCACAGGGGAAAAGTTCCTGAACAGACCACCAATGGCATATGCTCTAAGATCAAGAATTGACAAATGGGACTTCATAAAATTGCAAAGTTTCTGTAAGGCAAAGGACACTGTCAATAGGACAAAATGACAACCAACAAATTGGGAAAAGATCTTTACCAATCCTACATCTGATAGAGGGCTAATATCCAATATATACAAAGAACTCAAGAAAGTAGACTCCAGACAACCAGATAACCCTATTAAAAAATGGGGTATAGAGCTTAACAAAGAATTTTCAATGGAAGAAACTCGAATGGCTGAGAAGCACCTAAAGAAATGTTCAGCGTCCTTAGTCATCAGGGAAATACAAATCAAAACAACTGTGAGATTCCATCTCACACCAGTCAGAATGGCTAAGATTAAGAACTCAGGTGATAGTAGATGCTGGCGAGGGTGTGGAGAAAGAGGAACACTCCTCCATTGTTGGTGGGACTGCAAGATGGTACAACCACTTTGGAAATCAGTGTGGCAGTTCCTCAGAAAATTGGACATAGCATTACCTGAGGATCCAGCTATACCACTCCTAGGCATATACCCAGAAGATACTCGAACATATAACAAGGACATATGCTCAACTATGTTCATAGCAGCTTTATTTATAATAGCCAGGAGCTGGAAAGAACCCAGATGTCCTTCAACTGAGGAATAGATTCAAAAAATGTGGTATATTTACACAATGGAGTATTACTCAGCTATTAAAAACAATGAATTTGAGAGGTTCCTAGGTAAATAGATGGAACTAGAAATTATCATCCTGAGTGAAGTAAGCCAATCACAAAAGAACACACATGGTATTCACTCACTGATTATTGGATATTAGCCCAGAACCTTGAAATGCCCAAGACGCAACTCACAGGCCACATGAAGCTCATAAAAAAGGAAGACCAAGTGGGGGTGATTCAGTTCTTCTTAGAAAGAGCAACAAAATATTCAAGGGAGCAAATATGGAGACAAAGTGAGGGACAGAAACTGAAGGAGGGGCCATTTGAAGACCTTTCCACCTGAGTATCCATCCCATGTGCAGTCACTAAAGGTAGATGCTGATGTGGTAGTCAGGAAGTGCATGCCGATAAGGGCCTGATATGGATGTCTCCTCAGAGGCCTTCAAGAGTCTGACATATTCAGAGGCAGATGCTCACAACTAGCCATTGAACTGATCATGAGGTTCTCAATGGAGGAGTTAGAGTGAGGACTGAAGGAGCTGAAAGGGTTTGTGGCACCATGAGGAGAGCAACAATACCAACCAACCACAGCTCCCAGGGTCCTAACCACCAGCCTGGGAGCACTTATGGAGGGATCCAGGGCTTCAGCTGAATATGTAAGAGTGGAGGGCCCTGCCGGGCACAGGTGAAAGGAGAGATCCTTGACCTCATGAAGGCTGGATGCCCCAGGGGGTGGGAATTTTGAGGGTGGGGAAGTGGGAGTGGGGGGTAGGTGGGGGTTACATCCACGGAGAAGAAGGAGGAGGGGTAAGGGGATGGGGGGTTCCCGGGTGGGTGGGGGATGTGGTAAAGGGATAACATATGAAATGTAAATAAAATATCCAATAAAAAAAAAAAAGAAAAAAAAAAGAATCTCCTTGGGAGGGTGAGGTGAGTCTAGGCCCCTAAGGGCTGCAGCTCTAGCTGCCTCATCAGCTCGGTTGTTTCCCTTGGAGACTAGAGTCATCTGTATGGTGGGATCTGTAGTGGACAATCTCAATAGCTGTGGGGAGATGGGAGGCCTTTATCATGGCCATAATCTGATTTGCATTAGTTACTGATCCTCCTTTTGTGGTTAGTAACCTTCGATCCTTCCAGATAGCAGCATGGGACAAGAGGATATGGAAAGCATATTTGGAATCTGTGTAAACGCTGAGGGATTTTCCCTGTGCCAGCTAGAAGGCACGGGTAAGGGCTATTAATTCAGCCTGTTGGTTGGTGGTATGAGCAGGAAGAGCCTGTGCCTCTACTACCTTGGTGTCTGATACTATGGCATAGCCAGTTTTCTGACCTCTTCATGAAGAAAGGAGCTTCCATCTGTATACCAGGTAAAGGTGGCTTGAGGCAATGTGCCCTCCTGTATGTGTGAAGGATAAGGTAGTAGTTCTTCTAAGGTTTCAGTACAGGAGTGAGATAGAGAGAAGTCAGTGTTAGGCCGAGGAAGAAGATTGGAAATATTATAAGGTGGGTATGATTGGAAGGTGAGAGTGGAGTCTTCTATTAGAGCTACCTGAAGAGAAAGAACCCTGGAGGGAGGTAGTGTCTGTAAGCCTTTATAAGTTAGGAGCTGTGACAGTTTGTGAGAAGAGAGGACAGTTATAAGTGATCTCAGGGTTAGTTTCTTTGATTTTCAAATAAGGAGTTCAGCAGCTGCTAAGGTATGAATACAAGGTGCTCATCCCTGGATGGTTGAATCTAGTCTTTTTGACAAGTATGTTACGGGTGCAAAAGATGGTCCCAGTTGGTGACCTAAGGCTCCAAGGGCAAATCCCTCTTTTTCAGTTACGTAAAGGGAAAAAGGATGAGTCAGGTCCGGGAGATGTAAAGCTGAGGCCTTAAGAAGAGCCTGTTGGAGCCTTTGGAAGGGCTTAATGCCAGGTTTGAGAAGAGGTTCGTGGATGGGGCCTAATGCTGCTTCATATAAGGGACGAGAAAGTAGGGAAAAGGAAGGAACCCAGGAATGCAAAAACCAAACCATTCCTAGGAATGATAAAATCTCTTCCTTTATAGAAGGAACAGTTAGAGACTGAATCAGGTTCTTTCTATCTAAGGTGAGTTGGGGTGATTTCTAGTCCCAAATAGGTGACTTAAGTGAACAGTTGGACTTTAGAAGGTGAGACCCTGTAGCCCCTACTGGAAAGGGAATTTAGAAGAGCAGATATGTCAGCTTGGCTAATTACTAGGGAAAGGCTACAGAGAAGAACATCATCTAAGTAAAGTACAATCTTAGATCTAGGGAGAGATAAAGAGATTAAGTCAGAAGCCAGGGCCTGTCCAAACAGATGTGGGCTGTCCTGGGATCCCTGAGGTAGAACAGTCCAGGTAAGTTGGGTAGAAAAGTGGGTGTCAGGATCTGTCCAGGTAAAGGCAAATATGTCCTGTGACTGGGTATCTAGAGGGATAGAGAAAAATGCATCCTTGAGTTCTAGAACTGAAAAATGAGAAGTCCCTGAGGGGATAGTAGAGAGAAGTGTATAAGGGTTAGCTATGACAGGATGGAGGGGAACTATGGAAGAGTTAATGTGCCTGAGATCTTGAACCAGTTGATAAGTACCATTAGGTTTCTTAACTGCCAGTATAGTGGTGTTAAAAGGGGAAGAGATAGGTCGAAGTAGTTTTTTCCTTAAGAGGTCAGCAAGGATAGGCTTAAGTCCCCTGAGGCTCTGGAGAGAAAGAGGGTGTTGGGCTTAGCAGATGTACCTGGTAGAGTCCAGTAACTGGACAAAAACAGGAGAATGATGTTTAGCAACAGAGGGGTTCTGGACGTCCCAAACTCGGGGGTCCACCTGAGAAGCTGGTAAGAGAAATAACATGTTAGTGTTAGTTGGGTGATTGGTTAAAAGGAGGAGCAGAGGAACTGCTGGAGAGCTGGGGCTTAAGCAAATTGGTGGAACAAAGAAAATAGAAGCTCCCAACTTAGCTAAAATATCTCTTCCTAATAAGGGGACAGGACATGTAGGCACTACCAAAACGGAATGGGTGAGAGGAACACCCCTAAAAATGCAACTAAGTGGGAGGAGTGAAAGGCTTAAGGTGAGATAAGTGGACCCAATAAGGGAGTCCTTCAAGTTTAGCAGCTGTAGGGGTCACAAGGATTAACTTAAAAGGACCCTGCCATTCGGGAGAGAGAGATGAGGGCCGATGATCTGGAGGAGAGAGAAGCACTTGGTCTCCAATGTTGACAGGCAGTGGACAGGAGACAGTGTGTGGTCAAGGTAGATGGTAGTCAGCAAAGTTCCACAAGAGAGAACGGAGGTGGCAAAGTAGTGGGGTGAGCAGATGGTCTGGGAGGGGGGAACAAGAAGAACATATGGAAAGAGTATAATGAAGATAGATAAATGCTCAAGCACAGGGGATTTGTTTCCATTTACCAGACTGCTGGCAGTATGTGTTAAGCCCTCTTAAAATAGTTGGGTCTAGTGTGCCATTACGTGGCTACTTTAGTCCATTATCTAGAGAGTATCGAATCCAGACCTTATTGCAGAGGTGTATCAATTTGGAAGGCCTCAAATCAGGCATTAATTTTAGAGATTTGAGGTTTTTCAGTAAACAACCCAGTGGGGTGTCTGGGTACAGTTGAAGACAATGTGGTACCCACTGGGTGACGGCTGTTACCGAGCTGTCAGTCAGCGTCCCGAAAGAAAAGCTGGCAACAAAAAATCAGGCTCAGGCTAGATATTCAGGTTATCACGAGAATATCTAGGGGCATCTGTGGAGCTAGTCCGGCAGAAAATAGTTCACCTGGTACCAGGATTTCCAGCAGAGCTTCAAGAGCTGGGGAGGGGCTGGCAACTATTTCTGAGAGGGGAATCACCCAATGGCCAATGTCCTAGGTCGTAGTTCAGCTAGAGGCTAGTCATATGGACTGGGGCAATGAAAAGCCAACCCCTTAGCCCAGGAAAGGTTGGCCAGACCTTAACTTGGCGTCCAGGGTTCCTCCTGCCAATTGGAAACTCCTTACCAATTAATACGCCAGTGTGTTTGTGGGCTTGTGCAGTCTGGTATCAGGAAAGGTGGAACCGTGAGGTCTCTGTAGACCTGTCTGGCTGCCTAGCCCACGTGGTAGAGCACCACATGGGGGCTGCAGCAGCACAGCTCATGTGGTGGAAGTTTTTTCGAGCCTCTCAGCGGCAGATGGGGTTGGTCTGCAGCAGCGGTGGAAATTCACATGGTTGATGATGACAGGTAACAGCAGATGAAGTCCATGTGGTGTAGTGGTGGCAGCTGCGGCGGTGGGGTTGCAGCAGGCTACATGGTGTCAGTCTTGTAAGGTCCTAGCAGCCTTACAGCAGCCAGCGTTGGCTGCCTGCAGCCGGATGGGTCTCACGGTTCCTGAAGTCTTCGTATCCTGAGTTTCAGCACCAATGTTAGACTTCGGCACACAGCTTGGAACAGACAACACCAGACCAAATGGTTCCAAAGGGGAGCGGGTTTATTCAGGGCAGAGGGCAAAGGTGGGGAGAGAAATGGGAGAAAATGGTAGAGAAAGAGGAGAGAGAGAGGAGAGAAGTGGAGGCCGGCCATGACCATGTGGAGAGAGAGGGAAGGGAAGGGAGGAAGGATGAGGAGAAGCTAGAGGGAAGAGAGTAAGAGAGTAAGAGCTAATTTTTACTTTCTTAGTTACCTTTATTTAAACCTGAGAACAGTAACCACATCTCTCAAATTCCATCATAAGGTTTTACAAAACTTAGAACAGAAATTTCCCCTCTGACCAAAATAGGAAAAATATTCATTATTTTCGTCCATGCCAGACTAGATTTTTTTTTAATTCTTGTGTAATTTGAAGAAAATGATTACATCATTAGATGAATTTTGATTGAAATATTCTTGCTATTCTCTTCTCTGCTGTTTCATTTAATTCTGTCTGAAACACTCTACTATTGAGACACTAAACTTCATTCAAAGATCTTTTACACAGAGCTCTGCACTAGAACTCATAGGTTTGAATCATCTTGGACAGAACATAATATATAAAACAGAAATCATTGCCCAAAGCTCCAGGAGCTCTACCCTCACCGTGTGCTCACTTCAGTACTGAGCTGTACCCCAATCTTTGTGATTACGATTAAAAATCTCAAAGAATTGCTTTCCTCCTACTTATTTACTTAATTTTACTTGTTATTTCCTTAATTTTCTAGCTCTCTCTCTCTCTCTCTCTCTCTCTCTCTCTCTCTCTCTCTCTCTCTCTCTCTCTCTGTGTGTGTGTGTGTGTGTGTGTGTGTGTGTGTGTGTGTGTGTGAAACTATAAAACCCAGGCTGGTCTCACACTTCTAAGCTTCCAGAGTGCTGGAATTTCAAGAATGTTCCAATTCAAGGCAGCTTCGCCCCCAGGCTTCCACTTCATAACTTTCTGCTCAATAACTAGGAAATACCACCCTTTCCTATTATGCCATTGAATTGTCAAACAGAATGCTGCTTTGAGTCCCAGATTATCCTTAGAGATGCCAACTGCAACCTAAAGTCACTGCAAGGCAGTATATTGCACAAAAAGGGTCTGAATGGAATAGGGGCTCCTTAAGCAGTGCAGTTTCTAATGTCATCTATTTCATGTAGTTTTCAGATATATTTTGTATTTAGTAGTTATGTAAACTTAGTTCTTAGAGAACACACCCAAACACACACACACACACACACACACACACACACAAAAAGGGCCTTCCTAGAACAAACCTAACTTTCAACATAAAACCAATTAATCCTACTTGTAATAGGATAATGTCCTATTTGCTTTATAGTTTACAAGGCTACTAACTTAGAAAAGAGTAGTAATTCACTCACATGTCACATATGGCAAATGTTATCCTCCAAGATCAACAATGAACAATAGAGAACAAATGACAAGTTACTAACAATGACAGCTACCTTATCTGAATGAAATGAGTCCTTCAGCTACAGAGATTTTCAATTTTTCTCTGTATGGTAAGTTCAATTATTTTTTTTCTCTTCAACTTCTCTGAGGTAGGGACAGTGGTCCAGCCATTCTTACTTCCTGGTTTAACTGCAGGAACAAAAAACTATAATTATCAAGTGCCTGTTGGTGAAATAAGAGTGTGGAAAATGTTCAGGAAAACTTAGCTGTGAAATCTGATGAGAGGCAAGTGGATGAGGATGCCATGATCATGGCTCTGATCATTTTAGAGTCAAATCCTCTAGCTTTGCACTATGCCTCAAATATCAGTTTATAAAAAGGAAAAGATTTATTTTGGCTCTTGGTTCTAAAAGTTGCAGTCCATGGTTGGGTATGGCTATTACTTTTGTGCCTGTGGAGAAAGAGTATTATAGGACCTAGAGGCATATGGTAGAGCAAGCTGTTCACTTCTTTTGCAGCCAGGCATGAAAAAAAAGCAGAAATAAGGTGGTCCTGGTCTACCTTCAAGTACATTTCATCAAGACTGGAAGGCAGCCTCCCATCGGACCCCTGTAGGCTCCACCTCTTAACTATTCTACCAGCATAACTTCTATATTGGTCAACCAAGCCTCTTATACCAGGCCCTTTAGGAAACCTTTATAGAAATCAGAATGTCTATCTTACTATTTTTTAAAAAATAAATTATAATATAGAAGGAAAACATTCATCACTTTTTTTATTGCCTCTTTAGGAAAACCTGTGGGCACTAAAAAAATAGTTATTTTATCATCAGGTTTTTGATTTAATTTATTTCTATATTCTACATCAACTTATTTGGATTTCAATATGGAAAGTCAAATATTTGTTTTGGTGTCTGAAGTTAGATAAATAAACATTATGAAAATGTTTGTAACTTCATAGTCTCAGAGATTTGTATGCTGATAATTGTGGCCAGTAAAATAGACTGATGTACTTTCACTTTGGGGTAATCATAAAAACAAATCAGGCCTAATGAAGTAAAATTATTCTGCTTTTCTTTTCACATTTTTGATGGTGTGGGATCTTTGGTTTCTTGAATCAGTGAGAAAGGAAAATAAATATATTGGAAAGCATGTATTAGTCTAAAAGACAAATCTTCCTAGCCACAAATATATGACAGGCAATTATCAGTGCTCATCATAATTCAAATATAATGATTTTTTAAATGCATGCTTTGCAAAGAAAGAATTCAGACCCACCTGAGCTTGGGCTTGAGTTTCTGAGACCTTAAAGTCTACTCCCACAATGACACACTTCCTGCAACAAGACCACACCAACTTCAACAAGGCCATACCTCCTAATCGTGCCACTCCAGATGGGATAAGCACTCAAACACATGAGTCTATGGAGGCCATTCTAGTCAAACCACAACGACTCTACAAGAAAGTTGTTCATCCTCCATCCCACTTCATGTTCAATGCTCCCTAATGTGTTATAGGTTCCAATGTTTCCAGAGTTAGAAAGTCAGAAGTCTCATCTTCTTTTCCTTAGAAATTAGACATTACATTGTGAAAACACTTCCCTAGAGCCCTCTCTTCAGTCTCCCAGCCTGATCTCTCACTCAGTCATTTGTCTTCTCAAGTCACTAAATATCCTAGCTTGCTAAGTCTTTACTATTTATACCTTTATAGCCCTTGACAATACCTACCACCAAGAATGCCATGTTAATTTAATTTTTGACAGGAGTTGCATTTTACAAAAATATGTATCAGGAGAAAACTAGGTTTTCTTTGTCTGTCGAAATACTTTTGTGTCTTTTAAACATCTTTCAAGGTATAAGACCATAGGTGCCCTTCCCACTAAGATCTTTTTCTCCTTCCCCTGGTCATCTTACATTCTATGGAGTACATAGAACTCTTATTTCCTATTTTCAAATATTATCCTAAAAATTAATATTATCAACATCATTTGAACCATGTCCTATGAGGCAAAGAAATTTTTAAGATTAAAATAATTTCTATCTATAATGGTTTCTAACCAGTAATATATACCCATGAACCAACAGATAAAATAATATGAGCAATGCTTTAACTTTTTCATTGTTGTGACCAAAATACATGAGAGAACAAATTTACAACACAAAGTTTTATTCACACATGAAAAAAAAAAGATTTACTCCATGGTTGCTTGGCCCAATAAGCAGAACATTATTTATAGTGGATAAGAAGCAGAGATTTCAGTCTGTCATGACAAGGAGCATCACGCCAGAGCACAGCAGTTCATATCATGGTCAACATGAAACAAGTGTAGCAACAGAAAGGAACTCAGGCAAGATATATTGCTCCAAGAATGTGCCCTACTGAGTCATTCCCTCAAATCAGGCACCAGTTTTCACAGGCTCTCTTAATAATCTCTTCAGATTTTGACTCCTTTAAAGAATCCAGAGCCTGACCAATACATATGTGAATGTTCCCAGCCAACCATCAGACTGAATATGGAAACCCGAATGGAGGAGTTGGGGAAGGACTGAAGGAGTTGAAGAGGTTTGCAATCCCATAGGAATAACAACAATATCAACCAACCAGACACCCTAGAGCTCCCAGGGACTAAACCACCAACCAAAAAGTACACATGGAAAGACTCATAGTTCCGGTTGCATATGTACCAGAGGATGGCCTTATCTGATACCAATGGGAGTAGAGGCCCTTGGTTCTGTGAAGGCTTGATGCCCCAGCCTAGGAAGATGCTAGAGCAGTGAGGCAAGAGTGGGTAGGTGAGTGAGAAAGCATCCTTATAGAAGCAGGGGAGCGAGGATGGGACAGTGGGTTTGTGGAGGGGAAACCAAGAGGGAGACAACATTTGAAATGTGAATAAATAAAATAACCAATAAAAAAAGAATTACACCATTTAATATCAGAACTCAGAAACATACCTAGACATCTGCTTTGCTAATTCTTCTTGGCACTTCTCAATTTAATTAAAGTAATAGTCAAAGTTAGCCATTAAAAAGATGCATAATTCCTATATCAGTCCTATAGAAATACAGAGATGAAGAACTCTATGAGAACACTAGAAGAAGATTCACACATGATTTAGAACCAATGGGAAAGCTTGGGGACTATTAAATATTTGGAAGATAGAAATCAGAAGAAGTTATGTACCAACCAAAAATATACACACAAAAAGCTGTTGTTTTGGTCTGGTGAGATCACCTGACATTAAAGTGTGCTTACGGGTAACAGAAATAATACCTGGCCAGGAAATGTTACAATGAAACAGAAGAATGTTCTACTACACAGGCAGTTACTAAAACCCTTAAAGAGAATAATGTCATGAATTCACTGAAAAGCTTAAAATAAAACTACACTTTCACTTAGCTGATAGATCTGCAGCTTCACAAATAGATAAAAGGTGCAAATAGACAAATAAATGACAAAACCTTGAACACCATCCTTGAAGCTGTAAGAATGAGCAGTCTCTGCAAGAAAGCACCTAGGCAGAGTTATAGAGAGTTTCATAACCACTAGGTATCATGATGTGTAAAGGAGAAAGAAAATAAAAAGAATAAATTCGTGCAAAGCACCAGCTGCTTTGTTTATATATGTAGTACAAGACTATCACAACAGCCATCCCATCATTTCAAACATTATATGTTACTTATTTCCTGTACAATTCCACTGTTGATCCTATTAGTATATACAATGAAGCCAATGTTCAGGGAGCTGGTGATATCTATCTACAGGGACTCTTGATGGAAAGGGTTGGATGACTAACTTACCTAGGATACTGATGGATCTGCCAGGATACTGGACCATTGTCCTCTCCACATTCTTCAAGTCTCTTCTTTGTCTTGTGACTTCTCCATACCAACTCTACAGACAGTCTCACAAGTAGAGTAAGTTTTTTTATGTTATTAAATCAAACTAGGGTTCCCTCAAAAGACAATGATTCCAGACTTTATGACAGTTTCTCCTGGAACCTGGCATCCTGTTACTTCCTCTTCCTGACCACACTAATCTTTCATTCATTTTCTAGCTTGCTTTCCTCTCAGTCTATTTGTTTACCATAAACATCAACAAAATGACCCTCTGGGTTTTGCTGATAGCCTTTATCCTTCCTAAAAGATTATCTCCATTCCTGTGCCCCTTGTTAAATGCTAGTCACATTGGAATTTATCAGAGAAACCATTCATATGCACTGGGGCTACTTGGGATGTCATTTTAGCAGATATTACACATGAGGGCTCAGCTTTGGAGTCTATAAGGTAGAGTCATACTATCTTATAAGGAAATTTCAGTAAATATTTGCACTTCTTAAAAACACTTTAGAAATGAATTATTGTTCCCTTTGACAGATGAAGACATGGAGGCTGAGAAATGTTAACTAGTTTAAAGTTACATATATAACAAGTAGTAACATAGGTTTTGTTAAACTTCAAAAATTAATTAATAAGCTGCTCCATATTTTTGAAACATAAAATGATAACAGTTTTATAGGGGTAATGTAAAAGTAAGAACATGACCATGTGATCTGTTTCCATATTTAATTTAAAGCAGGACAGCCACAAGTATAGCAGCCCAGAGGACAGCATGCTATAAAGCTACTATGTCTGTAAAATGAAAAAGTCCCTTCAAAGACACAATTTTCATTGAGCCTTCGGGCACTAAACTTAGTTTTCACTTTACAAATGATAGTCACAGACCATGAACACCTTTTCAAATGCTATTTTTCAAGGCTGAGAGCAAATGCTCCAATTATAAAAGATTTGATCTTGTTAAACTTATTCTTAAATTTTTTATTTCCCTCCTCAGTTAATTCAATTTCCCTCTTCAATGCATGAATCATCAAGACATAATGCGAACATTCAGCCACAATGGAAAAGGTTGTTACGTTATTTGGATGTACTTGATAGACTTCAGACACAGCAGTTCAGGTAGGGCTGAATGAAACCCACTTTAGCTGCTATCTGCAGCAGCCATCACCACTATAATTTTCTTGTCTTTGAAGAACTATATGAAATATTTTTGTAATAAAAGAGAACATGCATCTTCTTTGGTTGTTTTACACAAGCTGAGAACAAGTTTAAAAATATATGGTAAGCTAACATTTTTGTGTTTTCCATGGGCCAGGGACTATTTTAGAAAGGTTTTCCTCATCTTAAGTAGCTCTTATGACCACTCCCCTAGAATGTGCACTGTTCTATTTTAAATGACCAGGAAAAGCAAAGCTCAGAAAAGTTCAGTGACTTGCCCAAGTTCACACAACCAATTAGAAGTAGTATCTTAAGAATCTGGATGCAGAACCTTCCAACTACAAATTCCATGCTTATTAGCTGCTTGTGAAGCCTTAAACCTCAAGGGCATTTGTAACCACAATCAAAAAACTAAATATTCAAGAACAGAAAATGACATAATAATGTGTAAAAGTAAACATTGCAGTAAGAATCAGAAAGGTGAGGATCGTGATGCTTTTGAGAAATGATTTGGGACAGGAGTCATTTCCTCTCCATTCCCAGAAAAGGAAATGGAAATGAAAGTAAAGCAGACCCCAGAAACTTCTCTTTTACCAGGACTTCACTCATGAAATATTTTGGAATTGCTCTCTGTCTTACCCACTGCCATTTTAACCCAGAACCTTCTGATGGCACATTTGCCAAGGGGTTTTTACTATGGTAACCTTCAGGCATACACAAAGAACACAGTCAAAACAAATAGCTCTCTTTAAATGTCATTATAGGGAGTAAAATTCTATGCTGTGTATTAATGGGCCTCCCACAGCTAAATCCTGGCATACCACTTTGAAAAATGTCCCCTGTGGGTATCGCTTAAACCAATCAAAATGAGGGAATTTGAGAGTTAAGAGAAAACCAGATCTCTCTCTAGTGGGAATAAATAGAAGACAGAAAAGTGGGAATAAAGGAGTGAAAAATCAGGGAAACAAATTAAATTTTCTTTGTTTTCATCCTTCTTAATGCTATTTTAATGCAGAAGGCCTAAAGAGAATTCTAGTTATTATTTTCCTTACATTCAATTTCCTTAGTTTTGAGTTTAATAAATCTTTAATGAAAGTAGGAGACCTACCTTTAGCTCAAAAATATAAAGAGGAAAAAATTATGAATTTCCTCCACAATTAGCAGACAATAGTCACGAAAGATTAGGGCAATAGTAGTATGTATGCCTCTGTGTGTGTGTGTGTGTGTGTGTGTGTGTGTGTGTGTGTGTCGTAAGTGTATGTGTGTAGTGAGCATGTATGTATATGCACATGTAGTGTGTGTGTGTATATGCATATGTGTGTTTGTGTGTGTGTGTCTGTTTACATAGTGCTTACCTAGAATGTACTGATACATTAGCTTCTCACTTTCTAAGGGCTCATTCAGGAATAACTTGCTCTCTAATGGTGATTAAGAAATGAGTTGTCATATCTAATAGAGCTCTGAAGATTTTACATCATAAGTATATCTGAAGGGTAGGAGCATTGTGTGCTGAGAAATATTCATAATACATTTTAAGGCTTTTAGACTTCTTTTACTGTTAAATCTACTACTTATTTGTCAATCATATCTTTTGCAAAGCACAGGAACTAGTTAGTCGCCATTTGTTTTCTCTCTTCCTGGATTTCATTGTTTCTATCTCTTCTTTGTCTCCTAAGAGTAGCTGGGAGATTTCACTGTTCACATCCTATTAGGAAGAAAATTGACATTGAACATGATCAAAATCACCTAGGATGAGAGTATTTATTACTCTAGGTTTTTAAATTTCTATTTATTTCCCTTTTCATTGCATATTCTCATCAGCTCTGTTTCTAAATAGAATTCTATTCCTGCAAAACCAACTTAAAATTGCATCACCGTTGAACAATATGTAACTTATTTTAATGCTTTCTATTGCTGTATCAAAATACTACTGACTGGGTAGCATTTTTGAGCACTATATGTTTCCTCAATTGTGTTGATATATGAGTAGATAGATAGATAAATAGATAGATAGATAGATAGATAGATAGATAGACAGACAGACAGATAGATGGGAGAAAAGCAACTTAGGGTTTTATTTGGGCTCGGAGTTCTAGGGTACAGCCCTAATGACAGAAGCTGGAGATAACTTATCACATTTCATCTGCTTTCAAGAAGCAGAAAGCAATGGCAGTTCATCCTCCAATAGCTTCCTTCTTTTTATGCTTTCCAGGATATAAACCCAGAGAATAGCAACTATCCTTGAGAGTGGATATTTTCACCATAATTAACCTAATCAAGATAATCCCTAATAAGAATATCCAAAGACTAACCTAAGCTAAATAATCCCTCACAGGTGGACTTAGAGGTTTGTTTCTTAGATGATTCTACATCATGTCAGGTTAACAAAAATTATTAATCATCATAAAAATTTCTGGCAGATGAACTGTGGAGCTTTATAAACACATACAGTTTTTAATAACTCTTGATCGCTTGGCTCAATCAGCAGAATGTCATCAATATAGGAGTCCAGAATGATACTTTTTAACAGATAAGTAATCAAGAGCATTCCAAACAATCCTATGACATAAGGATAAGGAATTAATATACCCCTAAAATAAAACAGTAAAGTATACTTATGGCCTTCCCAGCTGAAAGCAAATTGCTTCTGTTTGTCCTTTTGGACTGGTATCAAGGAATTTGCTAGATCAATATCTGTATACTGATGCATAATATATATAGGAAATGTGTTAATCTGCTGAAGAAGGAAACAGCATCTGACAGAGCAGCTGCAATTTGAGTCACTACTTGATTAAGTTTACTACAGGCAATTGTCATTATCAGTGATCCACCTGTTTTCTGCACAAACACTTAAAGGGAGATCTGGTGGGAATGAATGAGCAACTCTAATCCTTTACATTCCTTGATGGTGGCAATAATTTCTGTAATTCTTCCAAGAATGTGATACTAGTTTAGATTGACTACTCTACCAGGTAGAGGCTATCTAAATGGCTTTTATTTTGACCTTTTCCTGGACTTCAATAGCTTTCATTCCATCCTTAAAGGCTTTCTGTAGCTGTGTCATGGCCCTGGCATCTCTATTGTCTTGAAAATTATGTATCAACTCAGACTTCATCACCATCGTTTCATGCTGTTGTTCCCTGAGACTCTTTTATAGGAACTCTTACTCAGAAATACATTGTCTAGTCTAACTGGCTCTCTAGAATCAAGATACCAAACTCTATTATATATATTTGGGTGTCAACTTAGCACTTAATACATCACTTTAAAGTCATAACTTTCTGTTTCTTTTCTTCACATTCTCAAGGCCATATCCTAGTGCAAAATATATTGTTTAATTTCAAGTTTCCATAGTCAAACCAATACAGAGACCCACTGCCAGAAAATATGCAGAGACTATAAGACCTTGGAACACTCAGTCCTAAATAGTATACATCCAACAAATCTCTCCCCTCAGGGTTCTGGGAATTCTACAGATCTATGGAAGGGAGGCAGAAAGAGTGTTAAGAGCCAAAAGAGAAGTAGGACTCAAAGTAATTGATGCCTTCTAGACACAACAGGGCTAGCACACATATCATTAATTGTAAGTGATAAAAGACAAGAAGAAAATTGGGGCAATCATAAATGATTATGTTATAATAGTCCTAACTGGAGAGGCTGATATCTTAAAATATCATCTTAATGCTAAAAAAGTTGACAAACTTACAGTACATTTTTAAAGATTGAATAAACAGCCCTAAATACTAATGATATGGGGTAGGTAAGAGATAAAATGGACCATTTAATTTTGGAGTGACTAAGTGAGAAGAGTGTTAGTATTGGGGTACAGGTAAGCATCTATGCTTAAGAAACTTACGAAACAAGATCTTTCCAAAGTTACTTTATGACTCTAAAATAAAGTCACATAATCATCTTAAAAATATAATTTCAAATACAGACATGTATTGTATGTCACTGTTAAGGCTACTTTACTCTGGTTAAAACACTTCTAAGATCAGGTGGCATTGGAGTAGTAGTAGATATTTTTGGATCCATCTAAAAGGATACTGAGAAGGCTATCATTCTAAACAGTAAAACATGAACAACATAAGTAATTCCTTTCTTTAAACATGTTCCTTTGAAATATATCTGCAGCTTCTCTCATAAGGAAGTGGAGGCCATTTATTTATCTTCAGAACTGAACTGGTTTTGTGACTTGTCTTCACTAGCAGACTATTACAGATCTTAACAATCTACCTGAAGAAGACATGTAACTTCTGTGCCTATTTCTGGAATCCAGTTCCTATACAAAGAAGTCAGGGTAATCTGAAGAGACAGAAGGTATCAAGTAAGAAAGGTTACAGCAAATGTACTACCTTACAGAGGAAAAAAGTCCATATAGAAGTTATCTAGTGTCTCAGTATGACAATAGCTGCCTCCAATAACGACAATGAGATAACCTTTTTCTCTTTGAGCTCTAGTCAAACCAAACCAGATGACCACATAAAATGGAGATAAACCATTTCCACCAGCATAAAACTTCAAATACCCAACCAAACAACTGTAAGCAATAAAAAGTTTACTGTTGGAGCCACTGCATTGTAGAAAATTTAACAAAGCAATAGGAAAATCTCATGAGTTTGATACCAGTAAAATATATTCATGTGGTTGGCAGTCACTTTAATATATGATGAGGTTATTGCTTTCTCTCCTCTTGCAGGCCTGTGATCCAGCAATCCTTCTGCTTCCCATTACACTGACTTTCTTGGCACTATGACACCAATGTTTAAGGCAAGAGATCATATAGTAAGACAAATGTGTCCTGTGTTATCTGGCACCCAGAGGAAGGGATAATTTGAATGAAAACAATGCCAAATGTACAGCACAAGAGTAAGTCTAAAGAAAAATTTTCCAAAATTCAGTTCTTTAGAATTCTAAGCAAAGTATTAGCTTGCAGTATGTATGTAATCAGCTGAGAGATTTGAAAATATGGTATAAAAACTAGAAACTAAGCATACTGTTTCTTTCTTCTGTAACCCCTCTTCCTGAAGTAGAGTTTCCATGGTACCAGAAAATACTATGAAAGCTACCAAGGGAGGGAAGAAATTAATAGTCTTACCAAGCAGCAACATGTATAAACCAAACAATGAGCAGTATGGGTCTTTGGGCTGGGGCAGACACAGAGCTGGTCTGCTTCTGTGGAGATACTGAATCCTGAGCCATCCTAGAGGAACCACTGCGCTCAGAGCAGACAGTAAGAATTCCATCTCACTCCCTAAGCCCCAGAGATACATCTGGGAGCCAGGGATATTCAGGATATACCAGCTACCCAAACCCGGCCCCTCCAGAATTCCACTTCCCTTCTGCCCTTGCCTGGTCCTTTGGGCTGGGGCAGACACAGAGTTGGTCTGCTCCTGTGGAGATACTGAATCCTGAGGCATCCTAGAGGAGCCACTGCACTCAGAGCAGCCAAGGAGCCACTGCACTCAGAGCAGCAGACACCAAGGTGGTTTGTATTTGGAAGACATCATATCCTGAGCCATCCTAGAGGAACCACTGCACCTAGAGCAGAAGGATTCCCAGATCCAAGAGGTGGCCTTAGTCTCAGGAGTTCCTCCACGCAGAAGATTAGGATCATAAAAACACAGAGACATCTGTACTCTGAGGAGCTCTGCCACAAGCAAGATAACTGGAAATACAGACTCCAGTCTTACACAGTGAGGGCACATAACACTAGAGTTAACCAGATGGCGAAAGGCAAGCACAAGAACATAAGCAACAGAAACAAAACTTTCTTGGCATCATCAGTACCCAGTTCTCCCAATATAGCAAGCCCTGGACACCCCATCACACCGGAAAAGCCGAATTCAGAACTAAAATGATTTTTCATGATGATGATAGAGGATTATAAGAATGACATAAGTAACTCCCTTGAAGAAATACAGGAGAGTACAAGTAAACAGGTAGAAGCCCTTAAAGAGGAATCACAGAAATCCCTTAAAGAAATGCAAGAAAACACAAAGAAGGAATTAAACAAAAACATTCAGGATCTGAAACTGGAAATAGAAACAATAAAGAAAGCTCAAAGGGAGACAACCATGGAGACAGAAAACCTAAGAAAGTGATCAGGAGTCATAGATGCAAGCATCAACAACCGAATACAAGAGAGAGAAGAGAGAATCTCAAATGCAGAAGATACGGCGGAAAATATTGACACAGTTGTCAAAGAAAATGCAAAATGCAAAAAACTCCTAACTCAAAACATCCAGGAAATCCAGGACACAATGAGAAGACCAAACCTAAGGATAATAGGTATAGATGAGAATGAAGAGTCCCAACTTAAAAGGCCAGTAAATATCTTCAACAAAATTATTGAGGAAAACTTCCCTAACCTAAAGAACAAGATGCCCATAAACATACAAGAAGCCTACAGAACACCAAATAGACTAGACCAGAAAAGAAATACCTCCCATCACATAATAATCAAAACATCAGATGCACAAAACATAGAAAAAATACTAAAAGCAGTAATGGAAAAAGGTGAAGTAACATATAAAGGCAGACCTATAAGAACTACACCAGACTTCTCACCAGACACTATAAAATTCAGAAGATCCTGGACTGACATCATACAGACCCTAAGAGAACACAATTGCCAGTCAAGATTACTATACCCAGCAAAACTCTCAATCACTATAGATGGTGAAACCAAGATATTCCATGACAAAACCAAATTTAGACAATATCTTCCCACAAACCCAGCACTTCAAAGGATAATTGATGGAAAACGTCAACACAAGAAGGGAAACTACAACCTAAAAAAAGCAAGCAAGTAATCTTCCAACAACCCCAAAGGAAGATAACTATACAAACATAATTCTACCTCTAATAACAAAAATAACAAGAAGCCACAATCATTTTTTCTTAATATCTCTTAACATCAATGGTCTCAATTCCCCAATAAAAAGACACAGACTATCACACTGGATACACAAACAAGACCCAGAATTTTGCATACAAGAAACTCACCTCAGTAACAAAGACAGACACTACCTCAGAATAAAAGGGTGGAAAACAATTTTCCAAGCCAATGGTCCCAAGAAACAAGCTGAAGTAGCCATTCTAACATCAAATAAAATCGACTTTCATCCAAAATTAATCAAAAAAGATAAGGAAGGACACTTCATACTCATCAAAGGAAAAATCTACCAAGGTGAACTCTCAATTCTGAACATCTATGCTCCAAATGCAAGGGCACATACATACATAAAAGAAACTTTACTAAAGCTCAAAACACACATTACACCTCACACAATAATAGTGGGGGATTTCAACACCCCACTTTCAGCAATGGACAGATCATGGAAACAGAAACTAAACCAAGACACTTTGACATTAACAGAAGTTATGAACCAAATGGACTTAACAGACATCTATAGAACATTTCATCCTAAAACAAAAGAATATACCTTTTTCTCAGCACCTCATGGTACCTTCTCCAAAATAGACCATATAATTGGTCACAAAGCAGGCCTCTACAGATACAAAAAGATTGAAATAATCCCTTGCATCTTATCAGATCACCACAGACTAAGACTGGTCTTTAATAATGACAAAACCAATGGAAAACCCACGTGCACATGGAAACTGAACAACTCTCTACTCAAGGATAACTTGGTCAAGGAAGAAATAAAGAAATTAAAGACTTTTTAGAATTCAATGAAAATGAGGACACATCATACCAAAACTTGTGGGACTCCATGAAGACAGTGCTAAGAGGAAAACTCATAGCTCTAAGCGCCTACAAAAAGAAGCTGGAGAGAGCACACACTAACAACTTGACTGCACAACTAAAAGCTCTAGAACAACAAGGAGGAAATACACCCAGGAGGAGTAGAAGGCAGGAAATAATCAAACTCAGGGCTGAAATCAACCAAATAGAAACAGAAAGAACAATACAAAATATCAACAAAACTAGGAGCTGGTTCTTTGAGAAAATCAACAAGATAGTTAAACCCTTAGCCAGATTAACCAGAGAGCACAGAGACAGTATCCAAATTAATAAAATCAGAACTGAAAAGGGAGACATAACAACAGAAACTGAAGAAATTCAAAAAATCATTAGATCTTATGACAAAGGCCTATACTCAATAAAACTAGAAAACCTGGATGAAATGGACAACTTCCTAGACAGATACCAGGTCCCAAAGTTAAACCAGGAGCAGATAAACCATCTAAATACTTCCATAACCCCTAAGGAAATAGCAGTCATTAAAAGTGTCCCCACTAAAAAAAGCCCAGGACCAGATGGTTTTAGTGCTGAATTCTATCAGATCTTCAAGGAAGACCTAATACCAATTCTCTTGAAACTGTTCCACAAAATAGAAACAGAAGGAACACTACCCAATTCGTTCTATGAAGCTACAATTACACTCATACCCAAACCCCACAAAGACCCAACAAAGAAAGAGAACTTCAGACCAATCGCCCTTATGAACATTGATGCAAAAATACTCAATTAAATTCTAGCAAACCGAATCCAAGAACACATCAAAACAATCATCCATCTTGATCAAGTAGGTTTTATCCCAGGAATGCAGGGATGGTTCAATATTCAGAAATCCATCAATGTAATCCACTATATAAACAAACTCAAAGAAAAAAACCACATGATCATCTCACTAGATGCTGAGAAAGCATTTGATAAAATTCAACATCCCTTCATGATAAAAGTCTTGGAAAGATCAGGAATTCAAGACCCCTACCTAAACATAGTAAAAGCAATTTACAGCAAACCAGTAGCCAACATCAAACTAAATGGAGAGAAACTTAAAGCAATCCCACTAAAATCAGGGACTAGACAAGGCTGCCCACTCTCCCCCTACCTATTCATTATAGTACTGGAAGTCCTAGCCAGAGAAATTAGACAACAAAAAGAAGACAAATTTTATACAAATAGGAAAGGAAGAAGTCAAAATATCACTATTTGCTGATGATATGATAGTATACTTAAGTGACCCCCAAACTTCCACCAGAGAACTCCTAAACCTGATAATCAACTTCAGCAAAGTGGCTGGTTATAAAATCAACTCAAGCAAATCAGTAGCCTTCCTCTACATGAAAGATAAACAGACTGAAAAAGAAATTAGGGAAATGACACCCTTCACAATAGTTGCAAATAATATAAAATACCTTGGTGTGAATCTAACCAAGCAAGTAAAAGACCTGTATGACAAGAACTTCAAGTCCCTGAAGAAAGAAATCGAAGAAGATCTCAGAAGATAGAAAGATCTCCCATGCTCATAGATTGACAGGATTAATATAATAAAAATGTCCATCTTGCCAAAAGCAATCTACAGATTCAATGCAATTCCCATTAAAATCCCAACTCAATTCTTCACAGAGTTAGAAAAGAAAATTCTCAGATTCATATGGAATAACAAAAAACCCAGGATAGTGAAAACTATTCTCAACAATAAAAGAACTTCTGGAGGAATCACTATCCCTGACCATAAGCTGTACTACAGGGCAATAATGATAAAAACTACTTTGTATTGGTACAGAGACAGGCAGGAAGATCAATAGAATAGAAATGAAGACCCAGAAACGAACCCACACACCTATGGTCACTTGATCTTTGACAAAGGTGCTAAAATTATCCAGTGGAAAAAGGACATCATTTTCAACAAATGGTGCTGGTTCAACTGGAGGACAACATGTAGAAGAATGAAAATTGATCCATTCTTATCTCTTTGTACAAAGCTCAAGTCTAAGTGGATAAAGGACCTCCACATAAAACCAGATACACTGAAACTAATAGAAGAGAAGGTGGGGAAGAGCCTCGAATACTTGGGCACAGGGGAAAAGTTCCTGAACAGAACACCAATGGCATATGCTCTAAGATCAAGAATTGACAAATGGGACTTCATGAAATTGCAAAGTTTCTGTAAGGCAAAGGACACTGTCAATTGGACAAAACAACAACCAACAAATTGGGAAAAGATCATTACCAATCCTTCATCTGGTAGTGGGCTAATATCCAATATATACAAAGAACTCAAGAAATTAGACTCCAGACAACCAAATTACCCTATTAAAAAATGGGGTATAGATCTTAACAAAGAATTTTCAACGGAAGAAACTCGAATGGCCGAGAAGCACCTAAAGAAATGCTCAGCATCCTTAGTCGTCAGGGAAATGCAAATCAAAACAACCCTGAGATTCCATCTCACACCACTCAGAATGGCTAAGATTAAGAACTCAGGTGATAGTAGATGCTGGCAAGGGTGTGGAGAAAGAGGAACACTCCTCCATTGTTGGTGGGGCTGCAAGATGGTGCAACCACTTTGGAAATCAGTTTGGCGGTTCCTCAGAAAATTGGACATAGCATTACCCAAGGATCCAGCTATACCACTCCTAGGCATATACCCAGAAGATGCTCGAACATATAATAAGGACATATGCTCAACTATGTTCATAGCAGCTTTATTTATAATAGCCAGGAGCTGGAAAGAACCCAGATGTCCTTCAACTGAGGAATGGATTCAAAAAATGTGGTATATTTACACAATGGAGTATTACTCAGCTATTAAAAACAATGAATTCGAGAGGTTCCTAGGTAAATGGATGGAACTAGAAATTATCATCCTGAGTGAGGTAAGCCAATCACAAAAGAACACACATGGTATTTACTCACTGATTATTGGATATTAGCCCAGAACCTTGAAATGCCCAAGATGCAACTCACAGGCCACATGAAGCCCATAAAGAAGGAAGACCAAGTGGGGGTGATTCGGTCCTTCTTAGAAGGAGCAACAAAATACTCAAGGTAGCAAATATGGAGACAAAGTGAGGGACAAAAACTGAAGGAGGGGCCGTCGGAAGACCTTTCCACCTGAGTATCCATCCCATGTGCAGTCACCAAAGGTAGATGCTGATGTGGAAGTCAGGAAGTGCATACTGATAAGGGCCTGATATGGATGTCTCCTCAGAGGCCTTCAAGAGTCTGACATATTCAGAGGCAGATGCTCACAACTAGCCATTGAACTGATCATGGGGTTCTCAATAGAGGAGTTAGAGTGAAGACTGAAGGAGCTGAAAGGATTTGCGGCACCATGAGGAGAACAATAATACCAACCAACCACAGCTCCCAGGGTCTAAACCACCAGCCTGGGAGCACTTAGGGGGGGAATCCAGGGCTTCAGCTGAATATGTAAGAGTGGAGGGCCCTGCTGGGCATAGGTGGAAGAGGAGAACCTTGACCTCATGAAGGCTGGATGCCCCAGGGGGTGGGAATTTTGAGGGTGGGGAGGTGTGAGTGGGGGGGAGTAGATAGAGTTTACATCCACAGAGAAGAAGGAGGAGGGTGAGGGGATTGGGGGTTCCGGGGTGGGTGGGGGATGGGGTAAGGGGACAACATAGGAAATGTAAATAAAACATCCAATAAAAAAAAGAAAAAGAATAATAATAAAATAAATATAACCTAAAAAAAAACAAAAAAAACAATGAATTTGAGAGGTTCCTAGGTAAATGGATGGAACTAGAAATTATCATCCTGAGTGAAGTAAGCCAATCACAAAAGAACACACGTGGTATTCACTCACTGATTATTCGATATTAGCCCAGAACATTGAAATGACCAAGACGCAACTCACAGTCCACATGAAGCTCATGAAGATGGAAGACCAAGTGGGGGTGATTCGGTCCTTCTTAGAAGGAGCAACAAAATACTCAAAGGAGCAAATATGGAGACAAAGTGAGGGACAGAAACTGAAGGAAGGCACAGAAACTGAAGACCATTCCACCTGAGTATCCATCCCATGTGCAGTCACCAAAGGTAGATGCTGATATGGAAGTCAGGAAGTGCATGCTGATAAGAGCCTGATATGGATGTCTCCTCAGAGGTCTTCAAGTGTCTGACATATTCAGAGGCAGATGCTCACAATTAGCCATTGAACTGATAATTGGGTTCCCAATGAAGGAGTTAGAGTGAAGGCCATTGGAGCTGAAAGGGTTTGTGGCCCCATGAGGAGAGCAACAATACCAACCAACCACAGCTCCCAGGGTCTAAACCACCAGCCTGGGAGCACTTAGGGAGGGATCCAGGGCTTCAGCTGAATATGTACGAGTGGAGGGCCCTTCCGGGCATAGGTGGAAGAAGAGATCCTTGACCTCATGAAGGCTGGATGCCCCAGGGGGTGGGAATTTGAGTGTGGGGAAGTGGGGAGGGGTAGTAGGTAGGACTTACATCCGCAGAAAAGAAGGAGGAGGGGTATAGGGAGTTCCTGGGTGGGTGGGGGATGGGGTAAGGGACAACATTTGAAATGTAAATAAAACATTCAATAAAAAAATCTAAAAAATATTAAAATAAAATAAAATATAAGCCAAAAAACCCAAAAACAATGACCAGTATGGCAAGATCACTAAAAGTGTAATGCATGGGACTCAGAAGTTGATGGCAACCAACAGCTACTTAATGATAATTGACACCCATTCAAGGAGAGCAAAATCATGCTGGGTACTGGAAACCTAGTCATCTTTTCAGTTCTGGAAATGTCATAGACCTAAGGAATGTACTACCACTAGTTTGATAAACCAGTACAATTCCTTACAATATTCTAAACTTTATCCTTCTATACACAGATAAATGCAGCTATTAATCCTCATCATAGAAGTTTCTCTTTCCAGTAAATGGAGACTATCAGATAAAACCACAGCTAGACACAATAGAGAAATCAATGCATCATGGAGAGCTCAGCCCTCACAGATACATCTCTATTATAGCTCTTGCATCTATGGTTAAGGGAACATCTTTAAAGAGAGAGCTTATAGACTATAAGAACCAGAATCCCACCAATATCTGCTGTTGAACAGTTTCCTCTGGAAATGCATATATAAACAAGAACAATATGGTGCTAATATCAATAAATATGTTAATGTAAAAGGAAAATATTTCATGGGGGTCCTACCCCTACACAAAGAACTGCAGGTAGCTAATACCTGCAGAGGAAGAGGAAGAATTAGCCCCTTCCTGGGATGAGCCCTCTTATTGGTTCTAATACAAAGTGGTCAGTCTTAAAACAACAAACACTCAAACAACAAAAATAAATTCAGTATGCTATATTTACATATTTATGCATAAATATGCATATACATGTGACAATAATAATCAAAGAAAAATAGACTATCAATTTGAAAGTGAGGAGATATGGGAGGAGTTAGAGAAAAATACCTGGGAAGTACTGAAGAGGAAAAAGGGAAGGGGGAAAGTGATATAAAACTAATTAAACACAACACACACACACATACACACACACAGTTTACAGTGCAACTCATCAGAAATTCTGTTCTTGTGAAGCTCAGGTGTGTATTACAAAAACCAAAAACACGAATATTTTTAAATACTCATATTTATAAAAATACTACATAGAAGTTTTGTCTATATGAGCACAGCTTTTAAATATAACCATAACATTTTAAATTTTGTAAACTTTTCAATGATGATTTTGAATCAAAAAAAAAAAAACCTTTTCAAACTGTCAGGAATTCCATATAGAAAATGTTATAGGTTGCTATAATATAAAGAAGTAATCCAATCAATTTAATAAAACATAAAAAAAATTGGGGGCTTTCTAAGTTTAATAATTTCCCGCTTTTTTAAATTTATAAGTCATCCTAATTCCCGATGTAGAAGAATAGCTGGTATTGTCTAAATTTGAATGTCCAACGTTTTGTTATTTTTCTGAAAGAAAGATCCTTAAATTGTGTATCTCAAAAGCTTCAAAAGGATGCAAAAGTTTGGGCAACCAGTTTGATACTAAATTCATACAATTTGAATGAGTTTAAAAGTGAAATCTTTAAAAAGTTTTGAAAAGATGCTGTCTGTTTGTACTTCACAGAGCACTTAGTAGGCCCTAGTGCAACCTGTGTAATGTGGTTGAACTGTACAGCTTTCCCAGCCCTCTCATGGTAAGTGTTCATCCCAGCCCTTGCAGTGTTCACTGTGGCTGTTAAAATCTCACATACCACAGGCCACTGGATGAGAAGGGAAGGCAAATGCTATCCAGGGTTGACAAAAGCTTGGAACATGGGAAGCAATCGATATTGTAGGATGGCCAACAAACAATAGTCAAAGAGTTCCTGCTTAGCAGTTTCTTTAAAGACCAGAAGAGCTATTGCAGTTCCACACCCCACTGTGACACGGCACTAACCTGAAGGGCAACAATGGTTGGAGACATGGGCTCTGCTCTCAGTCGCTCACAGTAATTGTTGCTGCACAGTCTGTCAGTGGTGACATTGCTCCCTCCCACCTCCACTTATTTCTGATGAGTCCATCATGAGTCAATCTTGGCATTTGAAAACAAAGCAAAATAATGAAGAACCAATCAAAAGTAGATAATTGTTTTCTTGTTTTCTGGCAATTTATGATTGACCTTGACCTAACATGCTTACAGAAAAATTATGCATACAGAAATGCATAAAAGAAAACTATATACATGTACATCAATATACAAATGTGCCTCAAACTCACAATAATTCATTTCCCCCATTACTCACATCTATAAATGTCACATGCTTTAGTAAAGCAGTTGGGCAAGCTCCAGGATTCTATCAAGGAAGCAATGTGTCCATGGATTTTCAAAAGCAAATTCCTTTGTTTAAGAAGGCCATTTAACCTGGTTGTACAATTTTAACATCTTGTCCCTATTTGCATTGTTCAACTTACACTGAAGGAGATATCCTTAGATTTTAGCTTCATTATCTTTCCACTTGTATATCTATTTTAGTTCATAGAAATCACCTAATCTTATATATCTAAAGTTATCTTTCATGAGTATTTGTGCAGAATTAAGGAGCCCCAAAAACCCAGGAGAGTTAATCTGTGAACAAGGAAGAAGCTAATAACTTAGCTTTCCAGACATACTATTCAAACATGAAGGAGACATTAAGTATAATAGAGACATGATTGTTAGGTTTATGAATAAATTATCTGTGCTTGAACTATAACAATGTTTAAAAATCAAAAACATAGTTTTAGTGTTTCCTAGCCATGAATATTAGTCTTAAGAGTATTTGAGACTTTTTGAGATTTTGTTTCAATTTCTAATTCTAACGATTTAAACATTTCTTTGAAGGATTTACTTATTCCATGAAGGTGACACAAAAATAGTGCTTTCAAGACACAAAAATAAAGGTAGTTAAAATGCACCATGCAAAATTCATTAAATACTTGCTAGTTAGCTTTAACTGTCAACTTGACACAACATAGAATCATGTAGAAAGATTGTCTTGATGGGGAAATACCTGGATCAGGTTGAGATGTGGCCATATCTCAAGGGGTTGCCTTGATTATAAACTGAAGTAGGAAGACCTACTCTGAACTTGGGTGGCTTTCATATAAAAGAGAAGAAAAACACAAACACAAAGTAAGCAAGCAAAGATCCATTGGTTTGTTTTTTCTCTGCCCTTGATGTGGCTCTGATATTTCATGTTCTTGACTTGACTTCACAATGAGAGACTACTGTCTAAAATTGTAAGCAGAATAAACCCTTTTTCTCCTAAGTTGCTGTATGTTGGTATATTTTGTCACAGCAACAGAAATAAGCCTAGAATAAATGTTAACAAATAACTAGGTTCAATTAATGATGGATTATATTAAGGACATGTCCCATCTCTAACATAATCAGCATAATGTGAATAAAATATTGCTTGAGTCCCAGCACTGGCTATTTACAAAAAAAAAAAAGGCTATTCGTTTAGTAAAAATAAGCATAGCAAGTGTTATTCAAACATGAAGGAGACATTAAGTATAATAATAGAGACATGATTGTTAGGTTTATGAATGATCCCCTTTAGATATGGCCACATCTCAACCTGATCCAGGTATTTCTCCAGCAAGACCATCTTTCTACATGGTTCTATGTTGTGTTGAATTGACAGCTTTTTGGCCTCTTGGAGTTTTTAAATGCCTTTCAGGCTAATGTTTAAAAGTTCTATCAATGGTAGTATAAAGAATGATTGTCTGTATCAATGTCTGTATTTCTTCCAGACAGCTTCAAAATACTCAAATGGATGTATGTATCTAAGTTATAACAATACTGTTTGTGAGTCACCATCCTCTGAACCTGTGGTGTTGTGCCAGCTCCCCTGTCTCTATGCATTTCCCTGAGAAGACTGCTCAAGGAGAAATCCAACGTTAGGTGGTAGGCTGCCGAGTGTGTCTTCTTGTTCCTGTTTTGTTTCTGTTCCTGTTTTGTTCCTGTTTTGTGGGGAGTATAAAAGGGAGCTATGCAGTTGTAAATATAGCATTTGGTTCTTTACCAGATGACTCCTTGTCTTTCTTTCTCTCGCCCTCAGTCCTCCACTGATCCAAGGAACTCAGTCAGCTATGCTGGTGTAGCTGACAACTGTTGTTATTTGAATATAAATTCCCCCCTTAGTCTGCTGTGATTGTGTTCTTCAGCTGATGACACTTTAGGAAAGTCATGGTGTCTTAGGAGGTAAACCCTTGCAAGAAGAAGCACGTCACTGGGCACAGAGCTTCCAAGATTTGTGTCTTGGCTCTACTTTCTTTTCTTCTTTTCTGCTTCATGTAGAGCAGTGTTTCTCAAGCTGTGGGTTACAACCACATTGGGGATTGAATGACCTTTTCACAAGGGTCACAAATCAGATATCCTACATGTCAGATATTTACATTATGGTTCATAACAGCAGTAAAATGACAGTCATTGATCAGCAATGAAATAATTTTATGATTGGGAAAATCACAACATTAGGAATCGTATTAAATAGTAACAGCATTAGGATGTTGAGAACCACTGCTGTAAAGAGATGAAAATGTGATCAACCAGCATGCTCTTGTGACTTTTTGTTTGCACTCCAAGTTATGATGGGCTCCACCTCTCTAGAACTGTAAGCCAAAATAAACTCCTCAATCCTTAAGTTACTTTCTTATTAGAATGATCTAGCACAGCAACAGGAATTTCATTAACATAAATGCTTTTAAACATTAGTTTAAAATATATTGAATATAATATTTGTATTATTTCATGTAAATTGGTTCTTTTAATTTTAAAGAACTTTTTCATGTTTTTTGGTTATTTGATTATTTAGTTGGTTTGGTTTGGTTTGGTTTGGTTTGGTTTGGTTTGGTTTGGTTTGGTTTAGTTAACTTTGCATTTAGTCTGAACTTGCCAGTAGCTCACTCTAGGCTAGCCGGAAGTCTTTATTTATCCATGTAGACCTTTCTCATGCTAGAGTACCTACATACCTGTTATTGTTAAGTAGTAAAAATTTTTAAATAATAAATACATAAGATAGACATAAAGAGTGTTAGTAAACATTATTGATAATCCTATTATGATAAATATGATGATAATTTGAAAAAATAATGTCTCCTTTCTCAGTGAACAAGAATCAAAATGATAGATATTTGTCTGCATTCATTTCTGAAAAACACATTTATGAAGAATAAATGTCATCACAACAGTTTTTGCTTTACATTTTTGTCACTTTCTATTGTATATTACTATAAGATCCCAGAAACTTTCAAATACACTTTAATTTCTAAAACTGTCAGCACAATATTCATGAATTATTCTCATCAAGATTTTTTGCCCCAAAACTTTGTTACAAATAGGGTCCCCTATTATTTGCCCTTGGTAACAGAATAATTTTAATATGAGTCTGTTGTTCATAAAGATGCAGAGCATTGCAGTTACAAACTAAAGGTCTAATGCATCTTCAGGGGTCAGCAAACTCTGGGAACATCTGAGTGAAAACTTTGAAGACATTCATTAGCAAATGTTTGAAGAACACATATACAGCCATGTGGAAGGCCCATTTTGTCAAGTTCTATTTTCTATTGTCCTTTAATTCAGGCCTGTAGAATTATAATTCAAAACAGCAACTCTGACTTCTGCAGGGTTTCATCTTAAGAAAGGAACCCATAAGGTACCTTGCCTTCTCCCAGGGTGTGGAGGGAGAGGGTGTAAGGATGAGACTGGGAAGAGAGGCAGGAGGCAGGCTGTGATCAAACTGTGAACTGCATAAATAAACAAATTAACTGAGAAAAAATAAGAGTGCATCCTTACGTCTCTTATGATTAAACAGTCCTGTAGATCAACCTATTTTTTTATCTCTTTTTCAAGTTCTCATTAAACAAAGTTGACTTTAGCTCAGCTTAAATATGACACAAAGGTCTGTATCTTTGGGCAGTGGACAATGTAAACAGAAGAGAGAATATGAAGAGTAGAAAATGCATTGCCTAAGAATGAATTCCAAAATCTTCCTTAAAACAGAGATTTGCATTGCTTACTTCATGTAACAAACTAGACTACTTCTACAGTTCTTTATAAAATATTAATAAGACCTAGTATTTATTTTTTTTGCTTCCATTCTGTTATAACAAGTTCCTTTTGTTGCCTTGATGGTTTTCAGAAGAATTAGATGTACATATATATTGACAAACTTTTCTAATACATTGGAATTTGGTAAGCTAAAGATGAGCCCTGGATTTCACACTTTGGTCTGAAGAGTAAGAGAAATCAAGGTCTGAGTAGCAAAAATAGAACTCACTTCTGAATCTCAGACCATGACCAGATTCTCCACATTAATGGAAGCCTTCAGCAAGGTTTTAATATGAGAGACACATTTTAAAAAGAATTACTACCTCAGTGCTTAGAAGAAGATGGTACATATATTTGTAACCATGCAACTGGTTCCAGTAAGAGAAAAATCCTATTTTAGAGCATACCCTAGCCTTCCCTTGCATATTAGCAGCAACAATAACAAAAATAGTAAAGTGTTTCCTCACTTTACCTAGTTACACCCTTACAATATTGTTGTCCTTCCTATGGACTAAGAATTAAAGTCTTAGAATGATTAATTTAACAGTGAAGACTACACAAAGTCACTTTGTTAATTAATTTTTTCCATTCACACCTTAGTCACAGAACTCTACAGGGAAATATACAACTGAATTAATTAGTCTTGGTAAAAATCTGAATATCGCCAACTGTTCTGGGGAGTGCAGTCAGCTGATGCCCAGAATGGGTATTTAAAAGAACCCATGCCACCTTGTTCAGTACAAACTTGCCATTGGTTTCGCTGCAAGGCACTTGTACAGTGTGTTTTCCCCCCAGTCAAAAATCCCTGTAGGGTTTTCCAACAACTATGCAAATGAGAGATGTTCTTGCATCACCCTGTACTAGGAAATAAGTAAGAGTACAGTAATGCTTACCAGAAATGGATCTCATTCCTTACAACTCTGTGTGTGAGAAAAATATGTGTTTGCATAAGAATATTTTTTGTCTTACATCTTACACCAAAGAATAACGGAATAGATTAGTTCTAGTGAGCATGAGGGCTATTCATCAGAATTAAGATCCTAGGACTGTAGAGCCGGAAGCCTTGTGGAGAGGTCATGAAGCACAGTCTCCTCCCTATTAATCATAAGGAGCACCAACATATGCTCCCGCATGCACTATGGTTTGTAACTTGAAGTTGACAGAGTATAGATTTCCAAGAAACTGAAAGTAAATTACCTTACCACTTTCCGCCTTTGTACCAACCATGTACAAAATGATGACAAGAATAATTTGAAAAAAGAAAAAGAAAAACAGTGCAAAGTAATCTGAAACTTGTAGGGGGGAAAAGACATACAATTAATACAATAGATTATTTGTGACAAGTAACATTAGGATAGAAAAATATATGCTAATAAATATCAACTATAATTTTCTCAAAATTGAAACTACGTATGAAAAACAGAATATAGGAAAAGTGTCTTTCTGATGTTTTATAAGTCTTGATCCTTCTCAGAGTTACGTTGTGTGTCCTCTCAAGGTCTCTATTCAAAATACTTCCAAAGAAAAATGAGATTTGGAGGCTGGCATGTAGAATATTGATTAGCCAATAATTGTCATGCTTTCAGAAAGGAACGCAATAATGACCTGAACAGAGTATTCCACCAGAACTCATATCTTAACACTTAATCAAGTTACAAAGCTTCCTTCATCTACCCCGAACATTCCCCAAATAGTAATTGAGAATCAGTCAGCATCAGAGTTGACAGAATGGCCCCCGAACAGAGCTGTTTCTGATGCTGTGTAGTCTCTGTCCATCTGATGAAGTTCCTTTCGAACAGTTCCAAAACAAGAGATTGTGCACAGATCATACTCAGAGCTATTTCTCAGTGACAGACCTGGAGCTATTGTGCACTTGATTTTTAGCAAAGTTTTAAAAAAATAGAATGGCATTTATGTCTCAGGGCTACATATCAAATAGCCAACAAAAATCAACCCATGTCTGCTGCAGATGTAGTAAAATGAGTGAATGGACTGATGCATATATTACTTTCTTCTCTCCAGTGGGCTCCAGAAAATAATGATTACAGAGGTGGAAAAAGGCTATTGAATTTTGTTTTTCATTAAATATCAACAAGAGACCTAAATCTTGGAAAATACAAAGATCAACTCTTAAAATAATCATGGGGTCAAATAACACTCTTTTCTCTTTTTATCATGGTAATGAAAAAACTGTTCTACTAGCTGCCAGTAACAATAAGATGCCTCTCTCTTCCTCACTTACAAAATAATATTAAGATATATACTATTCAAATGTATTCTTAATATACATCATGATTTTCATTTATTTATCACCTTTATGTGATCAAATGAAGACTGGGGATGTTAACTCCAACTTCAAGATGTCTGTATTAATGAGAAATGTAAATACTGTTAATATGCAAAAGGCATTGTGAATAAGAGAGAAAAAAATATCATTTAACTCTGTGTAAGCTTCTAATCTAACATAGACAACTCTGCTCAATCACATAATGAGTGCTACCCCCAAACAGTCAGCCTCTTTCCACCTATGCCCTCCGTCAACTGTCTGTGACATTTTTGTGTCTATTTTTCCTCAATAGACCATTCATGTTTTTCACTATCCCATCTTAGAAATTTGTTTTGAAAGAAAAACAACAAGTGAACCCTCATCAAGTTTCTTCATTACATGAACACATGTCAGATGAAATCTAACATTTCTTCATGGTCATGAAAGGAATCTTCATTCTTCATGTTCTATATGAAGATACTGTTTCTTGATAATGATTTTTTTTACTTTAAAGAAGTTCTACTATGTAGTTTTCAATATTTTCAAAACAAATTATCACAGAGCAAATGGTTCAAGCAAGGAAAGAAACTCTCATCTCACAGTTCTGGAGACCAGGTATCCCACATAAAAGATATCAATATGGGTGATTTCTTCAAGTCATCTCTATCTTTGACTTTTTACTTGGTCATGTTCTTCCTGTTATGTTTTGTTATTGTTTGTTTGTTTGTTTGTTTGTTTGTTTTCCTGTGGCCTCTCCTCTGTGTGTCTATGTCTAAATTTCTTTCTCTTACCTGGACAGCCACCATATTAGATATGAGATCATCCCAACCTTCTGAGTTCATTGCTTCTTGAAGAACATGTCTTCAAATACAACTATATTCTGGGACACTGAAGGAGAGGAATTCATTATGTGGATTGGGCAGAGGAATACAGTTCAGCCTACCATACCAACATTATTTGGTATTGAATTATTCTGAAAACAGGAGCCAACTTTCAAATGAAAATAAAACATTTCCCTTTGTATTTCAAATAATAAAATATTTATGTATTTTGTGGACTCTCTGCTCAACTGACTTTTTCCAGTCAATATCGTGGCACCATATCAATGGTAAATTGTGTATTTAATTATTTATAATATTCTTCTCCCTTAACAGCAATCATGAGTGATATCAACATTTGTAATTATCTTTACTGGGTGACTTATATTCCTATATAACAATGATTTTAGACATTGAAATTTGGGGATGTAATGATTCTTCACTTTTCTTGCTTCCCTCAATGTATCCAGTTATACCATAATTTACAATTAAAATAGTTTTAGGTCCTCATACTTGTTATTATTTTGATAGTGTGTGTGTGTGTGTGTGTGTGTGTGTGTGTCTGTATAAATAGACAGATAGACAATAGACAGATAGACAGATAGACAGATAGATAGATAGACAGATAGACAGATAGATAGATAGTTACTAATTCATGTTATAAATGATATTCCTTCTTCAAAATCTTATTTAGCAAGCATGGTTTTCAGAATTTAGATTATTGAACCCTGAGAATACAGCTTAAGTGTGTGTGTTTGTGTGTGTGTGTATGTGTGTGTGTGTGTCTGTATGTGTGTGTTAATCCAAAAACAATAAAAACAGTGTCTAGTATTTGTTCTTTGATAATTGGAATTTATTTTATGTGGTTTTGCTGTGTGTGTGTGTCTGCTGACCTCCCATAGAATTTCATGAAAAGTTGAAGTTGAAATCCTGCCCAGAAAGTGGTAAATTTCTTTAACTGGAGACAAAAGGAAGAAAGCATTTGGGAATGTCCACAGAAGAACTTGCATACTCCAGACTGTGGAAACAGGAACAGGATGGACAGAATGCAAGGTATTAAAAATGCATATCATTATAAGGAAGTCTGAACAAAATTATTTGACATTCTCCTCTACAACACTCATGGTTTTTTAAGATTCTGCTAACTTAGAAGATCTAAAAATATAAGCCCAGATAAAAAAAAGAGGAAACTTAGAATTATATGCTCAAAAACTAGACAGAAAAAAATCATATGACTGCCTTGCAAAGAGTATGCTATTGTCTTATTATTTTTTAAAATCAATTTCCTTGCATACTGAATCAACTCACTAGCATCTGCTGTAGAAATATCATACAGTTATTACAAATAAAATACAGAAGCAGGCAGATACTTTTAATCTCTAGGTTTTCTCTCCCTTTGCTTTGTTTTTCTTGTTTCCTTTAAATTTAGAAATTAAGACCTGCCTTTGCAATTATTAAATGACTAAAATAATTTTTATTGTTTCCAATCAGCACTACCCAGCAAGCATGAATTACTAGAAATTCTGAGTATTTATCACAAAACAAAACCCAGTCCTCTCCTGAGTCACCTTGTACTTGAGCTGACAGATTGACTCACAGTGAGACGGTGATGCTTTATGGTTTTGTTGGCCAGACTTCCATCTGCATGACTGTTTGTGGTATAAGAATATCCCTGCCTTTGGCCACTGTTCTTTTCAGCACAGCTTTGCTCATTTAGTGCCCTTTAGTTAACCTTGAGATAAAACCCAAAGTCAGGCTCCGGCACTTTGCCTTTTACCAAATAAAACTGGATTGAATATGTGCATGCTTGTCTATGTGCATGCAACTGGAATAGCTGAGGAGCATTGCCAAAAGGAAAAGTCACAACACAAGTTTGAACAGCAAGTGTCTTTGACTTATTGCTGTGATTATTCTAATTGCTCATCTACTTGGTGGGAGGCTGCAGGAAGCTGTTTTGAAGTAATCAAGCTGAGATGGGCCCTTCTATTTATAATAGTTCTGAAAATTCTTATCCCCCTTGAGACTTAATTGCATTTTTCTTTAAAAAATAGATTCTCTGTTGTTTCTTCTTGCCATTTTTGTTGCTTAAATCCAATAATAAATATTTGATAGTTTCTTAGTTATTATACAAATAAGCATAAATTATCTTTCATTTGGTAGATTAAACAAAAAGCACTCAACATCCATTAAGGAATCTGAAGTGCAATAGAAACCCTCTATAATATATCAATACTCTGTAAGCAATCTCTAGAAGAGTACAGTTAGATGCATATCACCCATGTGAATACATTTCTTTCTTATGAGAAAAGACAGTTGGGTTTTTCTCTAATATTGAATCAGTATTCTATTGTCATGATTGGTATTATTAGTCAACTGAAAAGTAGAGAATTAGCACGAATTAGCACCTTGTTGCTACCTAACCATTTGTTACACAGTTCTTTGTTCTTCTCTGGTGTTGTAATTTGCTCAAGGCACCTGCAACATCCCTCAAATACACACAAAAAACACTTGTGCCACTTCTTAACTTTGTATCTGAGGATTTTCTTAGCCAGAGTCTATCATTTAGTTTCAGTTGGCTACTAATAATGATTTTGGAATTTTTGTTGAAATTAAATAACTAAAGTCCCTAATAACCATTCATAAATTAGACACTAAAATTTACAGTGACTTTCCTTTTTCTTAAAGCTCACTCAGGAAGGACATCACCCCCCCTTTTCCTTAAATTTCTCTCAAAAGTATGTTTGGACTACGGAACTCTCTTCTCTGCCTCCTGTCTATCCCCCATCTTTGATTCTTCTCCAGCTGCACAGGTATTAACAAAGCCAATGATATGAAATCGTTTTATGAAATTTTTCTATGCAAATATATAGCTACGTTTCTAAAGTTAAGATCACAGAACATGAAACCCTGAAACCTGGACACCTAAGAGACCTAAACCTAAGAGAAACCTGAAACCTAAGAGACACCAGGTCTCACTCCTTGGTTTTGCCGAAGAGGGCGCTATAATCTGAATTATTAATTGGATTACTGAAAAGCACAGCGTGTCCGTGTTATATAGATCCAGTAATTCTTAGGATGGCAAATAATTACACTCTTAAAATTTCACTTCCATGTTGTGCTCAAGGGAAAATGTTGAATATAAAAAAACCTATTTTCCGATATTCCCTACGAAGTTAAAGATAATTATTTCTAGGTGTGTGGGAGTTTGCACAGGAATACATGGTTTTATCTTTACAATTATCTCTCAAATACACTGTACTTTTCTATATGGGACCAAAAGGAACATGCATATACAAGTTTGGACTCTCTCCTATGGCTTATTTTTATTGACTGTCGTGCCTGGTGATCTGCCTCAGAATTTGTTAAACTCCAAATAGATCCTAACACTATAAGGCAAGGATCTATTAAAACAGTTATCTAAATATCTATCTAAATATCTCAATGATCCTTGAATTGAAGCATGGTTTGTAGATGTAAAAAATTCCTCCAAACTTAAGATCATGGAAGAAGTGAAAAGGAATATAAAGAATGAATCTGTAATGAGAAATCTGAACTCAGAAAGAGTTAGGTTGGCAGGGTTATTCTATATCTGACTTTCTCTTAGGGAGACATTCTTTCCATATGGATTTGAGCAACTGTTTCAACATTCCTGTGTTGTCATTTCATGATGGCCCTCATGAAGAGGTTGACAGTTGACTTGTGGCTTATTCAACAAGTGGTATGAGAAAAGAAAAAATATTAGCATTCCTTGTACATTTAAAAAATTGTTAAGATAGTCCTTTCAAGCAGAAACCCTGTAAGAATTGAAATATAGTGGAAAGATACCATATCAATAATGAAAATTAAGGTAGCTTTGGCTAACATGTCATTATTGGGTATCCTGATCATAAACTACTAATTTAACAACTTTTTCTTATTATTTGGGCAAAGAGATTAAGGTATAAACAAACAAAAAAGATATGAGAACTCAGATGGACCATTCACATAAGTGATTGATTTTACAAACATCAGGTGTGATAGTCATCAGAATTACTATATATCAAACTATCTGCATCTGATAATGTATGGTTTTTTAATTGTCACTTTATACATAACTCATTGGGGTTTTGCCCAAATGACACTCATCTAAGATCAAGAGAAGTTCTGAACTTGCAAGAGGGACATAAAATACTAAAGAACAAAAATCATGTACAAGGTATTTTGTAAAAAGACAAAACTGTTCACACTACGTTTGTTATCTTGCCTTTTGGAAGATGGTTATATTTGTTTTTCAACTCCCATGCTGCCTTGGACAGAAAATTCAACAAGAGTAGAAATCCACTGTCCATGTCTTAAGTGATTGGCTGATCTATTTCTGCCTGTTCCCTTCAAATGGTTATTCAATAAATCATATAGGAATTACTATGGCTGCTGCTCTGAAGTAGTCAAGTGAAAAAGAATATCCTTTCTCTCCTGGGCTGTATTTTCTGCTAACAGCACACTTGTCAAAGGCGTTGAGTACCCCAGTGACAGCCACCAGATAAACATATAAATAGCTAGATAAATAACTGACAAAACACTATACACTGTTTGGAGATAAATGTAAGCACATCACAAATGACAAGATTAATTCTTGGCATCTTTTTTTCTAAAAGACGTTTCTAGACTAAGGCCATAGTATGACATTCAGATTACAGAGTAACAATTTGAAATATTCAAATGCTTTTGTTGGACAATTTTATTTTCTAGCTGTTGAGTAGCCATGATAATGCATTATATTTAAATTCTGGAAGAAGGTCTGAATAATTATTATATATGAGATGAAAGTATATATTATGAGGGTTTAGGGGTTGTATTATAAATAAGAACTTCAAAAAAACCCCATACAACACAAATACTATTTAATACCAAGGAAACATAACATCTAGAATGCTTAAAAAGAATTATGAAATTATAAAAATTATAATTATCCAGTTTTCTAAAAAATAAATTTATAGGTGCCACAAATAAAACATCTATAGAAGAGAAGAAAAAAACTCAAAAGTGTAAAACTCAGATCATGAGCACATGCAGCATGTTTTTGTTTTCAGAGGGACTGTTCCATATGTTGGTCCACCAGCCCTGCCAGGCCATTTGCAGGCTGTCCTGCTGGGCTTATCCTGTGTGTGACACACACCACGCAGAGATGGTGATATATAGAAGCCAGTAAATTTCCACTATGTGTCACAATCATGAGAAAGACAGAGCCCAGTCCCTGCTGGCTGTGAGGGATGCTATTAGGTGGCTTTCTAGATTGGCAGTAACAGAAATCTCCATCAACATATTTTAACCTTCAGAGTTATTCAGGCACATTCTGATCTCACCAAATGGGCTGATAAGAGCGAAGTACAAACTTGGCATCAAGCAGCTGTTTCCAAACAACCAATGAGAGGCACAGTAAGGGAGAGGTTTTTTTTTTTTTTCTGTTTTTAGACACAGTCAGTGGCTTTCAAGGTTAACTATTCTGCAACAGTTTTTCCATTGCATAAAACAAGAAGCGCTATCATTTAAATGTATCAGCAGATCACAGGATAAAGAAAAAGAATACAAAAAAAAGAAGAAAGAAAGAATAGCTCCAGTGCGGAGGTGAAACCAAGCAGGTTCTCAGGCAAGCACTAGGCAAACATGAGACCCAATGGATTTGATTGTAATTCATCTTGAACAGAGTCTGTGTTTTGGTTTCCATCCTTTGTCCTTTTTCCACTGGTGCTTATCATGAAATCTGATCTATTTGTAGGTTTAATGCAAGGACAGGGAAAAAGCTGACCTAACCTTAGTATTATAGGAGATTGTACTAAATGTGAGGGCAAGAGCAATAATTCCGCAGCTTCCTACTTGGCCATGGGCCCAGCTTCAAGAAATAAAAATAGAAGTGTCTGAATGTAACTAAAAAGCTCAGCCACATGGAATTAAAATGCCAGTTCCCTTCAGCCTTCCTTTTTTTCCAGTCATGAAACTTTCAAAGCCAACACATTCAAAAGCTCCTACAGCCAAGAGCCATCATTTGGGTTTTCGATGATTCAAAATGACTGCCACCTTCAGGAGTCCACCAACTGGCTGCTTTCCTTCCTTTAAAATATTAACAACTAAAGAAATTATCAGGTTTCAAATGTAAATAAATAAATATATAAGGCCATCACAACAGAACTCCAGGATGGGACTTTCTCAGTTGATGGGTTTCTTTGTTTCTAAAATGCACTTATAGTAATGTTCTTTAGCTTCTAAATAGACACCACAATTTAAAATGCAATAAGATCCAGAAAAGGCTCCTCACATTTTCACCAGCTTCTGTTTCTAATTTGCCCAAGGGCTATGTTTAGCATATTCCCAATGTCACCTATTGAAAGGTGAACTGGAAACAGAAACTGATTTAGGAACCCAAGATTTACCATTGTATGGGATGATAATTTGATGTGCCTCGGGGTGACTGTACACACTAATTGTTTTTATGAATGCTATGAGTGTTACACACTATACCTCTGTCTTCTGAGTAAAACAGACACAGCTTGATAGTTGAATATTTTTTTCATCTTTCTTCTTCCATTGTTTCTCCCTCCAGTGTTCAATTAATGCTTTTTATTTATTTTTTTTCCCTGAGTTGAAACTCTTTGAAATTCAGGGGAATTTGAAAGAGGTACTTATGGTGCAATGGGAAATAAGAATCCAACCCAGGACATTTTAAACTCTTGTTTATCTAGCATTCATCATTTTTCTCCTCTAACATATGAATATAGTTTCCAAAACCACAAACCTCACAAGTGTTTAGATCCCAGACTTGTAAACAGGTTTGATTTCCTTTTATTGAGCGTCTTCCTTCCTTGTCTCTTATTGCATTCAGCTGGCTCTAATTCCTTTCCGTGTACTTAAAGAAATGAAATATTTCATCTGAATTAAGAGCAATCATGTGTTTGAGAAGATCAATCTAGAAACAACAGAAAAGTGAATTGTTTTCAATAAATCTGTTTACAGTGACTGAGCAACTGGGGGGTTAGATGAATAAATAAAAAGACCAGTAATTTCATTGAATTATATTGTTCAACTTCAATTGTGTCTCTTAATGTAAACAGCTCAGTGATTGATGTATTATCGAATATTTGTAGAGTGTGTGTGTAATGAATATGTTTATGAATGACCCAGTGAGAGAAAATCAATCTTAGAAAGATTTCTCTGTTGAATTGGAGTTTAGATGATTGCAAATCAAGGTTAAAATGTCTAGATTGTAACATCAAGTACTTCAAATTTTCAGAGGGAAAATAAAGGACCTGAAAAACAACACAGTCAGTAAATTGACATATAGTAAGGAAAAAAGAAAGTGTTTTTAACACACCTTTTAGTATTTGAAGTCTTATTTCAAAGTAATAATAAAACTAGTAGACAGGTATGATGACACACTGGCAGGATCCCATGTTCAAGACCATCCTCAACCATTTGTATTAGGAACCTATCTGAAAATAAAAAGAATGTTTTTGATGTTACTGTTTAAGAAAAGTGAGACCATTTCTTGTTTCTGTCATTACTGTGGGGGAAAAGCTGACTGTTTAAGGAAGACAGGGTTTGTTCTGGATTAGGTTTTGAAGGGAAATAGTCCTTCCTGGAAAGAAAGGTATAGCAGCAGAAGTGTAAGTTTGCTAGTCATATTACACCCACAATCAGAAAGCAGAGAGAAGCAGAAAGAGAGGA
>NW_021604767.1:4333102-4349876 GCF_004785775.1 Grammomys surdaster
CTGTTTTTCTTTCTTAATCAGCCTGAGACCCTGGTGCATGAAATGGTGTAGTCCACATATACAGTGAGTCTTCCCACTTGAATTAGCACAATGAAGAACATCCCTTACAAACATACCCAAAAACTGGTCTTCTAGGTAACTCTAGAACCTGTCACATGTGCTGATTTGTATTAACCCCAACTATTACCCAAGCATCATCAAATCATAATAATATATGCCAGCCTTTGAAAGCAATCGTACTTTTCTTTTAGAATTATGTAATTATGAATTAACTGGCAGGAAAATCCACTTATTATTCTAGCCAATGGATCAACCATCTGTGAAAATACTACTTCCTGTGAGCTACTTACTGAACCACATCCCCTGAGTGCCATGCATGTCCAAGTGTCTGAAGTGATTGACAAAGCAAAGCATTAACATCTTTTGGGGAGTACCCGATTGCAAAAAATGTCTCACTTCCCCCTTTCACCCTGACTTCTCTAGTTCTGTAAATGTTGCTTAAATTACGCTCAGCTTAAAATTCAAGTTGTCTTTTCCATTTCCTGTCTCTGTCAATCTACTACCAACACTTCACACTTTATTTTGTTCCACAGTATGCAAAGTGCTTTATTTACTTATTTTTATGGATGTGATATCTGAAGAAATAATGGCCAAGAGGTTTCCCAACCACAGACTGGATCTGCAATCAGCAGAATGAACATCACCAGGGAACTCGTTACCTAGAAGTTTACCCACAGACCCAGGCTAACCTAATCAGAACATACATTTTTAACAAGATTCTTTGGCGAATAGAATCTGAGAGTTCATTAAGTATTGCCCATGGAAAGGTGATAGATTTGTTTAAGATAGCTAAGTCTGTAATGAATAAAGCCAAAAACGAACAACAAAAAGATATCCCAGCTCTATGTTCCTGAGCCCAAATGTGTCATTACTATAAATATGACTTTCAGAACAGAAATAGCAAAATCACTTGGCAAATTTTTGGTTCTAGCATCAGATAACTAGAAAAACAATATCTGCTGGTGAATCCAGTAGATCAGGGTGTGTTTGGGGGAGGAGTAATTGGTGTGCATGTTACAGTTGGAGAACATTGTTCATGTAGTAAGTACACATATGCTACGTTCAAGTAAGTACCATCCGTCTCACATCGTTCCTTCCTTCCCCTTCATCTCCTACTATATCTAACCCACTGTTCCCCCGAGTATAAGCCAATCAATAATTTATCCTCCTTTGACCAACTGACCGCATTATCTTCCTTTCTCCCTTCCCCCTCTCTCCCTTCCCCTCTCCCACTTTGTTGGATAAGTTTCTGTCTCTGGAAACAAGATCAAAAATGAGGATGTGATTCAAGATCTGTCCACAGCAAACACTCATCAGGAGGCTCCTTCTGCCCTAAGCCACATTGTAACTTAGAAAAGGGTTAGTAAATGGAAGTGTCATGGAATTGGGCTCAGGATACATGGGCCAAAGCAGTTTTTCAGAGTCTGGAAGCAGTTCTTTGAATGGTTAACTAACATCCTCAATGTGAAGCCATGAGGATGAACTGTGTGAGGTCACATAGAGAAGACTTCAGGTAGAGGTCCATATTCTTTGAATTGCCTCAAGGTAGGAACATAGTAGGTATTGGAGGACTTCAAATGATCCCATCTTCTAAGAAATAGGATAGGCCGGTTCTACTGCAATCAGATATCTTATACTGAATTCAGTGTCTTGTCTGTGTGCTCAGATCCCTACTGTAAACTTTCTTGCTGTGATTCTAACCCTGAGTGAACCTCAAAATTATCACTGAGGTATTATGGAAAGTTTGTTTTTAGTGGCCTTAGCCAGAAACCATATTTTTGTTTTATAGCAAATCCTGGTTATTTTATTTTATTATTTTGTTTTACCCCTCCCCAAAGTAATACTAATAAGAAATCAGAGATGAGAATCTTTGCATAACAGGCTGATTTTCATATTACGGTAACTTTTAAAGTATCATCCTACAGCACTAGCTCTGGGACCTTGTTAAGGCCCTTGATTCCCACATTGCTAATAATTTCTGAGATGGCACTTCTGCTTCGTCACTCACCAACTTTCCATAACAAAGCACCATGTGACTTAAGCCTCCATTATAGTTCTGTCTCGAAAATAGCTTCTTTATGTACAATCAAATATGGGTACCTCTTTGTAATAATCTCTACTTACAGCCTATATACAGCATCTATTAACTTGACAAATATTTTACGTTATATTTTGTGCTCGGCATGAGTATAAAGACTGTATGAAGAGTCCCTAAGTTACCACAATCACTTATCTTAAAGTAAATGCATAGACACAATAAATAAAGTCATTCAAAGAATAGAAACTGATACTGGCATTCAGCTTTGACAACACATAATCTCATGGTTGTCTTGAAAATAAGAAAGTAAAGGGCAGCAGTATCATATAGCATGGAAATCTTGCATTGCTGGGGGAAAAGAAACCTAAAGCATGTGTATCCCAGTCTCTCTTACTTCATCTTTAAACAAGAATTATGATAGTAGCAAGAACAGGATTTCTGCACATCAATCAAAATGAGACCTAATGCTGCTTTATATAAAGAAAAGTACCACATTATTCTCTTAAATTGGTCCTACACATTGAAATCCTGAAAATTGTTCCAAAAGATTAACTTCTCGTTGTTGTGTAATTCCTCACAAATAAGTTCTGCAGATTTCTTTCTTTTTTTTTTTTTTTTTACTATTTAACAGCTTTGTGAATTTTTTAGGTAGTAGGAGGAAAATCAATAATGACAAAGCTTAATGCACGTTTTCCTACATTCAAAACTTTATGGTGAAATATTAAGATTAGATATGCAGATCTTTAAGTATTTGGGATTCATATGTGTTCTTAAACTCTTTAGAGTTACTATATTAGGTTCAAAGCAGTGAGGAGACGTCATAAAATATGCAAAGCCCTACAATACACACAGTTACTAAGTGCATACTTAAGTAAAGGTCAGCCCTCAACAAATGCACATGTATCCTATTAAGAAAAACCAATTATAAGTGATTTTGTTGCATCTTGGTATTATAAAGGAAAGAGAGGATTGCCATCAGACTCTTGAAAACAAATAAAAGATGTTCCTTGTTTTATGGATCAAAAAGATTTTGTGTAATTACATGTTGCTTTTTCAGTTGAGAAATCTACCAACATGCAAAATTTATCAGAAACAGTAGCAAGTTAGTCAGTTCTGCTTGGCAGTCTCTGCAATAGCAGCTGTAAAGAAACACACTAGAAGGGAGATTTGATTCTACATATTTATAAAATATTTCAAAGGTGTGCTTGTTTTTCATATTGCTATGCACACTTTCATCACATGTGCCTAGCTTTTCTTTTAAATTAAATACTGCCTTCACCTTATTTTAAAAAGGTGAAAGAAAGCAGGTCCTAAAGTCTACCAGGGAAAACACAACACAATGTTTCTGTCTTATTTTACAACTTCACTTGAGGGTGTCTTGGTGCTTTTTAAAAATTAGCTTCAGACTTTGATGAAGTGAATAGCATTGTGCTGTGTGTATTTCCTAACACTTTGACAGGTAAATCTGCCACACAAAATAAGCAAACAAATAATATCTGAGAATTTAGGGAGAAAAAAATCAGCTCTGAATAAAACAATTTGCAATCACAGTCACATATATCATTGTGGATGATTAGTCTGAGATGTATAATGTTCATGAACGAGAAACATATTTTTGCAAGTGATCAGATTCAAATATTCTAAAGACTTGATATGACAAACATTTGTGCCTCTGTCTGCCAGGGGGCAAATACAGGCAGCAGCTAGAGAGTAATTAGTAGAAATACGACAACAGGGAGTAGCATCAAATGTTATTAGTTATAATGACAGAAATGTAAAACTCTGAATATAGAGCCAGCAAGGCAACAAACAAAACTGGGAAAGATCTCCAAGGTGAGGTTGTGACCCAAAGAAGCTTAACCTTGAAACGGTATCTTTAAAAAATTAATCACCCCAAAATACCGTACACACTGTTTCTTTGCAGGTCAAAATAAATTACCCTTTTCCTGGGAGGACGAATCACAATAGGTCTACAACAGGATCTTAAAATCCACTTAGGTAGCAGATCATTTGATATAATGAATTCCGTATGTCTCCCTCTTAACATCCGTCACCTTGAAGACAGAATGCCAAAAAGCTCGAGGTTGCCCATCACCTTCCACAGCATCAATATTCAGACACAATGGGGGCCCAGCAAAGCAAATCTGCAGGATCTCCCTAGACTTTTCCTGCACGGCGTGATTTAAAACTAATGAAAAATCCAAGTCCTGCACCATCTTCAGCCACCAATTTCCCATGCAATTGCTATCACTTTTTCCTGCGTGTCAAATCTTCTCTGACGGTAATTTTCAGTTTCTTATTCTCTCAAATTCCAGCTGATCAGACTGAGGTTTTTATATCCAGAGTCATCACCTTCTGCATTTCTGATTCAGTTTTCCTTCGATGAAAATGGCAGCTGCCAGTATCTGCCAGAATTTCTCTATCTGCCTCAAGTTTCGGGTATTTCATCCTCTTCCCTCAAGACTATACTTTCTCTAATAAAACCCAAAGTCTACTGTTAGCGGGGATTTTGCATAAGCCCCTGGTCACAAGGGAAAGAGAACAAGTTAAGTTCAAGCTGTACGAAGACCACCCTCGTGAAGCAGGAATGACTCATTCTCTGATTGTTACCTTCAGATATTGGAAAGCACAGACTCTGGTTAGAGTTGTGTGGTGCTTACCCTTTAATTATGTTATGCTCATTATCATGCAGTCCAGAATAGCGCTAATGAGACTAGAAAACACAGATGAATTTACAAGTGATGCTTGTATTTTAGTCTGACTAATGGCTAATTTTCCACATCTAAAGGTGAAAGCTAGAGCATAGTCTGTTCCTCTAACCTAGTGGGTTCTCACACAGGAAGTACAGAGTAATAAAGAACAGGAAATTATGAGTACATCCTGCTAACCTTCCTTCCTGGGGTGGGGGGACAGTCAGCATTTAGATTCCAACTTCACAGGCTTTTAATGACAAATATCAAATTTTATTAATTCCCAGGAAATTTCCATATGCCCCGAATTACTGTTAGGAGATGGAATAAATGTTATTCATATCCCACTAATAGGAAATTTATTTCCAGCTCTGGCGATGATTCTTATTCTAACAAACACACAATCTCAGCCTATGTCACTTTTAACCATTGTATAGAATTATAGAATCAGCCTACAAACTCAGTTGAATTTTTCACTAGTCTGAACAGATTTTCTGGTCTTATAAAATCATGATTTTACAACTGAATTAAACTGCCCAGATCTCTACCTTCTGTGTGGTTTCCCTGTACATGTACGTATATTTACACTGTGACAAGTTTTAGGTTCTTACCAAAGTATTTTCATGGGGTACTGAGTAGGGCAAAGTATTAAGCCATGAGAATTCTTCGATTATTTTATTTACTAAGCTCCCTTGTAGCTCTGTCTTTGCATCTCTATAAATTATATTTGGGCTTTGACTTTATTGAGAACACAATACTACCTTACCTCTCTCTGTCTCTCTCTCTCTGTCTCTCTTTCTCTCTCGCTCACTGTAGCCCAATAATGCCTGTTAAATGGATTACTACTGCCAGCAAATGCCTGTTAAATGAATGATTCTATCAATCAATGAAGAGGCACTGAAGACATATATTCCTGGCAGAAATCCTGTCATGACAAGAGTGTGCAATTAAAAAACCAAATTAGTATCTAACAACTTGAACTCCTGTGTAATATACCAAGAAACCTCTTTGAATGGGAGGGGCACCTGTCTAGAGCAGCAATATAATAGTTAAATCCACTTCATCATTAAGTATTTAATTATGCATTCTTACCTACGCATTTGGGGAGGTGTTGATCTTAATAACTGGATTACATTAGAAGAGAGTTCAGATGCTTAAAGTAACAGAGAGAGAAATATCAAATTCAAAAGTAAGTAACATTTTGTGCAAACCACACAAACGTCTGAGCCCTATTAAAATCACTGATAAGTAATCTCAGAAAAACGTTCTTCAGTAATGGCTGACTGGGCTCTTGCAGCAAAGCAAATTGTTTTTTCTTGGCAAACATCCCACAAGCAATAGGCAGCAAGAAATTGTTTGTTCTATGTGTGCAAGTTCTTTTAAGCATCTACAGTTTTAATGCCAAATTTGGTTCTATCTCACAAGCCCCTTCAACTGTGAAGAAAATTGCCAGGAACTTTACCAGGACAATGAGTGAGCCTCAGCAGGTTCCATGGTTTCCAGAAGGAATCCTTATGTGTTACCTGTGACTGCTGTAGAAAATCACTTTCCATTTGCCTAATAGAGTTTTAAAACTATATTTCTTGGAGTTAATTTGTTTGTGTTTATCAGAATGTGCATGGGCTCATGAGCCAGTGCCAGAGCACAAGGGTGAAGGCAACTTGTGTGAATTTTTTCTCTTTGTCCTCTTTGGCTTTTTGGTGTGGGATTCAGGGATCAAATTGAGTTGGTCAGACTTGAGGAAGGCACTATTACCCACTGAGCCATTTCACAAACCCTTAGCCTAACGTTAGGCTAGAAAACTTTGAATGGAAGAAGAGAGAAAGTAAAGGAGAGAGAGAGAGAGAGAGAGAGAGAGAGAGAGAGAGAGAGAGAGAGAGAGAGAGAGAGAATGTGTGTGTATGAACCACTGGAATGACAGCATAAAAAGATTCTATTTGATATACCTATGAGAGAAGAATATGGTTGCATACAAGGGTATATTTGCCCATGGTAGGTAAAAAAGGTGTAGGTCTTAGGTGGCTACATTCCTTATTTTCATACATAGGATTGTTCATTAAGCCTAGAGCTCACCCTTTTTGTTAGTGAGCCCCAGGGATCTTCCTGTCTCTGTCCCACCAGGTCTAAGGTTACAGGTGCATATTTTTATGACTGACTTTTAAATGTGTGTCAGAAATCCAAACTCAGGGTCTCATGCTTGTATGCCTAATATTTGCCACTGAACTATATCTCCACACCCAGTTATTATTTTGTGAAAGGAAATAATCAGAATGATTATGTTGATTTAATAATCAGAAAAAATAATGTTGATTCATAATCAATTTTGAGAGTCGATTCTGGATGTATCTTTATCCCTTAATGAATTTCATTATCGATGTACTGAATGCTAGAGGTGGAAATTCTTTATATTTAGTGTGCTGAAATTATAGTATTTCTGCTTATGGCTATGCAATGTAGTATCTCCTAATAGATTAATGTTTCACTCAATGGATATAAAATACAGAAGAATCTATTTGTTATTGGAAGAAATTACCAATCTTGAAATATGTCCATAAAGGGAGTAGGATAAAAAAAATATTCCATGAGCTGTATATAGCTGGAAGGAATGCTTCAGTGTGGCAAAATTCCAAGGAATGAAATCCAAGTGGAGAAACAGAAAAAAAAGCATTAAGATACCTTCAAAGATGAATCATGCCTCTCCAAGACACTATAATGTCTGGGAAGTACCATTTGCAAAAATTCAGTGTCCTGGAAGTCATCACACAGCAAATTCAACCACTTTCCATGATAGTAGAGCTGCTTGCCACATTGGCTGCATGTTGTGAAAAGCACTTATAATGGAAGAAATGTGAAAGGAGGGTTACATGCTCAGATATCTGCTTTGCACACTCTGTGAAGACAGCCTCAGATTCCTGACAAAGAAGCCTGCTTACTGGCTTTGCGTGGGAATCAGACTGTACAGCATTGTGAACCTACATCATATTCTAGACTACTCCAGAATCTAAGATGAGGAACAAATGATGATAAGCTTACTATTGATAGATTAACCACAACAATCCCTGCCAAACCCCAGAGAAATGGCAAAAAAAAAAATTGTTGCTGTTTGTTTTATCCTAGACTGTTAAAAATTTCAGAAATCGGAAACATGCCCAAATGCAAAAACCTATTTATGACATCAATAGTAAATGTATATATTCTCTCCACATGAGATGGTCTTTATAAGACTGGCACCTAAAAACAGACTAGGTGTAGTCCACTGACTACTTCATTCTATGCAAAGGTCATGAGGTATTAGGATCTCAGGCTTTAGGAGCTGCATAAGCATATACACATACATGCATGTTGCTTAAGAAAAATCAGTTCTTTTTTAAATTTTTTATTGAATATTTTATTTACATTTCAGATGTAACCCCCTTTGCCAATTTTCCCCTCACCCAGGAACCCCCTATCCCATCTCCCCTCCTGCTCCTATGAGGATATGCCCCTACCCACACTCCTACTCCCACCTCCCCACTCACAATTTCCCCCACACTGAGATGTTCAGCCTTCACTGGACCAAGGACTTCCTCTCCCACCTATGCCTGACAATGCTATCATCCCCTACATATTCAGCTGAGGCCATAGCTCCCTCCCTATGTGCTCCCCAGGTTGGTGGTTTAGACCCTAGGAGCTCTGGTTGGTTGGTATAGTTGCTCTCGCCATGGGGCCACAAACGCTTTCAGCTCCTTCAGTCTTCTCTCTCACTCCTCCATTGGGCACCCCACTATCAGTTCAATGGTTAGCTGTGAGCATCTGTCTCTGTATATTTCAGGCTCTCTCACTCCTCCATTGGGCACCCCATTATCAGTTCAATGGTTAGCTGTGAGCATCTGCCTCTGTATATTTCAGGCTCTGACAGACCTCTAAGGAGACAGCTATATCAGGCTCCTTTCACCATGCACTTTCTGGCATCTACATCAGAGTCTACCTTTAGTGACTGCACAATGGATGGATACCCAGATGGAGCAGTCTCTGGATGGCCCCTCGTTCAGTTCTGTCCCATGCTTTGTCTCCATATTTGTTCCCATGAGTATTTTGTTACTCCTTCTAAGAAGGGCCAAAGCACCGACACTTTGGTCTTCCTTGTTCATGAGCTTCATGTGGTCTGTATCTTGGATATTGTGAGCTTTGGGGCTAATATCCAATTATCAGTGAGTGCATACCATGTGTGTTATATTGTAATTGGATTAGCTCACTCAAGATGATGTTTTCTACTTCCATCCACTTACCTAAGAATTTCTCAAATTCATTGTTTTTAATAGCTGAGTAATATTCCATTGTATAAATATACCACGTTATCTGTATCCATTCCTCTGTTGAAGGACATCTGGGTTCTTTCCAGCTTCTGGCTATTATAAATAAGGCTGCTATGAACATAGTGGAGCTTGTGTCATTGTTATATGTTAGAGCATCTTCTGAGTATATGCCCAGGAGTGGTATAGCTGGGTCCTCAAGTAATGCTATGTCTAATTTTCTGAGGAACCACCAGACTGATTTCCAGAGTAGTTGTACCAGCTTGCAATCCCACCAACAATGGAGGAATATTCCTCTTTCTACACATCCTCGCCATCACTTGCTACCACCTCAGTTTTTGATCTTGGCCATTCTGACTGGTGTGAGGTGTGATCTCAGGGTTGTTTTGATTTGCATTTCCCTGATGACTAAGGATATTGAACCAAGTGGATAAAGGACCTTCACATAAAACCAGATACACAAAAACTAATAGAAGAGAAGGTGGGGAAGACCCTTGAATACCTAGGCACAGGGGAAAAGTTCCTGAACAGAGCACCAATGGCTTATGCTCTAAGATCAAGAATTGACAAATGGGACCTCATAAAATTGCAAATCTTCTGTAAGGCAAAGGACACTGTCAATAGGACAAAACAGCAATCAATAGATTGGTTCTTTACCAATTCTACATCCAATAGAGGGCTAATATCCAATATATACAAAGAACTTAAGAAATTAGACTTCAGACAACCAAATAATCCTATTAAAAAATGGGGTACAGGGCTAAACAAAGAATTCTCAACTGAGGAAACTCGAATGTCCGAGAAGCACCTAAAGAAATGTTCAATATCCTTAGTCATCAGGGAAAAATCAGTTCTTAAAGGACTTAGGCTATTTTTCCAGTACTGGGTAAAACCTGAGCATAGTGCCTAGATAAACTAGATAAGCAGTTTAACAGTGAGCTATATCCCACTAAGTTACTCATTTCACAAAGTTACACATGCTAACTCTTGAACTCATGAGCCTCCTCCCTCAGTCTTTCAAGTATTTTGATCATATGCAGTATCCTACCAGGCTCACCATAATCTTTAGAAAGATAAATGGACCTTCTGATTAACAGTGACATTGGTTCTAATGACATGGTTGATATCACATTCTGTGTATGAAGCTTTTGCAAAATCACATAAAGTCTCTTCATTTTAATGCCCTCACTTACATGAGATTAAAATTGTATCTATCAAATAGCAGTATTATGATATTAGTTCTGTTACTATTTAGGAGTATCTTTACGTGGCACAAGAAATATGTCACATGCTTACTAAAAGCAGTAACTAGCTTCACATTGATTGTCTGAGAGCCTGAGCTTCATAACTCCTTCACATTCCTCTTTTGGTTTTGACCTTAAATAGCAAGAACTGCTAGACTTGAGCCTTAGTGGCCAACATCTATGCTCTGGGGACAATTATCAAACATGCCATCAATAACATCTTTCTACTTCATTGAAGAGAGATTCTAGCCTTACTATGGAAATTCATAAGACTCCTTTTCACTCAACTAGTTTCTTCAACTGTAAAGTAATTTGTGGCATTCTAAAAGACTACTAGAGCAAAAACAGATATATTAGTATTTGTACTACCAAACTATTTTTAATAAGTTTCCAAAATGGTTCTGAGACTAGATCAGGTAGTAATATATCATATCATTATATAATTCTGTAGTTTCTATGTATCCTTGTTATAGGTTTCCAATTTATGTAAACATAAGCCAATACATCATTATATAACTCTATAGTTTCTAAGTTGATTTGTCTTATATTCACAGTTTATCATGAGCAAGTCTTCCAACTCTCATGGCTAAGCCAAAATAAATGAATCTAGATGGAGATATAGAATCAGATTCATGTTTTAAATGTTGAAACTGAATTTGTCATTGAAGAAAGGCTGCCTATGAAGGATAGAGGACAATTCTGATGACAGTCATATTTCTGAGTCATGTTTAAGTTGTGTAATAGTGCCCATGTTTACAACAAAAGAAAAAACATAAAAGGCCACGGGGATGTTAGTTAATATTCTAAGAGGCACAAACCTAGCCTTTAACTTGAATTTTTTCATAACCCTAGGGAGCTTCCAAGGAACATGATGGAGACAAACAATGGTTGGTACTGTGGGTTTCCAAAACATTTCTTTATTAGTCTGAGATTGCTCTCAAGAAAGGTGACTCCACACACTTGCTGAGTGGCCTCCACAGCACGCTTTCCTGGTCGGTGCCCAAGACTTGGGTATCAACCTTTGATAGGAAGAAACTTTGATAGGAAGAGGTTGAAACTTGGATCTTTTGGATTTTTTTTAAATGTTGGATATACATCTCTGTTTACAGAAAAACTTTCATGAAAGGTGTGTACCAAAGAGCAGAGGGTTTAGAGCTTTCAAACTGTGAAACTAGGAAAAGAACTTGGCTGGCAACAAAGCAGGGAAGATGGCATCTCCAATGGGTGCACATCCCAGTTTTGAAGTGAATCAATAAAAGAAAAAATGGCTCTTCTATCTCAAAAGCCTATCAAAAGCAACCATCCTCAGAGATGCCCAGCAAAGGGCTCATGCTGCAACCTGGTTTCTTCTTTCATCCAATACATTAAAGAAGAAATGGAAGAAACAAAAAAATGATAGTGAGAAAGATGAAGAAAAAACGAAATCTTGTCCCTGGAACCTAGGAAGCATACATATTCATATTTAAACATGAATGAGCCCTCTAACAGAGTAAAAGATTCCCACTGGTACTCACAGGGCAAGCCCACAACAGCAAGGAATTTATTATCTTTAATGTGAAGATCAAAGGTCCTAAAATCCCTTATCTAGCTTGGCTTTGTTGAGAATTATTTAGTGTGACTTGTCTTAGGAAAGGTGGAAAAGAAAAATCCATATTGCCTTACAGGAAAGTAGATAAAAATATGAGTATGCCAGAAGAGTATCAACATCCCAATGAATCCTGCAGTAAAAGACAACCCCTTTCTCTTGACTAGCAGTGTAAACCTTGCTCAGCTCCTGACTAACTTAATCAGCATTCTATTCCTCTTTCGTTCTACAGTTTCAGTTGATCACATTCACTTTTCCTTTCCTTGAAAAAAAAACAGTACTCGACACCTGCTTTCTACAACCAAAACAACAAACAAACTAAAAAGAAACCTACTTCTTTCCTGGATAGAAACATCTTTCACAACCAATCCAGTGTCACAATCCTCCCCAAAAGTGTTAATCATGTTCCTGCAATCACTTCCCAGTTGCCCAATTTGGTACCTTAAAAATAAATTACACATTATTGGCCATTGTCTATTCATGGAGAAAAAAATATTTATGAGGTTCTGAACTTAGAGAAAAGATTCAAACACAATGAAATCTTGTGGAAAGGTTTAAGGTTCCTTCCTTTACAAAAGAATAGCAAAGAATTACAGAAGAATATTTTCTTACCTGGGAAAGGTTAGAAAAAACACAAGTGCACCTATGTTTAAAAATAAGTTTAAAGATACAAATGAATACAAACCTCAACAGAGTTTACTTCTTGACCATAGTACTTCATTTGGTGAACAGAAAAATGTCCCAAATAAGCTCATGTGCCCAGTTGTGATGCTGTTTAAAGAGGTTGTGAAAGGTTTATGATTTGGAGCCATGGTGGATTAAGAACTGCAGTGGAGTGGGCTTTGAGAGTCATAACCTCATCCTAGCATCCTAGTCACTGTTTCTCTCCCTCTCTCCCTCTCTCCCTCTCTCTCTCTCTCTCTCTCTCTCTCTCTCTCTCTCTCTCTCTCTCTCTCTCTTTCTCTCTCTCTTTCTCTCTCTCTCTCCTCTCTTTCTCCCTCTCTTTCTATCTCTCTCTCTTTCTCCCTCCCCCTCTCCCCCTCCCTCCCTCCCTCCCTTCCCCCCCCCTGTCTATGTGTGTGTGTATATATATGTGTGTGTGTGACAAATTGTGAAGAGATAGCTTTCTGCTCTGAATGTCAGCTGCTATGCATTCCTCTTGATTATGAATTTCCTCTCTGGAATCATAAGCCAAAATAAATTTTTCTTCTGTATTTTTACAGTCATGGTATTTTATCAGAACAACTAGAACACATATTATTGTATACCTACTGGGCAGTTAAAAGTCCATATAGAGTGGATCACAACCACCTGTTACTCTAGCTCCAGGTTATTAGATGGCCTTTTCTGAACTCTGTAGGTACCTACACTCTCATAACCCAAGAGCAGTACACAGATACATAAACATAAAATTAAAATAAAATAAATGTTAAAAATGAAATAGTTCCACCCTCTGTACTCTCTCCTTCTTCTCCTTCTTCTTCTTCTTCTTCTTCTTCTTCTTCTTCTTCTTTCTCTTCTTTTTCTCCTCCTCCTCCTCCTCTTCCTCATCCTCCCCTATTCCTATTGCTATCATGTCCTTCCTTCCAGCCTTCCTTCCTTCCTTCCTTCCTTCCTTCCTTCCTTCCTTCCTTCCTTCCTTGCAATCTTTAATTCCACTTGGAATTATTTTTCAGAATATTGTGCCTCTTTTCCTTAAATTGTTACCAACTCATTACCACAGAATTCTACTTCACAGACAAGACTGGCTAGAGAGCCAACTTAGCTTAGCCATGTAACATAAGGGAATTATTTAGAAGGTGACTTTCTTTGCTTTGAAAACAGGCACTGCCTGATGAACTGTTGCCTGTTCCTCCCCTTGGTACTGTCTCCTGGCCTTTGCTCTTCTAGAGTCACTCACTGATAGAGTAAATAGCAGTGATGTTGTTTTTCTAGCTGGACCAAAATCTCTTTCGCTTCACTGCAGGAGCATATCAATCACAGCTTTATTGTAATCAGCTGAGAATTTTTTGTTGCTATTACTTGTACTAACAATGGCAAGTCAGAATTTCACAATCACACATGAACACACATACCATAGGAGCAACAAATAGCCAACACATTCTCTTTCATTTAGGAAAAAATATTATATTAATTATATTAAGGAAAAGTTTCTAAAAACACAGTTTATGAACTACAAGTTTAGAAGATAATATATGTGTATAATATAACATAATAAAATAAAAACATATGTCTCTGTTAAATACCTGATGGTTTCTTATTCAGATAACTTAGGAAAGAAAACAAAAACCTAAAAGATGTTTGAATAAACTCAAGGTCAAACGTATGCAACTTATGTAAAAATAATGAACCCATGCTCATTCTGATTCTATATTTAGAAAACCAAGCAGTAAAAATCTCTTCTTCCTACACTCACAAACATGTCAAAGAGTTTTCTTTTTTTTTAAAAAAAAAAAAGTAAACCTACAGAGTTTATAAGAGGCTTGAATGTTTCATTTTACCAGGAACTTAAGATTTGTTTTTTGTGTTTTGTTGTTGGTTGATTTTATTTTTATTTTTTATTTTGTTGTTCTTTTTTTCTGTTTGTTTGTTTGTTCTTCATTTGTATGTGTTTTCCTTTCCAGATCTTGGAATCAAATCCAGGACTGGGTACACTAGCCTGGCTTCTACCACTGAATTACCTCACTTCTACCTCTCTGGTTCCATAGTTTGCCCTCAATAGTAGCTCTAGTGAACTTGACCAAACATTTTAACGTCATCCAATGATTCATTTAAAAAAGATACCAGAACTAGAGACTGTCACCAGTCTGTGTAGTCCACTCTTGGAATTTTGATACATTAGAAGTTCCTTTGTTTTGAGAAAAGTCTTTTATTTTTCTTCTGTAAAATATCTTTGATTATGTTGCTGTCTTTATTTTATATTCTGTTGTCTTTATAAGACATGGTGGCAGAAATTGCTGGTTTCCTAGCGAGGTTTCCTATGGAATAAATCCTTTTGATTAAAGAAAAAAAAGTTATCTGTCTCCTAGTAACAAGTATATCCACTCCTCCAATTCTACCAGCCCTCCAGAGCAATTTCTTCTCCATTTACTGAGAATTGCATTGGTTTGAGCAGGCATCTGCTCTCTTCAGAGTGTTAAAGCTTCTATGTCTAATGTTCCTTCCAGAACAGGCAAAGATCTTACATGCTCTTGACTTCATGATGAACTTGATAGTAATTTAGAATCTGTGTTACCTAGAAAATGCTACAGCTTAAGTGAACTAAATTTACCTTAAAATCCTTAATCAAAACAGTTTCTAAAGAGCTCAGCCTTTCTCTCTATGTCCATGTTGTGAAAGAACTGGGTCTGGCTTAGTCACTGAGGACTAGAACATGCTATGCTACACAAAGGTCTGTATTCCCAAGGCTGGCATTGGGGTGATGACAGGAAAGCTGCTGGTGTACAAAATGACTCTGTTTACCATAGTAATTGGCTCTTCACAGGCTAGAGGAAGCCAGCTTTGAAACACAGCCAAGTAGGGTTTTTCCCCTACTGAGGTCTCAGAAATTCCCAGTAAACATTGAAACAAAAACTAGATGGTCTTGTTACCTTGCCCACTGGCATTTTTGCTCTATTCTAATAAAGGTGTAATAAACAGTGACCTTTGAAGTAAGCTTTTGTCAAATGACCAGTATCTTCAAATATTAGAACTCATTGCACAAGTGAGCCCAGACTTACTAAGTAGGCATCTGTCCAAACACTGGAGATCTTTAAGACAAAAATCATCAGCAATTCCATTTAATGTTTTGATTTTGTGCCCAAATCAAAGCATAGGAGGAGTCCAGACTAGATAACCTTCCAACTTAGAGATTCTGTTGATCCATTTTTCATATATCCCCATCATGTAAGTATTCCAAAAACAAGAGAAATTCAGAATCTGTTGTGGTTTGCTATGTTTTTCTCTCTGCCCCTCTCCTTTGTCCTCCCCCTCTCTGGTGGCTCTCTCTCCCTCCCTCTCCTTCCCTCTACTCATCCCACTCCCAAATATGGTGCAATAACAAATTCCTTTACTGAGGCTACAGAGTAGTTAGTCATTGCGAGTCATGTTTTTAAATATTCCACTCACTGACGAAAACAAGTGATATGAAATGCTCAAGAAACCTCAGGGGCATTCTAAGCATTTATGGACAAAAAGTCAAGACTTGTGGTATTTTCCTCCAAGATGCATGTGAGTTGAATCAAAGAGACAGAAGAATTTAACCTTCAAACTTTCAAGACAAAAACAAATGCCTCCTGTCATTGCCAGTCTCTGAGCTTGGCAATACTGAAGAAGCACAAATCTGTATAAGATCTCATTATCTCATCCAAACATTTAATGTGGTTTCCATATAGCCCTTTCTAATCCTGTTTCAGAAGGTCGTTATTCAGGTACCAGCTTAAGCTTCTAAGGGTCCTATTCTGATTCTGTCACATCTCTGCATAAAAACATCATTAGCTTTCTTCTGCTTAATTAAGTGCCTAATATTAATATTTATAATTTAGCCTTACTAAGTTGTAGGTTTATTTTCTGTCATATCCCTATATATTTCTATTGTGTAATGTCTTTAAATCTTGTCACTGAGAACGTGAGAGGTTAAGTTTTTGTTGTTATGAATTTCTCTACTCCTAGAAGAATTTTTAACAGACTACCAGACCTCTACTCAGTAGCTGCCAGTAACACCTCAAAAGTTACATCAACCAAAGTTTGCATCCAAACAGGACACATTTGTCTCTAAGAAGCAACGAACAATGAGGAGGGTGAGAAATATTATTGTAATGAAATCAAAGGGGATTCTTTACACTTCCAAAGCCTTTAGTGAAATATATATATATATATATATATAT
>NW_021604767.1:4349976-4556990 GCF_004785775.1 Grammomys surdaster
GAAAAATCTACCACACCTAACTATGTTCAAATTAGTCATCTATTCTCTTTGGACTTATAGCATTCACATAGATCTATGTAGCCTTGAAATGTTCTGACTTGTTCAGCAGTTGATCGGTTACAGAGTCCTAAGAGCTATAAAAACATGAGCCATAGAATTCACAGAGTGGATTCAGGGCTTGTCCTGTGCATTAGGACAAGTGTTCTGAGCAAAATTAAGTGCTTATTCTAACTCACAGCTACAGGGAAAAGGAACTATGCATGAGTGGAAGAAGAGTGATAATAAATGACTAGTTTTTTAATACACTATTAACAGAAAAAAGCAAGTAGAATAATATCTGTATATAGAAACTATTTTTATATAGAAATCTGGTATATCACTATGATATTTAAGCTAAATAAATTAAATAAATTAAAGTATTAAAATGATTCATCCTCTGGTCCATGCAATGTTACACAGTAGGAGTGTTTGGTGATTGATGACCTGAGTTTGATACAGAGAACCCATCTGGTAGAAGAATATAATAGACTACCTCAGTTTGTGCTCTGATCTCCACTAGTCCTAGAGTACGCACACACACATACACAAACAAGTGTAACAAATAAAGTTTTTAAAAAGATGTGCTTTGAATCTTATCTTTAAAAAATTAAAAGATATGTTACTTTTCTCTCATAGATAATACTCCAGAAAGATCTAATACTTCATTCTAGAATGTTTTGCATCATCAAAGCTTTAGGGAAGTCAGGTTAAGGAGATGACTCGGTGGTAAATTGTATGCTTACACAAGCATAAGGATGTGAGTTCAAATCCCCTGGATCCAGTGCAAAAAGCCAAACATACCAGTACATGTGTTTAATCTTTGTATTAAAGGCATAGAGACAGGAGCAATCTAGGGACTCAATGGTACACATTGTCTCAAATAAATAATAAATAAATAAATAAATAAATCTAGGGACTCAATGGTACACATTGTCATAAATAAATAAATAAATGGAGTATGATTGAAAAGGACATTCTTATGCTTTGGCTTACACATACACTTTAATGTAGATGACTGCAGCCTTACACACACACACATGTGTACACTAAAAGACATGACATACCAAAAAGCATTTAGTGAGGACATGGGTTCTTGACCAGTCATCCTGAGACAGAAGACTCCTGGCTGTTACTCCACTGTATCATAAACATATCATCCTTTCCTATGTTGTTTCATAGCATCAAAAAAAGGAAAGACATGCTGTTTTTATATAGGCTTGAAACAGATATTTACATATGACAGTTGAATATAACTAAAGGACTGGGAACTTATGACCCTCAAAGAGAACCTTTCTATACTTGCAAAACTCTAGGAACAACAACAAAAAAAAGCTGCTTTATATGAGCTGAGTCAGAAATGTGTGGGATGTACTAAAGAGAATATGAGGAGAGGATGTGTCTCATGCAGGAGTTCTGTGAGAAAAGGCTCGTATAATGCAGGAAAGCTACCACAAAGATGATGCATCTTTTGCTAACAATTTTTTCCTTTGTCCTAGTTTCTATCTCTATGCTGTACCCACAATGGGCCTATTCTTAAGTCTGCGAGTGATTTCATTTTGCCTTGCTGCCTTTGGATGTGATGCAAATATAACTTCTAGCCTCCCTTCTCCTCCAGAGATAAGTCTTCTTCCTACTTCTCTCATTCTTTTTCCACTAAACTTGAAAGTCCTTGAGGACAAGGATGAGTCTTAGTCACGTTCATATCTTGAATGCAGAGTAAAGTTAAACTACAGGAGACTAATGAATATTTGTCAGTAACAGGGAGTCCAGTAGGAATAGGATTTGGTTGGAAAATTTTCACGGCAATCTTTAATCAATGATGAATGGACTTGTTACAACATGTATTACACCAATATTATCAAGTGCCTATGTGTCCAGGGATACAAATACCTGGGTCCACTCTCATGAAGTTTATGATCTAGATCAAAATCCGAACACTAATCAAATGATTGAAATAGGCCTTTACAGATTGTACTCAACCCTCTTTTCCATAGCATCTCTGCTTCCTGTCTTCTACAACATCAATGCTTCTGCTTTCACAAGAGCAGCTGCTGTGAATTTGAGGTTTAGAGATTCCCTGGTGTAACACACTGAAACATGAGATAAGCCTTGCAACCTTTAAGTTGTTTTGGTCATAGAATTTGGCCTCAATGACACAAAAGGACTAATACCAGGTTGTTCCTGATGATATAATTTCTAAGGTCATAGTAGAATAAAGATAGCACTCAATCTACTATCCATGATGTTGTTTTTTGAAGACATAGACTTGGACAGAGGTGCAAGAGGACAGAACATCATGGAGACAAAGGTTGGAATACTGTTATTGAGCTGGACATGGTAGCTCATGACTGTAGTCTCTGCTAGGGAGACAAGAAGGCCTCCACAGTAAGTTTCAGGAGGCTAGGGGTGGGGGCATGGTCAGTGACATTGAATGGCCTGGAACAGGAGAGAGAAACTACCTCAAAAGAAAGAACAAAAGAGGAAGGCAGAAGATGTATGAGGAACTAGATTTTAAAAGGCATTAAATTTGAAAGGCAAGAAATGCCAAAGTCCTTACAAACCATTTCAACCAGGAAGCGGTGAAGTAGAATCGCCTTTTCCAGTTTCAAAAGAAACTACTGTCAGTTTCTTGACTTTACCTAGCTTCAAATACAGAGGGATAATAAAGTTTTATTGTTTTAAGACACTCAGTTTATGATAGCTTATTGCATTAAGCTGTAAGAAATAGATCCACCTCATCATCAGAGGCTTTGGCTCACATGTGTTAAGCAATAATTCAGTTTTTGAAGACTGGTAAGTTGGGTCAGAGGAAAGGAAGAGAAAATGGGCATAAGAAGGTGTTCTCTACAAGCAGTGTTGGCCATGTTCTCATACTGTTGTTTGTTGTGAGTACGTTGGCTCCTCAAGGGAAGCACTCAAGCATCCCAGGCCATGCTAAGCTCCTAATACCCTGGTTAAATTAATTATTTCAAATAAACATTTAGGAACATAAGCTACTTACAGAAAATTTAGAGGTAAAACATTCTAACCACATTGAATTCTCACTTTTCTAAAGTAAAAATCATCCTCTCATTTTATTTAATTGAAGAGGCAAAGTGTGTAGTAAATTAAGTCCAATTTGCATGAAATTGTGCATGCAATGTAGAGAGTAGCTTTAACTATAGAGCAAACTGTGTACGAAGCCAAACAACCTTATATTGGAAGTTAACATTAATTGCTTGTTTACCATTTTCTCTCCTTGCTTTAACACTTTTTTCTTCATAATATAAAGCCCACAAAATCCATATCTGATAATAAGAATCTATCCCTTGGGGGCTAATACGTTGCTCTGCTAGCACAGTATTAATGGCTACAAGCTCACTGGCAAGCCTGTAATTCCATAAGGAAAAAATAGTCTTCATGGCTTTAATTCACATGCTTTTTGCTCTACTTAATTATATTTATCATCCAGTAATATTCCACACTTATAAAAATACTGACTAGTATATGGAGGAAGCAATGTAGTGTATCATATTTTATGAAATTTCATATGCCATGTGTATTGATTGGATATAAACTAGGGAACATATTTTGTTTAAATTAAGGCTTTAAATCCAATTTCATATCAATTCCTTCAACTCATTATCTGCAATATATTTGTTTACATCCATGAAAATGTTACCTGGTTAAACTAAGGAATTTTGCCTAATGCAGATTGATAGAAGATTCTATCATCTCTACATGTGGGATTTCATGTGATCACTGTGTAATGAAAGATGGACCAGGGGTTGATCGAGTTACTATTGTTTCCCATAAACGTTAATTAAAGATGTAAGGCACAGAGAAGCAGAAAGTACATAAAGGAGAATTTGGGCTTCTCTGAACATCCTGCATATGCTACTCAACAGAGGCCAACAGAAGCAGTACTTGGGGTTTTTTCATGTCCACGTCACTTCCATGGCTGTGAAGACTCGCTGCTATGCTTACTCCAAGAAGCACTGGTTTCTGGAAACTTAGTTGAGCTCTTCTTCCTGAAACTATGTCTATCTGTAGCCATTCCTAAATTTCTCTTGGCCATAATTGTAAAAGTGACAAGATGATTCTAGGACTAAATAAAATGGGCTTAAAATAGGTTCTTGCAGGACAAGCACCAGTGACTCAAGCCACTCAGAAGACCTGCATCAAAAGACCTAAAACTATCCCTGAACATTTGATTGGAAGTTGTAAGTTCTCCCTCCTAGCTCTTGTATAGACACTCAGTTCAAACGAAAACTTTTCTGTTTTTATTTCCTCCATTTAGATTTACATTTAGTCATGTAATCTGAGTGATTATCTCAAGCTAACGGGAGAAAGCTGGGAAATTTCCAGAATTCACATAAATTTATCTTTAGAGAGATGTAGTAGTTGTCTTCTGTAATGCTGGGGAAAGGTGTAACCTGAATCAGAGACTCTAATTATAAAAGCCTCATGCAAGTGATACTTTTCACCATGCCCCCAGGAAATATTTAAATACATTTGTAGTCTTCCTGGTGCCAATGAATGGTAGTGACTGGTAAAATGGACCTTAGCTGTGGCCAGACCTCAACTTGAAACGCAGTTCCATTCACCACATGCTGTCTGTGGAACACAGCACCGCCAGTCAATGGGATTTTACTCAGACATATATTTTTAATGATATAATCTATATATTCTAGAAGTCCTTAACAATCATGAAAAGTACTCAAGACATAAGCCCATACCAATCAATAAATGGTAGTAAAGGTAGCCTATAAATATTCTGTGTAAAATTCAATCTCATTTCTTGAACAAAATTGGCAGCTTGTGCAAATTTCACACAGCCAACAGTGACTATGGTGGTGGAACTTGGTCCAAGTTCTTAGCTTTAACTTCAGAGTGGACAGTAAGAGTTGTGATTAAAAATAATGTCAAGACCATTTGAATTAGTTATAATTCACTCTTTCCTATGATATTAGGCATTGAATTGGGGTATGGCTGTACCATCTTTCTTACAATGACCTGTCAATTGGCAACCATATGTCTGTTAATTAATTAATTAGATGACTACAAATAATAGAATTAGATATAGGAAAGATTTTTATTTTCTGTCCAAACTACCATATTTTTGGAGAATATCATTGGTAGATTTCCATCCTCTTGGTTTTCTGGGACAGCAACAAAAGCTTTGGAGCCAGCTTGTTTGTGTTTTATTCTTTTCGTTTGTTTGGTTAATTTTCTGTAATGAAGCGGGGATGAAATATACACTCAAATTCATGCATTAAACATCCATGACACAAAGGACATCTCCAGTGTCCTTAATCATTAATGAGCTTAGTACCAAGTTTCATTTGTGAGAGTAGTGCTAAGTTTCAATGTCCTGCAGTGAGTAAATGCAGGGATATCTTAACAGGGAAACAGGATGGAAAGTTATGAATTAGCCCTGGAACTGCCAGGAGGTCAGTTTCTCTTTCTTGTGCATCACTACTCTTGGGTAAAGGATATAATTACTTAGCCCTAGAACAGTATTCAAGCCTAATGTAGGTTTTTGTGAATTCATGAAGTGTTTGCAACACTATGTTATTCCCCTTTCCATATGTATCATAATTCATTGTCAATATTGAGAAACTTGAATATATGCGATGCTTATTTTGATGATGTCTCTGAAGCATTTTGTATATATTTTTCTTAAAAGTGTTACTTCGGTTCTTGAGTGAAAAGACTCAGAGGCATAGTTGTACTTTTTTCATCATGAAACAAAGAAGAGTATGTCTCTAATTTGTGTATCATCTGAAGAAAACATGTATTATAAGAGTAGAGCATGAATAAACAACAGACAATCATCTGCAAATCCAGCCCATCTCCTGGGTTTGAAACTAGACATTGAGTGAAATGTGGCCACTTTATTTGTTTTGGTGTTGCCACTGGGAGGTTTTTCACTAAAAACGGCAGAGCTAAATAGTTGGGATGTAGGCATTTTTGATCTACAAATTCAATAGCATATACAGTTCATCTGGTCTAACTACAACCTAAACTGTAAGGTCTCCTATGGATTTTTTCCATGTCAATAGAATAGTAGATATCAACTAACCTTAATCAATCTAGCAGTATCATATTTAATTATGAAAAGAGCACTTACTTTTGATAAAGTACCTTCTAGAAACTTCCTTAATTCTTTGCTACATGATATGCTTTACAAGTGAGTTCCTGGCAACACCATCCTGGTCCTCAACCCTCTTCAGAAATCTCCAGAGTAGATCTCTAAACACAGTGCAAATAGAAAATATGCATCCAAGGTAGCACTTTCACAGCAAATGAATTTTTTGAGGTAGCTCTTGAGGAGAAAGAAAATGACATGAAGCTAATATATATAAATTGCCATTAGATTTTTGAAGATTATGTATATATATATATATATTTTCACTTGAAATTAATAATATATATTGATAATAATTTAATCAGACTGAGCTATAATTCAGAACAACTACCTTGAAGTTGTATATTTAATGATGGTTGAGTTAAATATTTGGTTTTAAAGGCTAATAAACTCAGGTTAGGCATAAAACTGCTCTTTTGATTTTCTTTTTTGAAAAGACAAATTTATTCGATGTTAAAACATCCTCAAAAGGTCAAAATATTCTCCAGAGAAAGAAAGAAGAAAGACTTTACCCAGATTTTATGCCAACTGTGAAAGCAAGATAAAAATACTAAAATGCAAACAAAACAATTAAAAATTTAATTAGCCCTCAAAACTTTATTTACTTTGCAGAGTATTGTGCTTTAGATGGCTGTCAAGAACTAAACAATGTGTCTTAATCCAATGGCACAATAGAGCAAAGTAAGTCAGTACAAAGGGATAAAAACTAAAGGCACAACAGAATCCAGGCAGCCATAGAAAAAACTTTCAAGAGATCACATACCCCATGTCTGTTCCCCCTGAAGATAGAAGCTGCTTTGTCTTCATACTGACCTGAAATAATGAAGCAAGGACCAGCTATGTCAAAATCAAACTACACAATCATATGCTTTACAACACAATTTTATTGAGTGACTCAGGCATTGGCCTTAGAATTCAGGATAGAGTGCTTAGAATCATAACATGCTATCATGAAGTTTGTGCTTAGTGGTAAAGTAAGACAAGCCATCCAAGACTGCTGATATTGCTGCACCCAACAAAGATTAAAAACCATGATTCCTACTAATACAATGCAAGCAACTTTATTCTTCTTGTTAATTGATGTGCAGAATATCTTGACCGGATCAAGACCATCTCCAGATATAAACTAAGATTGATGGGTAAATAGAAAGTAGACTCATTTCCAACAAAGACATAAATCTTTAGTGTTCTTGGCCCTACTTAGCTGATATTCTTTTCAGATGAGAAAAACCTGTTGGCATGTAATTTTTCAGAGTCTGGGATGTTTAATTGGTAGTAAGCTGTGAGGTGTACTAATAGGCACCTAATTAATCCTTGGATGGTCTTGGTTCCAAAGGACAACATGATTTGAATTGTTCATATTTTCTGAAGCACAGAATAAGACATCATTAATCAGAGGTTAAGATGATTAACAGACACATGCTATTATTTGAGCTGAGACTTAGAAAGGAAGAGGGAGAAACAGGAAAAGGATACAAGGATGAGCATTTCAGACAGAAGGGGAAAATACGTGTCAACTTTATGTTCATTTCTATGCTCATCTACATATTCCACCTGCAGGCTGACAAATCACAAAAGCACTCTAGAAAGGGGTAGGAAAGATATTATTTCTATCCTTACCATGAGAACCAGATACACTAGCTTCTGATAGGCCTGATCTGAGAGATATGTTTCCACAGTGGCATTAGCTGGGACTGGGGAAGGTTGAGGATATCCTCCACACGCACAGGATATGTCTTTAGGACCATGAGCTTAATGGAAGACTTAAAAGAGTAGAGAGGAAATAAACTGTCAATTGCCTATTTCCCAGCCACATGTGTTGCTTGTCTGAGTCAGTTTGTGGTCTCTCACTTCTCCTATTTAGAATTCTGTACATCTGGGTGTATTTTTTCTGGCGTTTCCTATCATATCAGTGACAGAATTGCCAACACAGAGGTATCCATAAATTACACTGCAGTCTAGTGTTTTCAAATGTCTGGAAAGCTTGGAACAAAAGACTTGGATGCAAATGCAGTCTGCTTAATTCAGTGAGTATTTGTGATGTTACCCAGGTGCCAGTGACATCTTTCTGACCAGCTCAGAGGCACCAGGGACCAAACCAACATACATTTTTAATGTGCTCAGCTGTGACAGCACACACACAAAGAAGACATTAAGGCCCTAAAGTCATATTATTGGGAAACGCTGTACTTTTAGGGACCCAGAAGAAACGGTTTAATTAATCTTTTTTCAGGGTAGCTTTTTTTTTTAAATATAAATTATGTACACTGAAAACTTGCCAACTATACCAAATTAAGGGACTTGGCAAGTGCATCCCATAGAGGCAGATGGTAAATAATATCCAGATTCTGATTTGAAATAGGACCAGAGATTAGCTAGTGCAAAATGTAAAAGCCATCCATATATAAGGAATAAACAGACTTAACGTGAGCATGAGGAGACACTTATGCATTGGAATAGCTACACGGATGTGTTGAAAACAGAGGCTTGTGATTTGTATAGGCTTCTGAGATGTGACTCTTCTTAGGCCTTTCATTTGTGATTCATTCATGAATATGTTTCATTTGTGTCTTTGTAAAGACATGCAAGTACCTCAGTTTTCCCACCTGTGCAAGGAGCACAGCATACATTAGCATGAGTTTTAAATAACATCATCATTTAACATGCTTAAGTATCATGCATGTGCACAACAAAATCCATAAACCTAAGCTATTATTTTAGTGTTGTTATAATACAATTTCCAAAGAAATAACTCATGGCACACCTTCACCATGATTTCCTATTTGCCCAGAATAAAACTTTGTGTTTATGAATGCCAGTCATGTGTTACAGAATTTTCATTCTGTGAACAAGGAATGGGAGGTTTAGAAAATTCCACCATGAAGACTGTCTCAAGAGTAGAAAGAAGTATGTCCTGGATGTTTACCTTTACTTATCTTAGTTATAATGAGTCCATCACTCAAGGACCAACAGCTCCTTAAAACCTGCAGGTCACCCAGAAACAAACTCACCAGGTTGGTATACCCTGGGAAGCATGAGAAGAGAGCCAAGAAAGTGCTAGGTGGTGTGATGGTTTGGCAAAGAGATCAGACAAGCAAATAACAAGGTAGGGTCTGTTCCTGCTCACTTTCTGGTGCCTCTCAAGTCAGTTTGTTTCTGGCTTGAGTCACTATAGTCAGGCAGATGGTACACTCAGCTTATTTGCTTGATAATCAGATTTCTTTCTCCCTAACTGACCACAGAAATCATTTAAAACAATTGCTAGTCTTGGTCAGGCTCTGTTTGGAGGGGGGAAAAAAAAACAGTCAGCAAGAGAGGCAGGAAGACAACCGACCAGACAAGTAAACAAGGAATATCATGGGTTATGACAGGGAAACTGATTGATCCTTGGGCAAAGCCCTGTGTGCCTGCTTGCATGATCTACTCCAAGCTCTGCCACTCTCAGAAAAACACCCTCTATGTTAGCTAGTCCAGACTTGAAGTCTTCCAGTACTCTCAAGTGAGAGATAGAACAACGTCAAGCACATGTTCATCTTGTAACTCATGTTTAGCCTGGGTTGCTAAAATTAGGTAGTGACTCAATCGTCATACATCATTACAGCTATTTTCAAGGCTGTAAGTGATGCGGGGCAGGAACGCTGATGCAAAAGCTTACTCCAATTAGCTTCCGCAAGTGCTCTGTCGGCAACAGGGCTCTGTTTCCTAGGAGCCTTCAATCTAATTACAAGCCTTGATTCTCCCGCAGGGCCTGGCTGGCCGGATGATTTCATTTTACTTTTAGGCTAACCTTTGCCATCAGTGATGTCACAGGAGTGTTCCTTCACTTGAGGACCCTAGGAACCCACAGAAAGGTTAATTTGCTTGATATTTGGTTAAAGAGACTACTCTACTGGAGCGGCCCTGTTTTGCTGTAGGCAGGTAACGGTACAAAGCAGACAACTTGAGAGAAAGGCAATTTGCACCCAGCTGGCACCAACCTAGCTTGATACACTCACTATCTAGGAGTCATTCGGATGGAAAACCACTGCTGAGAGAGAAGTCAGAGAATCCTTCTACTGTTCAGATTATTCTTTGTATATTTTCTAGTCATTTCTTTTCCACATAAACAAGTACTACAGGACTCAGTAGAAAATGTAAACATTACACTACAGGGAAAAAAGATATTCTGTTAAATCACCTTAAAACCCGGGAAAAGTTACGGGGAAAAGACAGGCAACACAAAGTCTACAGTCCTGTTAATTTTGTTTCCCAATTGGAGACTGTTTACTACCTAAGCATCCCCTCCACCCTATCCCAACATCCCTCAATGACGCTTCCTCAAATAGAAATGGAGATACCCACAGACAAGCTCAGGCCCTGACTCTAGCCACAGCTGATGCATGTGACTGCTACCTAGAGCCCTTGCTCATCACAAGCAGCTGTGCACCTACCCTAGGCAGGAGTTGAGGAATGTAAATGATAGCATCTTGGCATCTCTTCAGAATCACACAATGAAAAAGGCCTACTTCCACTCGTTTTAGTCATAAATATTCCAAATACACATTCTGGCCTTAATTTTACTTACTTTTTTCTTCTTGAATGAAGCCTTCCCTTTTTTCTTGTACGTAAAGACTTTCAGCAACAAGCCCTGCCACCATCCCCACTTTTCATTGATTCTAGATCATTATTTTTGCTTAATTAAATAAAGTCTCACCGCCTGTCTCTATACAACATTTTAATTTCTATTATTTCAGTGAATAATGGATAAACCTTTACAACACAATGAGAGCACCAAGCAAAGTCTACAATCAGCATATGAAAGCAGCAAATGGAAAAAGTATAGACCTGTTAAGCAAAAATAGAAGTCTATGAACAAACAGACAAAACAATGAAGCATATGGTCAGTCTTGGCTTACAGGAAGCCTTGAATAGAAAATGTAGCTTATACTAAAAGATATAACAAAAGTATAAAAGGAAATGAAAGAGGAAAAATTACTTTATTTAACCGGCCATAAATTATAGAGCTTGTCTAATAGTAATTTCAAGTAAAATTTTAAACGCAAATATTTCTTTAGATAAGTCTCTGGACAATAAATGAAATTCAATTGCTAGGCTTTTGAGTAAAGAAGACAATGTAAGAGATACTATATTACATAATTGCCACTTTCCATTTTGTGTTCACACATGACCAAATATTCTTTTTCAAAAGCAAATAAATCATTATTAACACCAATCAAGTTGAACTGAAAGTAATAAGTATCCACAAGAAGTCACAATGAACCTACAGAAGATTCTAGAATAGAGCAGCTTATTTGCCTTCTAAGAATTCTTAACATTGTAGAAGCAATAATCCTGTCAACAATGTACTGATGACTATTTACTAACAGGACCAGACTTTGAAGGAGCCACTTAAAATTATCTAACATTTGAAACTTTTTGGCAGCAATTTAACATTACCCATATTACTGGGATTCCTTATAATGGTCAAGGACAAGAGACTGTGGAAGGGGCCCATGGAATTTTAAAACAATATCCCCTGTACACCACAAATTTATTTAAATCATGTTCTTTTTATTTTTTATTTTAAATTTTCTTTAAAAAATTTGGAGGCCAAGGAACTTTCTGCTGAGTGTCTATGGCACTCTACAACTAGGCATACTTATGCATAAGTGAAAGGGAAGGATCCATTTACTGGCATAAGGCATGATCCCAATCAGGTATTAAATATGGAGAAGACAGCATGTTTGTGTTTTTTCTGTAGGATGCTGAAGGAGGATATTGTTCTTAAATGTGACTAGTTTTTCAGACTCAATCATGGACTGGTCTAGAAATCAATCCAATATTGAAAATAACAGTCTTCATTTAGAAATCCAGTTCTGGACATTTTCAGAGACATATATGGAAGTTAACTGCAGTTCTTTATGACGTTATGTTAGCAAGAGATAAAGTTGGGACAGGATCTAGATTTCAAACAGGTTTTAGCACATGTGTTAAGGCTCTTTTAATTGTTAAGTTAAAATTACTTTTGTTTATTCTACAATATTTAATGTAAGTTGCATTTATTGTACACCTTCTAATTGTGTTTGTGTTTTGAAATCCATCATGTCAGTTATGGAGGTCTATCAACCAGCTTTTGTTTTAGTACCCTGAGAATCACAGAACCTTGATATTCTAAAAATAGTCTGCAAGTACTGAAAGAAATAACTCAGGCTTTAAGCAGAAGCAAGAGGGTAGTGGGCTTGACTATTGCTGGTATAACAGCTTTAATTATATTAATTGCTACCAACACTACTTCTGAATCGCTTTGACACAAGAAGTTTAAGACAGCTACTTTGTTAATCATTTAGCAAAAATTGTTACTAATATGTTGAATATACAAGAGGATTTAGATAGGCTTTTGGAAAAATGGATTGATGCTCTTTATTCTATTCAGATTGTCACAAGGAGGTTTACAATTTAGGGTAAGGAGCCATCTCAAGTCTCATGCCAAATATCATTGGATTCATGTTAGTTCTAAAGTTTACAGTGGCAGTCACTATAATTAGGAGAAAGTTTAAAGACACTTGCAGTGTATTTGCCATAATTCTAACACCTCACTGGATATTTTAACTTTATATAGTGAGCATATGAATTTCATGAATGCTGCTCTGGTGAGTGTTGATGCAGTAGATACTATTGATAATATTATTCATGGCCTGAGGTCAGTATTTCTATTTTGGTCAAGCTGGATCATGCTAGCCCTTTTTGTCCTGGGAATACTTTTATTCCTGTCTATTATGTTAAAGCTTGTCTTTAACAACATCAACATGTTGGCCAGACAGAGTTACTAAGTTAACAGGCTGGCAAGCCAAGGTTGGGTAAAATTCTGCACAGAGCCTTACCAACCTAAGACATAAGTACATTACTTTGGATAATGCATATTCCATGACAGGTAAGGAAGGCATCAGAACAACCTAAGATAGGCTCAGTCTTGTTAATGAAATAAAAAGGGGGGAGAGGCAGAGAGCCTTTGGGGCTGCTTGCCAAGAATCTGACATGGGCCAAGGACAAGGAAGTAGGCTTCAGGCAGGAATCTGACATTAGGCTAGAACAAAGATGTAATTTCAGGCAGGAATCTAAATATTAGGCCAGAACAAAGTAGTAATTTCAGGCAGGAATCTAATATTAGGCTAGAAGAAAGAAGTAATTTCAGGCAGGAATCTAAATCTTAGTCTAGAACAAGGAAGTAGGCTTCAGACATGAAAATGACTTTGGGCTAGGACAGTAAAGTTGGTTTCATATATTTTAGTCACCCTGATAAGCCCTTAGAAACAGTAATCAAGGGAGTGTTCACATAACTGGGTTTAATACCTTGCTTGTTCATTGACTATTTGTGTTTATTGTATTGCTTGTTCCTTGACTATTTGTATCTATTGTATTGCGAGTTCCTCAATCCAGAACTGACCTGAATACTTGCATGTAATTAAAATGGTATAAAAGCAAAAAGGAGGAGGGAGGATGGGATAGGGGGTTCTAGGGAGGGGAAATGAGGAATGAGGATGACATCTGAAATGTAAATAAATAAAATATCCAATAAAAGAAAGATACAAGACAATAAATTATGTATAATTATGTATACATAATTATGTATAAGCAAAAAGCAAAGAAAATAAAGGGATATTTAAAAACACTTTCAACATTGAACAAAGTTAAAGTCTAAAGCAATAATATTATGGAACACATTAGTTAATTGTAGAAAGAAAAGTACATATCTAAAACTGAAGTTGCTACTCTAAATAGTTTCTTTCAATCAAAGCAAATACATAGAATGAAGAAAATATATCTAGAGAATGAAAAAGGGAAGAACTAAGGAGTGATGGGAAGAAGGGAGGGAAAAGAGAGGGAATGTTTAGGATAAGCTTACTTAAGATAACTAGCTTCCCTAAGGAACAAAGCTCAACTACTACAAATCCCAAACATATAAAATAATATAAAGCAAGAAAATTTCTCTGAGAAGATGGACAAAATAACTAAAATTAACAAATGCAAGCATAGTTAGTGATGATCACTCAAAGCTAAAGCCCCTAGTTTACTGATGAACATTAAGGATGTAGTATACCTTCCTCAAGCTACCTCCAGAAAACCTAGTGTGCCTATCAGCCAAGAGAATAAAGCTCTATTGAAACAACCATAGCCACATATAAGATTGAGAAATCTGCAAAGTACTGAATAAAGTGAAGACTATGTCAAAAGTGTAGTCTATCCAGCCAAGTATCATCTATAGAAGCTGTTAAAGGGGGATTTTGAAGAATATAATAACCCAGAAATCATAGTATTTGATAGCCTGTTAAGTTGTTGTGATCTAGTTTGGAGTAGGGAGCATGTGTATTGGGGAGTGTGTGTGTGAATGTCTTTATTATTATTATTGTGTGTACCTGTATGATGTGTGTAAGATGTGGAGGTCAGAAGACAATTTTGTAGACTCAGGTCATTGCTTCTATCTTTACATGGGTTTGGGAATGAAACTTGGGGTAAAAGACTCCCACATGCACTTGATTCACTAAGCCACCTTACAGGCACTGTCATAGAGTATTTTAATAGGTGGGAATTGAACTGAGTTTGAATACTAGAGAACAACTGAAGGTAGTAATGAAGGATAGATATATGAAGGCATTTGAAGCTAGCAGCAATACAGATGGAAAGGAACAGATACTACTATATGTGAAGCTGTAGAGTTTGCAATCAATAGCAGCTAAATTGGTATTTTCTTGTATGCACAAATCTCTCAGCTTCACAGAGGATTTAACTTCCCTAGGATGTTAAGTAACTCTTTATATTTGTATACATGCTATACCCATTTTTATCAACTTCTGAAGCTTGTTTTGTTTGCGAAAAATATTTGCAAGTCAAAGTATAACACTTTTGCTTCCAGAAATGTAAAAATTTATGCAACTTTTAGAATTGGTAATGTAATTTACACAAAATAATTGGAATATCCATTATAACTTGTGAAAATTGATAAAAAGTTTGAGTATTATTCCATTTCTATTCATGCTTCAAGGATTAAAATGCCATTTTTAAAATGGAAATTTCTTGAAACTTTACTGACTTATTTTGATGGAAGGCTATACTTTCTGAGCCATTGAGTAAAATTCAACTTCTGTGTAAAATAGTTACATTAATAGCACCTGTAGGAAAATTCAGCATTGCAATAATCTACAAAGTCTGTTTCTCTACCAATAGGAATATTGCCTTAGCAACATTCCTTATAACTTATTTCTTATACAATCCAGTATCACTCATAGCTGCTGTTCTATGTGATAAATACCATGACCAAAAGGAAATATAGTTTACAAGTTATGGTCTATTTTTTGAGGGAATTTAGGAACAAGAACCTGGAAGCAGAAGCTCAACCATAACCAGAGAGAAAGGCTACTTAGTGACTTGATTACTTCCCATACAATTAAGGAGCACCTCCCAAGGTATGGTACCACCTACACTGTAATCGAGCCACTAACATCAACTATTAACAATGAAAATTCTCCACTTACTTGCCTACAGGCCAATCTCATGAGAGCATTTTCTCAATTGATGCTGGTTTGTGTCAAGTTGATAAAAAGCTAACCAGCACAGCTTTAGAGACCTGACTGAAGGTTTTATGATGCCCAGAAGGAACTTCCCATCTTCTAACACAAGTCATTTCTGTTCTCTTCCTTACCCCTCTACCATTTTCTTCTTTCTTCTTCTCATAAGTTCCTAGTCTTATCTGCTACTTGATATAAAACAACTCCTTTAATATTATGACATTTGCCAGCTTAGTCCTGAAAAAAGTGGGGTTTAGATGATGAAATTCCAGAACGTAATTGAGAAGTATGATTTCCCTTAATCACAAATCATAAAAACACAGCCAACGTGAAAAACCCAAGCAATGTGTCTCATCCAAAGATCACCAGGCTTATAGCAATTGCTCTCATTGAGAACATTGCATATGAAACAGAAGAAAGACAATATCCAAGAAAAAATACTCATAAACAAAGAAATTAGGAAATTAAAGAGGACATGGATAAAGCCCAGAAAGAACTTAAAGAAGAAAGGACTAAACTCCTGATTGAATTCCAAGAAAACACAAACAAACTTCTGAGTAAAATAATGAGGACAATAGAGGCAATGGAATCTTAATTCACAAAGGCATAGAAATACCAAAGAAAATCCAACATAAAATAAAGCTGAAAATGAAATTCTTAATAAATCTTTTTTTTTAAGGGAAGAGGAATGAAATATGTTGAAAGCCTCACTAACACAATAGATCACATAAAAGATAGAAGCAGGACTTGAAGACAAGACGAATTACACCATGTATAATAATAAATGTAAATAACTAAAATAAAAACAAATAATAAATATAAAAACACTGATGAACACATTACTCAAGAACTCCAGGGTAAATGAAAATATCAAATCTCTAAACTATGGGCATGGAAGAATTATATATCAAAGACATAGAACTCTAGCTTCAGTAAAATCATGGTAATGAACTTCACAAACCATTGAGTAAGCACACAGAACAACAACTTTCACCAGAGGGAAGAGTATCTATACAAGAATAAAAAGTAAAACAGCAGAAATAAATAAAATCTTAGGCCAAATACACCTGATAGATATCCATGTAATATTCTACTCTGAAAATACAGAATATATATACTCAGTAGTGCATAAACGTTTGTCTAAAATAGATGACTTGTTAAGACAAAAAAGACTCAACAAATTGAGGTGAATTAAAACAACTTCATGTAATTTATGTGACCACATTGAAATAAAATTTGAAATCAATACTAAAGGAACTCCAGAAAATGCAAAAACCCATTTACATTAAACAAGGCTATATTGAATGATAAATGGATCATTGAAATTGAAGTGGAAATAGCTAAATTCTTACTATTAAATGAAAATAAAACCAAGGATTATTCCAAATCCTTGAGATGCAATATAAGTGATCTTAAAAGGAAAATTTATAGTTTTAAGTACCTACATTAAAAATAGTAACAAAAAAGAGTAAAAATAAACAGCTTAAGGATAATGCATATCAAAAGTTTAGAAAAAGCCAAATCCCAAAGGAAAAAATAAATAGACATAATCAAAAATCACAGCAGAAATCAATGAAAGGAAAACAAAAACAAACAACAAAAGGCCCTGCTGTTTTGGGGCTTTTTGTTATTTTTGTTTGTTGGTTGGTTTTTGTTGGTTTTTTTTGTTTCTTTAAGATAAGTATTTACAGTAACACCTAGGTGAAGTTCAGGGAGTCTTGAGGAAAAGTGTGGGATGGAATTGAGCAAGCCAGAGAAGTCAAAGACATGGCAAGAAGACCTACAGTGTCAAGTAACCTGGAGGCTGAAAATAGGACCCCTACAAATTTGTATCAGATGTTCAACTTGTTCTTAGTGTGGGTCCCCTAACAACTGGAGTGGGAGCTGTCTCTGACTCTGTGGCCTTCCTGCCTGATTGGGCTTCAGTGGGAGAATGTGCTTATTCCTGCTGGGAGTAGCTCTCCCAGGGTAGGGTGGTACCCAATGGGGGCCTTCCCCTTCTCTGAGGAAAAAGGGAGGGGTATTGGGGCAAGAGATTTGTAAGGGGAGGTGGTGATCAGGATCCAAAGTGAATAAAAAATTATGGAAAGAAAAAAAAGAAAGGATAAATAATATTGACAAATTCTTAGTCAAAGCAAGTAAAAAAAAGTCTCAAATCATTAAAATTAGATAGACATTAAGATGTTATGAGATATCAAAGAAACTCAGAATATCATATGAACATACTTTAAAACTTATTTCAATAACTCAAAAACCTAAGATGAATTTCTACATACATCTGTCCCACCTGAGTTAAACAATGATGAGCTTAATAAATTAAACAATCTGATAATAAGCATGGGGTTTGAAGCAGTAATAAAACGAAACCTCACAGTTAAAGAGCCCCAGTCTAAACAGATTCACAGCAAAAGTATCACAAATATTTAATACATAATACAACCAATACTACTAAAATTATTCCCAAAACTATAAACAAAAAAGAAAACTTCCAAATTCCTCTATAAACGTTAAAACAGATAAGTAACAACAAAAATGAGGAACTACAGGCCAATATCCCTGATGAATAAAGATGCAGAAAATTCTCAATAAAATGTTTGTAAACTGAATATAGGCACATACTAAAAATACCATTATCAAGCTGGCTCTATTCTACAGATACAATGAATGGTTCAATATATGCAAACCTATTAATATAATAGATAAGATTAATGAACTTAAATACAAAAATCACACCAATAGCTGAATAAATACAGAAATAATATTTGACAAAGTTCAGCATTTCTTTATGACAAAACATCTAAAAATGGGTTAGAATAAACATACCTCATTGTAATAAATGCTATCTATGAGCAGATTAGAGTCAGCAGCATTCGAATAGTGACAAACTTAAAGCAGTCCCATTAAGATTATATGCATACTCTGCTACTCAATGTAATATTTTAATTATTGCTAAAAGCAGATAGGAGAGAGAAATAAAAGTAATATATAAGAAAAAGATTCCACACATCCCTGGTCAATATGATATGATGCTATAAAGAATACTGTAAAGATTCCAACAGAAAAATACTAGAACTGATTAACATGTTCAAAAAAAATAGCAGGGCACAAAATTAACACATACAAATCAGTAGCCCTAAGTGCGGAGAAAAGTTATCAATAGTCTAACCCAGATGTGACCATCAACAGCTGTAATTATTACCAACTGGGGAAGATATGCACTTGGAGAAACAATGGCATGAATACTGTGGGGATAGCCAACCTCTTTCTGATTGTATGTGAAGGCTGTTCTCAAGACTGAGCTTATGCCTGATACTACAAATCAGACCAACCTATAGTTAGGAAGGTCCTAGAGCTTAGAGGAGAAACTGTAACCATTACTTTGTTAAATTTACATAGTAGCAAACTGATTTCTATATTTGTGTCCTATACCTAGAGAAGCTACTTTTTTGCAGAGGATAGTGGTTATCACAGAAACTAACAAATGGCCAATCTGCTGAAAAATACATGACTGGAAGGTGTCCAGTCATACATTGGAAACCTACATAAAATCCCCTTCTCTTCCAGCTTAGGAAACATCAAAAAATGGAAGCAAAATATTTTTGACATCCAAAAGTTAAGGAGAGCTACTGTAAAATATTATCTTCTAGTTATAACATGATGGGACACTCATGAACTCCAAGGTTGCTATGGTTGCCTACAGAAGACCTGCACAACATCAGGTCACTCAAAATGCTAATGTGAATTAGAAAGAGCATGGATACAAGCCTCAAATACAGCTGGAAAGGGTTTTTATTTCCATAACCCTTACTCTAGTATGGCACCACTGGACACTTCTTGCCTGGCTTATCAGTAGTATAGAATCTATTCAAGATCAAGTTCAATCCAAGATAAGAGCATTTCTGGAGAGTCTGAGGAAAGAGGAATCCTTATCCACTGTTGATGGGGAAACAAACTAGTTCAGCCATTATGGAAATCAATGTGGCTGTTTCTCAAAAAAAAGAAGAGGAGGAGCAGGAGGAGAAGAAAGGAAGGGACAGAGGGAGGGAGGGGGGGAGAGAGAGAGAGAGAGAGAGAGAGAGAGAGAGAGAGAGAGAGAGAGAGAGAGAGAGAGAAAGAAAGAAAGAAAGAAATGACAATATAGCTATTCCATATGACCCAACTATTCATTCCAGAGCATATATTCATGGCATTGTGTAAACTGCTACAGAAATACTTGTTCATCCATGTCCATTGCTATAATAGAAAATGGAGTCAACTTAGTAGTCTATTTACTAATGAATGGATAATGAAAATATGGTACATATGTACAACAGAATTTTACTCAGTTGTAAAGAAAAATGGTATTTGCAAATAGATAAAGAAGCTGGATAACTATATTACATGAGATAACACAAGCACAGAAATACAAACACTGCATGTCTGCCTTCATATGTGAATACTATCACATGTGAATGCACACCATGAAAATATCACATCTGTGTAGCAGAATTCTCCCTGTCCAATTAATTTAAAAATTAATACAACAAGAAGCCTGTGATTGGACAGGGAAAAAGGAGGCAGAGCGAAGAGTTGCAGAGACAAGGAGCGAGACAGGAGAAAGGGAAGGAAGCAAGATAGAGGAAGAACAGGACGATTCCAATTTCATTTGGCTTTAACTAGCCATGGGTAGTTATAATATCATATAGGGGTAGAATAACTGGAATAACTTGTCTAATCTAGGTGGTCAGCGTGGATCATTATCAATTGTCTCTGAAATTATTCTGTGGGCATCTTGTGAACTGAGAATTTATTGATATATAAATCTGACTGATTAATTATAAGCTGCTAGAGTTTTGATTTACTGGGTTTCTGGGATTTGGGATCACTAATCACAGTGGGTGGATGGCTCAGAAGGTAAGGGTGGCTCTGAGGCAAGCGAACTGTAGCTGGGAATACCACCTCTGGCTGACCTAGAGGTGGTGAGACTTCCGGGGCAGTGAGTAGTAGCACAGGAACACATGTGAATTTCCCACAACATATGTGAATCTTTTAATTATGTCCATTCAACTCAGAGGTCTGTAGATACTGATAATATAGAAAAGTACCTTTGGATGAGTATTTGTTAAGGGATAGGGGTAGTAAAGTGTAAGTTTTATGAAAATGCAAAGGAAGAATTACTGAGGGTACAACAGCTTAAACAAAGATTGAGTCTGGAGATGCAGGGTGTGTAAGGGCAGAGGGATGGTTAATCATAATGAAGGGGCATTGAAAAGCCTATATGGATATCTACTATTTCATAACCACATTAAAATACAAAATTTCTTTAACAAAGAATTTGAAGGGAGATATTGTAAGGGGAGATAAAACTGCTCCCAGAAGATATGAGTGATTAAACATAAACCTAGTACCAGGGGTATGAAACCACATGTATTAGTTATATTTCCATGTCTGTAATAAAATATGACCAACTTCCTTACCTGCCTTTGAAGGTAAGGAAGTTTATTTTGTCCTATAGTTTCAGAGATACTGAGTCCTCATGGAAGGGAAGGCATGACATCATGGGAAGAGAAGAAAGATGAGTAATTACAATTTATACACATGCAGGAAACAGAGAGAGAGAGAAAGAGAGAGAGAGAGAGAGAGAGAGAGAGAGAGAGAGAGAGAGAGGTGGGGGGGGTGGGCTGAGGTCATAAATCCTGAATCCGGCCTCAAAATTCCCATTTTTGTCATATGTGCCCCCCCCAAATCACACCAACTAGGAAATACATTAGTCAAATACATGAGCCTATGGGGGATGTGTTTTCATTCAAGATACCTAGGCTCCCAAAGCAACACTGTGCTCTTGTCATTTCTTTTAGTTCCCCACTAGAACTAGATGTTGTCAGTGTCCTCAGTTATGTAGATGACTGGAGAAAGAGAAAAACTGCAGGATGAACTTAAGTTTCTGAGCAACAGGACGGATCAGTCTCTCATGGACTGAACCTCTAAGAGTCCTGCAGGAATATATGCATTGAGTGTTACACAAAAGGGAATTTTAAGATGGAGTCAAGGGGTTAAACAAAATGTTTCTCATACCAAAGCCTCTAATCTAATCTATATTTTTTGTAAAGAAAAACATTACTCCCGTGAAACTTTAATTCTTATTGTGCATTCTTTGCACTACCCAATAATGCAAGACATTCCAGGTGTGGCAGGACTGTCCTGTAACCAAACCCATGCAAAGGCTATAAAGCATCTCAGAAAAACAGCTGTATAGATAACAGAAATCAGCATCTGTTTGCTACAATGATTTCTTCAAGATGAAAGTACTTCTAGAAAACAACACTCACCTTGATGTTTACCACACATACAGTGAAAATCAACTATTTCATTCTAAATAACTGTTTACATTCTAGGTATGATTCTACCAGAAATCCCCTACAAGATGATGAGACCCTATTGCTGAAGAAACAACTTCCCATTCATACACTTAAATGGAACAACTAGAAGTGAGCTTGAAGCTTCCTCTCTGATAGCCAACTCTCATAGTCCCAGAAGATAGTATGGAGGCTTCTAGAAGAAAAGGGTTAGCCATGGCCTTCGATAGATATGTATACTATGATCTATAAGACCATCCTGAGTCCAGCTATTTGTGCAATACTACTGTTACAGGAATAGTCAGCTGGTTTCTGACTTGATTAGAGACCCACTACACAGGGGTAGATCAATACCCATTACTGTAAACATGATCAAAACCCATAGCAGGGAATCACAGACCCAACAGGGAACTGAACAATATTATTTAGCTAAATTAACATACCATGAATCTTCCTCTCTAAATATTATGTTTATATCCATAGACCAGTGGTTCTCAACCTTCCTAGTGCTTCAACACTTTGCTACAGTTCCTCATATTTAGATGACCACTGGTAATAAAATTATTTCTTTGCTATGTCATAAGTATAACTTTCCTACTGTTGTACATCATATGTAAAAATCTGATAGGCAAGGTATCTGCCACCCTTAAAGTGGTCAAATGTCCAGGCTGAGAGCCACTGACCTAGACAAATGCTACCCCTTGGTTTAACCAGAGAAACCTCCATTTTCAGTGCACAGTAGTAATTGAAGAGACTTGCGGCTTTATGAGTTTGCTGAGAGTAAGTGCTGGCTGAGTGATCAGCCCTAAGAAGACATATCCATCATCCCCTCGAGGGTTCAGGGAACACTGCACAAGAGTGGTCAGAAAGAATTTAAGATCCAGATGATGTAAGGAAATGCTCCAAAATGAAATGCCATCTCACTGGCAGGACACGGCCATTGCAATCAAGAATGCACAGTAGCTACTGATAATTGCACTTATAAAAATGCAATCAAACATAGACACAGGTGCAGCCCAGGAGACCATACCCCTAAACCCAGAGCTACTTGTTACTTGCTAATGAAAGATTTATGGGGGAGAGGAATCACTGTCTTCCTTTTTATATGCTCTAACTACACAACTAAACTCCAAAGGGTAGTTCCAATCTAATGGTCACACAGATGGCCCTGGTTAAACTAAAATGAGTCAGGAAATAACAACAAAATCATGACTCTGGGAAAGTAACTGATGGAGATGGAGCTGCATGTGTGTGGGTGTGAGGTAGAAAGAAGATAAGAGGTGTGGGGGAAACAGCATCAGAATACATTACATAGTGGTACGAAACTGTCAAAGAACACAATCGATTTTAAAAGACCCAAGATTAAGGTCCTACGTTCAATTCCCAATGGTATATATAAGAGGCTGTAAAGTTAACCAGTAATTCTTATTCCTTCTTTCTTCTCAGTTTCTAAATTTACTCTGTGCTTCCTTTACTTTCCTTCCTTCCTTCCTTCCTTCCTTCCTTCCTTCCTTCCTTCCTTCCTTCCTTCTTTCCTTCCTTCCTTCCTTCCTTCCTTCCTTCCTTCCTTTCTTGCTTTCGTTCTTTCTGTTCATGATGGTTTTTCATATAGCCAACTTACTTCAAACTCACTATTTAGCCAAGGATGACCCTTTACTCTCAACTCTACCTCCAAGGCACTGAGATTCCAGGTACATGCCACCATGCCCAGTTTTATGAACCTAGGCTTTGTGCATTCTAGGCAAGAAACTCTATAAATGACTTACACCTCCAGCCCTACCTCCTCCTCCACTTCCTCCTCCTCCTCCTTTTCCTCTTCCTCCTCCTCCTTTTCCTCTTCCTCCTTCTCCTCCTCCTCTTTCTCCTTCTTCTCATCTCCGCCTCCTCCTTCTCCTTCTTACTCTTCTTATTATTGTTTTAACGTGTAAGAAATTAAGAAGTTGACGTCCCTTCCTCCCCTGCCTGGTCCTTTGGGCTGGAGCAGACACAGAGTTGGGTCTGCTCCTGTCCTGTGGAGATACTGAATCCTGAGACAACCTAGAGGAGCTACTGCACTCAGAGCAGCCGGGAAGAACTCCATCTCACTCCCTAAGCCCCAGAGATACACCTGGGAGCCAGGAACATTCAGGACACAGCAGCTACCCAAACCCTGCCCCTCCGGAATTCCACTTCCCTTCCTCCCATGCCAGGTCCTACGTGCTGGGGCAGACACAGAATTGGTCTGCTCCTGTGGAGATACTGAATCCTGAGTCATCCTAGAGGAGCCATTGCACTGAGAGCAGCCGAGGAACCACTGCACTCAGAGCAGCCGAGGAGCCACTGCACTCATAGCAGCAGACACCAAGGTGGTTAGCACTTGGGAGACATCATATCCTGAGCCATCCTAGAGGATCCACTGTACCCAGAGCAGAAGGATTTCCAGATCCAAAGGTGACCTGAGTCCCAGGAGTTCCTCCACCCAGGAGATTAGGATCATAAGACCACAGAGACATCTGGACTCTGAGGAACTCTGCCACAAGCAAGATAACTGGAAATACAGACTCCAGTCTTACACATTGAGGGCAGGTAACACTAGAGTTAACCAGATGGCGAAAGGCAAGCGCAAGAACATAAGCAACAGAAACCAAAGTTTCTTGGCATCATCAGTACACAATTCTCCCAATATAGCAAGCCCTGAACACCCCATCACACCTGAAAAGCAGGATTCAGAATTAAAATCACTTTTCATGATGATGATAGAGGATTATAAGAAGGAATTACATAACTCCCTTAAAGAAATACAGGAGAGTACAAGTAAACAGGTAGAAGCCCTTAAAGAGGAATCACAGAAACCCCTTAAGGAAATGCAAGAAGACACAAAGAAGGAATTAAACAAAACACTCAGGATCTGAAAATGGAAATAGAAACACTTAAGAAAGCTCAAAAGGGAGACAACCATGGAGATAGAAAACCTAAGAAAGAGATCAGGAGTCATAGACGCAAGCATCACCAACCGAATACAAGAGAGAGAAGAGAGAATCTCAAATGCAGAAGATACGGTGGAAAATATTGACACAGTTGTCAAAGAAAATGCAAAATGCAAAAAATTCCTAACTCAAAACATCCAGGAAATCCAGGACACAATGAGAAGACCAAACCTAAGGATAATAGGTATAGATGAGAATGAAGAGTCCCAACTTAAAAGGCCAGTAAATATCTTCAACAAAATTATTGAGGAAAACTTCCCTAACCTAAAGAACAAGATGCCCATAAACATACAAGAAGCCTACAGAACACCAAATAGAATAGACCAGAAAAGAAATACCTCCCATCACATAATAATCAAAACATCAGATGCACAAAACATGGAAAAAATACTAAAAGCAGTAATGGAAAAAGGTCAAGTAACATATAAAGGCAGACCTATAAGAATTACACCAGACTTCTCACCAGACACTATAAAAGTCAGAAGAGCCTGGACTGACATCATACAGACCCTAAGAGAACACAATTGCCAGCCAAGATTACTATACCCAGCAAAACTCTCAATCACTATAGATGGTGAAACCAAGATATTCCATGACAAAACCAAATTTGCACAATATCTTCCCACAAACCCAGCACTTCAAAGGATAATTGATGGAAAACGTCAACACAAGGAAGGAAACTACAACCTAGAAAAAGCAAGAAAGTAATCTTCCAACAACCCCAAAAGAAGATAACTATACAAACATAATTCTACCTCTAATAACAAAAATAACAGGAAGCCACAATCATTTTTCCTTAATATCTCTTAACATCAATGGTCTCAATTCCCCAATAAAAAGACACAGACTATCAGACTGGATACACAAACAAGACCCAGAATTTTGCTGCATACAAGAAACACACCTCAGTGACAAAGACAGACACTACCTCAGAATAAAAGGGTGGAAAACAATTTTACAAGCCAATGGTCCCAAGAAACAAGCTGGAGTAGCCATTCTAATACCAAATAAAATCGACTTTCATACAAAATTAATCAAAAAAAGATAACAAAGGACACTTCATACTCATCAAAGGAAAAATCTACCAAGGTGAACTCTCAATTCTAAACATCTATGCTCCAAATGCAAGGGCACTTACACACATAAAAGAAACTTTACTAAAGCTCAAAACACACATTACACCTCAGACAATAATAGTGGGGGATTTCAGCACCCCACTCTCAGCAATGGACAGATCATGGAAACAGAAACTAAACTGAGACACTTTGACATTAACAGAAGTTATGAACCAAATGGACTTAACAGACATCTATAGAACATTTCATCCTAAATCAAAAGAATATACCTTTTTCTCAGCACCTCATGGTACCTTGTCCAAAATAGACCATATAATTGGTCACAAAACAGGCCTCTACAGATAGAAAAAGATTGAAATAATCCCTTGCATCTTATCAGATCACCACAGACTAAGACTGGTCTTTAATAATGACAAAACCAATGGAAAACCCACGTGCCCATGGAAACTGAACAACTCTCTACTCAAGGATAACTTGGTCAAGGAAAAAATAAAGAAAGAAATTAAAGACTTTTTAGAATCCAATGAAAATGAGGACACATCATACCAAAACTTGTGGGACTCCATGAAGGCAGTGCTAAGAGGAAAACTCATAGCTCTAAGTGCCTACAAAAAGAAGCTGGAGAGAGCACACACTAACAACTTGACTGCACAACTAAAAGCTCTAGAACAAAAAGAAGCAAATGCACCCAGGAGGAGTAGAAGGCAGGAAATAATCAAACTCAGGGCTGAAATCAACCAAATAGAAACAGAAATAACAATACAAAATATCAACAAAACCAGGAGCTGGTTCTTTGACAAAATCAACAAGATAGGTAAACCCTTAGCCAAATTAACCAGAGGGCACAGAGACAGTATCAAAATTAATAAAATCAGAACTGAAAAGGGAGACATAACAACAGAAACTGAAGAAATTCAAAAAATCATTAGATCTTACAACAAAGGCCTATACTCAACAAAACTAGAAAACCTGGATGAAATGGACAACTTCCTAGACAGATACCAGGTACCAAAGTTAAACCAGGAGCAGATAAACCATCTAAATACATCCATAACCCCTAAGGAAATAGCAGGAGTCATTAAAAGTGTCCCCACTAAAAAAAGCCCAGGACCAGATGGTTTTAGTGCTGAATTTTATCAGACCTTCAAGGAAGACCTAATACCAATTCTCTTCAAACTATCCCACAAAATAGAAACAGAAGGAACACTACTCAATTCGTTCTATGAAGCTACAATTAAGCTCATACCCAAACCCCACAAAGACCAAAAAAGAAAGAGAACTTCAGACCAATCTCCCTTATGAACATCGATGCAAAAATACTCAATTAAATTCTAGCAAACCAAATCCAAGAACACATCAAAACAATCATCCATCTTGATCAAGTAGGTTTTATCCCAGGATTGCAGGGATGGTTCAATATTCGGAAATCCATCAATAAAATCCACTATATAAACAAACTCAAAGAAAAAAACCACATGATCATCTCACTAGATGCTGAGAAAGCATTTGACAAAATTCAACATCCCTTTATGATAAAAGTCTTGGAAAGATCAGGAATTCAAGGCCCCTACCTAAACATAGTAAAAGCAATATACAGCAAACCAGTAGCCAACATCAAACTAAATGGAGAGAAACTTGAAGCAATCCCACTAAGATCAGGGACTAGACAAGGCTGACCACTCTCCCCCTACCTATTCAATATAGTACTGGAAGACCTAGCCAGAGCAATTAGACAACAAAAAGAAGTCAAAGGGATACAAATAGGAAAGGAAGAAGTCAAAATATCACTATTTGCAGATATTATGATCGTATACTTAAGTGACCCCCAAACTTAAGAGAACACCTAAACCTGATAAACAACTTCAACAAAGTGACCTGTTATAAAATCAACTCAAACAAATCAGTAGCCTTCCTCTACATGAAAGATAAACTGACTGAAAAAGAAATTAGGGAAATGACACCCTTCACAATAGTTGCAAATAATATAAAATACCTTGGTGTGAATCTAACCAAGCAAGTGAAAGACCTGTATGATAAGAACTTCAATTCTCTGAAGAAAGAAATCGAAGAAGATCTCAGAAGATGAAAAGATCTCCCATGCTCATGGATTGGCAGGATTAATATAATAAAAATGGCCATCTTGCCAAAAGCAATCTACAGATTCAATGCAATCCCCATTAAAATCCCAACTCAATTCTTCACAGAGGTAGAAAAGGAAATTCTCAAATTCATATTGAATAACAAACAACCCAGGATAGCGAAAGCTGTTCTCAACAATAAAAGTACTTCTGGAGGAATCACCATCCCTGATATCAAGCTGTATTACAGAGCAATAGTGATAAAAACTACATGGTATTGGTACAGAGACAGGCAGGAAGATCAATGGAATAGAATTGAAGACCCAGAAATGAACCCACACTCCTATGGTCACTTGATCTTTGACAAAGGAGCTAAAACTGTCCAGTGGGAAAAGGACAGCATTTTCAACAAATGGTGCTGGTTCAACTGGAGGACAACATGTAGAAGAATGAAAATTGATCCATTCTTATCTCCTTGTACAATGCTCAAGTCTAAGTGGATAAAGGACCTCCACATAAAACCAGATACACTGAAACTAATAGAAGAGATGGTGGGGAAGAGCCTGGAATATTTGGGCACAGGGGAAAAGTTCCTGAACAGAACACCAATGTCATATGCTCTAAGATCAAGAATTGACAAATGGGACTTCATAAAATTCCAAAGTTTCTGTAAGGCAAAGGACACTGTCAATAGGGCAAAATGACAACCAACAAATTGGGAAAAGATCTTTACCAATCCTACATCTGATAGAGGGCTAATATCCAATATATACAAAGAACTCAAGAAATTAGACTCCAGACAACCAGATAACCCTATTAAAAAATGGGGTATAGAGCTTAACAAAGAATTTTCAATGGAAGAAACTCGAATGGCCGAGAAGCACCTAAAGAAATGTTCAGTATCCTTAGTTGTCAGGGAAATGCAAATCAAAACAACTCTCAGATTCCATCTCACACCAGTCAGAATGTCTAAGATTAAAAACTCAGATGATAGTAGATGCTGGCGAGGGTGTGGAGAAAGAGGAACACTCCTCCATTGTTGGTGAGACTGCAAGATGGTGCAACCACTTTGGAAATCAGTCTGGCGGTTCCACAGAAAATTGGACACAGCATTACCTGAGGATCCAGCTATACCACTCCTAGGCATATACCCAGAAGATGCTCGAACATATAACAAGGACATATGCTCAACTATGTTCATAGCAGCTTATTTATAATAGCCAGGAGCTGGAAAAACCCAGATGTCCTTCAACTGAGGAATGGATTCAAAAAATGTGGTATATTTACACAATGGAGTATTACTCAGCTATTAAAAACAATGAATTCGAGAGTTTCCTAGGTAAATGGATGAAACTAGAAATTATCATCCTGAGTGAAGTAAGCCAATCACAAAAGAACACACATGGTATTCACTCACTGATTATTCGATATTAGCCCAGAACATTGAAATGCCCAAGATGCAAATCACAGGCCACATGAAGCTCATAAAGAAAGAAGACCAAGTTGGGGTGATTTGGTCCTTCTTAGAAGGAGCAACAAAATACTCAAGGGAGCAAATATGGAGACAAAGTGAGGGACAGAAACTGAAGGAGGGGCCATCTGAAGACCTTTCCACCTGAGTATCCATCCCATGTGCAGTCACCAAAGGTAGATGCTGATGTGGAAGTCAGGAAGTGCATGCTGATAAGAGCCTGATATGGATGTCTCCTCAGAGGTCTTCAAGAGTCTGACATATTCAGAGACAGATGCTCACAACTAGCCATTGAACTGATAATGGGGTTCTCAATGGAGGAGTTAGAGTAAAGACTGAAGGAGCTGAAAGGGTTTGTGGCCCCATGAGGAGAGCAACAATATCAACCAACCACAGCTTCCAGGGTCTAAACCACCAGCCTGGGAGCACTTAGGGAAGGATCCAGGGCTTCAGCTGAATAAGTAAGAGTGGAGGGCCCTGCTGGGCATAGGTGGAAGATGAGATCCTTGACCTCATGAAGGCTGGACGCCCCAGGGGGTGGGAATTCTGAGGGTGGGGAAGTGGGAGTGGGGTGGTAGGTAGGGGTTACATCCACAGAGAAGAAGGAGGAGGGGTAAGGGGATAGGGGGTTCCCAGGTGTTTGGGGGATGGGGTAAGGGGACAACATATGAAATGTAAATAAAACATCCAATAAAAAAAATTTAAAAAAAAAGAAATTAAGAAGTTAAGACATCAGTCCTAATGACAGACAGTCAGTCAGACAGACAGAGAGATGATAGATAAATAGATGATAAATAAATTAGAGATCGAGAAAAAGAAAGAGAGAGATAGACAGAGACAGAGATATGTCAGGGCTTCAGGTACCCTTTTCACATTGAGTTTAACTCTGAGAATGTTGTTTTGGGATGGACTGCTAAAAACTTACTTCTTGCCTGCTTTTAATAATTCCTCAGAGAAATATCAGGCCATTCATGTACTAAGAGGTACATTTTTCTGCACTCATAACAATGCCAAGATTCTACTAACATCAGTTCTTTTATGTTTTTCTAGTAAGACACCATCCAATGCATAACTCACTCCATCCTGCTGACCAGTGACCTAGTTAAAAATGAGGGCAAATAGTTGGATCTCTGTCCTTTGATGGCTTATCTTGTTTACCAGTTCTCATATGCCACTCTGATTAACTACCAAATAATTAATAATAATGGTAATAATAATAAAAATAATAAACTTTCAATCTGGTTGATAAACTATGTTCAATAACGGTGCTAGCCCCCCTCATTAGCTTATATTCTAGCATGAAAAATGCTAAATAACACACTGACCTTTAAAAAGCAAGCCAAAGGATACATCAGGAAGTTCAGAGAGGCTCAGTTTCCGAAGCTATCTTTAGCCTCTAAATTCATTCTCAACCTAACATAGCTTATAATCACATTCATTTGTCCTTGCTTGGATAGTTGTAGCAGGCATGTGTCTTTTATAAGCTTCTTCAAATACTTTTGGAGCAAAGTGGGGTTATAAATACAAGGGCAGTTTACTCCTGACAGAGTGCATTAAGAGTTAAAACCCTGTAATTGCATTTTTACATGCAATGAATAGAGATGTAGCACGAAAGCAGGAAGGGATAATGAATGATGACAAAGGGTGGTTTTGAAGCTCAGATCTATTTTTGGGGACATAGAGATGAGCAGCTTGATCATCTGAACTTAGAAAGGGCAGAACATCAAGGTTATCATCTTAGCTGTTGGGAAAATGATTGCACAAGCTTTAGCAAGTGGCCTGGAGCAGGATCTGTGTTCAATGACTCATCTGAGAGGTGGCCCTTCCATTAGCTCCCCAACTATAATAGTGAGACATTCATTTAATTCTGACTCACACCGTTAAATGCCATACACTGAATCACCAATCCTACTACATAAAGTGCCTGGCTTTAATGTCTGTATGAAATACTTATCCAGGCTGAAAAATATCCTCTGGGGCCGGAGAGGCACTAAACACTGGTTACAGCTAGTTGCCTTGGAAGTCACAAATGAGTTCAAGTTCACTGTCTTCCTAGATGCAAGATAAAGCCCAAATAGTCAGCACATTTTATATCCTTAGGGTGCTTTATGATCCTGCTTATACCTTTATTGTGTGTAATAAAATTTCTCAATAATCTTGCTTCTAGTAATTCTTAGTTTTAAAAATATTTCTCTTGAACTACATGTTATCTGCCTATTTATGTTGCATTCCAAAGGGGTGTTCTATATACAGGGGCGAAAAGACATGCTACAAGGACCTTCAAACTGTCCAGATGTTTACTTGGGTGCATGCATCATATAAATCTAAACTGATGAGAACAGTAATGGCCCAGCACAGTCTGTCTTACTTGGTGAACTCTGAAGGGAGAAAAATAAAAAATGTGCTGTTTTTGGAAGTTATGAATTTTAACAACTCAAGAAAAGAAAACACTTTTCGAATTTTATTGCTTTGATTTTGTGGACAATAAAGTTGACTTCCCACAGTGATTTTCTTCCTATGTAACACAAAAACATCATTTCTGCTTCAAAAATAAGATCCAAAAGTTTGTTCAGTGATAAAGCTATGTTTGTAAAAAGACAAAAAAAAAAAACTTGTAGTCCCAGGACACATTAAACAATATGACCACATTTTCTGTTGCTTTTTTTCTGAATCCTCTAGTAGATATATACACCTTTGCATTAGCTCCCACACATCTTAAATGTGGGCAGATGGGAAAATCTCTGCTTCCTCCACTTCTATGAATTTATATAAATTTATAGAAAGCTCCATGAAACACAGCTTTGGTCACTACGTGATGATAGATTAGCAAAAGGATTCCAAACAAGACACAGCCTCAACAAGCCACAAAACCATTGAGACTGAGTTATCCAGCTAGCTACTTATTCTGATCAGTAAGTAGGAATTCTCAGAGGTCGTGCAGGAGGAACAAATGGTGCTGTCGTTACATAGTGCTGGTCTCATCCAACTTTTTGACATTGTGACAGTGTGTTGTCCTCTATAAAAATGTGGGCCTCATTCATATGTATGTTACCTATGGCAGATGTGTGCCATAGGCAACAGGTAGCACATACCAGATACAAAAAAATTACCTATCTTTACACCCCATAGAGTGAAGAAACTCTGAAATCCTGCACATATACTTGGAAGGGCCTTAGAATTTTACCTTCTGGAATAGGTGTTGTCAACAGAGATATGGTGCTTGGCCACCTTTCCTCAATTTTCTGTGTGTGTACTTGAGTGGAGTGCTTGATCCTATACGCGCAACTGTCTGAGTTGTTTCTGCAGTAGAAGCCAAAGTTAATACCTGTTTATCATCCACAACAGACTCATGCTAAGATATAACTAACATATTCAAAGTATTTCCAGGGATCCTGTCTTATACATCATTAACAGCAACTACTATTTTTTCTACTTTCTGCTCATCAGAAAACTTAGCCTACTTGAGATCAATACATCTTGGTCTTATTCCCTTCAAGCCTTTATAGCTATCATTTTTCCAACAGTTGTATAATTTTGGATATAAAAAGGAATAGCATCTATTAAAAAATTCCAAGTGGTTGTATTTACAAAGACCAAAAGAAAACAGAGATTATAATCCTCTCTAATCACTGTCTGTCCTGACCTATGTATTTGCCTTTGGCCACATCATACCAAGTTTTCTAAGGAACTTCTCTTAAGTTGTTCTTTTATAATTCTACTCCCCTCTGACACTGTCATATCAAGCATTCTCTCAAATGCCAGGCTAAGTCAAGCATCTATTTCTTCCCTAAGCTTTCTACATTTCTTAATATGGTTCCCTCAGAAGACTAGTGAAAAGGAGTTATTTCAACAGAGCTAGAAACAGAGATTCTTCATGGCACCAAAGAACAGCTTGGAATTTTCTTGGCTCAAGTGGAAGTACCAAGTTCAGCATTTGTAAGAATAAACATTATTTTCCACAGAGTGCATTTGGTCTCATAACTTGGCTTAATTCAGGGAATTACCCAAATGAAAGGACTACTCCGTGTTTTCATACGCTGCCAAATTAGTACAATCATTTAAAATGTTAAATAAGAATTTTTGAAAGATTTCCTGGAACCACTGAAATAAATACCTTTAAAGGCTGGTGTTTATAATTTATCTTGTGGTACTAACACTAAGAATGTGGTTATAATCTGGCACAAAAAACATTTTCCTGGATGAGCATTCATGTCTTTGGGACAGTTTCAAAGGGGACTGCCCAAAGACAAGCAGATTAACAGCTAAGGCTATCCAGTTCAAATGCCGCATGTGTTGGGGGTCTTCCCATCTACTGCAGAAGCATTACATCTGATCTTGGGATGCAAATCTTCTTTTCAGGACCACAGGCCAAAGAACATCACTACTACCTTTCACTAAACACCTCTTCAGAGGCTGCCCACCTCTGAAGACATCAGGATTTTTCTGTGACTAAATGAGCCTTCTTAGCAACTTCTCAACTTCTTCACATCTCAACTTAGTAGACAGTTGAATAATTTGGGCATTTTATTTGAATGTCTTCCTCTACATGACCAGTGAATGGTATTTTGACTACTTGATTCCAAGATTCACTTGTTTTTAAGGACTTCCCACAATCTTCTTCTGACAAAACTTTTTATACAGTGATTTATTACTTAAGCAAAAGTCACCAGTACATATTCCTCATGAAGTAAGAAACTGGGCCACCAAATACTCAGGTTTATTTATGATAACTACATCTTTATCATCTCATGTTAACAGTTTCCTGTTTGCAAGGTAACATCCTGTTTACAATGGGGAAGGCTGCCAGTATGCCTATGATCTCACTCCCACAAGTAAGGCAATGATTCAGTGTGTTTCTTGCAAATTCTTTAAGAAAATGTTTGTCTCCCTTCCATCAACTGTCCAACTTCCTCCTCACTGGTCCAAAGATCTCTCTACGTACCTCCAGGGGCAAAGCTAGGTCCATTTGCAATCTGGCCCTATAAATATTTAATAAAGACATCGAGAGGAGAATGCCTAGAGATCCATCTGGTAAACTGCTGGAGACAAACCAGACATTTGAATTAACTACAGAATAAGCCTATTATGTTGTCAGGGTTCGATAGCGGGCCAGGAAGACACAGCTGATCCCACATTTCAAGTGAAGGAACACTGTGATAGGGATGAAGCAGGCATGTGCAGACGAATATAATGTCTGCCACCACATAAAGCTAATTCCTTATACAAATCAGTCAACAAAGGTCGGACCACTCTAAAACAACACAGCTAACTGTGGTGTTTACAAGAACCTGCGGCTCTCAGTTAAGCCCCAGTGCTCTAAGTCTGGGTTCAGTTACTATCCCTCGAAAACAAACAACAACAACTACAACAACAAAGAAAAAAAAAAACAAAAACCTCGATGCCAGGAGAAACACAGAAAGTGCAAATGTGATGAGGGTGTGTTCTTTGGTTGCCATTTCAACTCTGGAAAACTGAATTTCAAGATCATTGTAGAAGCCAAATACACAACCACAAACCAACTGCTGACATGCTTTCTGTCATGTGATGAAAGATGCTACTTGTGTTTCAGAGAACAGAAAGGTATCAGAATTTCTAGAAAAATGACTAATGGTTCAGAAAAAGTAAATCTGTCCCCACTAAAGCAGACACAGCTCTGTTGATATGGTGAGTGATGAGTAACAACTGATTTAGAGCTTTTATGTTTTCTATCTCAGTTCTCCTTCTGGAAGAATTAAAATAAATAGATAAAATTATGAAAAGTGCAAAGTTCTGCACAATAGAAAACACTCGTTTCTTCCTTTTCTCTGTTTCTTCTGCCCTGACTCACAAATGTGGGGAAGAAAATTTCTTCAACTAGAAGTATCCATAGGTTCTTGTTTCTAGTATTGTGTCTTCTGTCCCTCTACTTTTGACCCAGCCTGTGACCCCTGCAACCGTGATCTTTAGACATAAAAGGAAAGGGCATTCATTATAAGAATCCCTTTAAGGCAGTTTCCTTGAGGGCGAGATATTATACAAAACAATGTTTGACACTGAGAAAATAAAGCCATGATTCGAAGGTCAGGATGCACTCAAATGCATAATTCTAGAAGAATTGTCCTCTCTGTCTAATCCCAAGCTTCAGCTTCCAAGAGTCACAAATATGCATACATCATAACTGAACAAATACATACATGTGAACATACAATCCCACTGGCATGAATAAAAGCTTTCTAGGGGCTTCAGGTAAAGACAGGGACTCTATGTATCTCCAATATATTTCAAATGAGAAGATGTATGTACCCAGAGTGTCACACTTTCTCAGCTTTTCTCATATAAACCTAGCCAAAGATCCATCGGTAAATAATGTATTAGCATTTTCTCAAGACTAAACTCATCATTTTACCATATTAAAATGGAACTGTAGCCCAGTGGGAGAGTAACAGAATAATGATTCCTAAATCAAGATCACCTGTGCAGCTGTTTGGTTTCTTTGTACATTTAAACTGGCCAATATGAAGAATAAATGTTCTGTACTATAAAAGGAAACATTTACATTATTATAAAATGTTACAGAGTTTAGAGAAATAGCTTAGTAATTAGAACATTAATTTTCTTCCAGAGGTCCTGAGTTTAGTTCCTAGCACATATGTCTGGCATCTCACAACTATCTGTAACTCCAGATTCAGCACATTCTCTTATTTCCTAGGCACACAAGCATTTAAATAGAAGCACAACGTTAACACATTAGAATTTCAGGTTTTTCTTAAGGAATTAATGATATAACTATGGTACTATTCTTTTCAAAATTTCTAAATTTTCCAAATCCATAATCTACAGTACCCAGGTTTTCGAAGTAAATAAGTGAACTCATGAATATATTTCACTGGTATATAAGACTATTTTACAATCATTACAATACATGTGTATGGTTAGTAAGGCAGAGCTATAAGGAGGTTGCTTAATGTCACTAGCCCTGGTCTGTTCTTTTCAAGGGAATGGGAAAACAGAAAATGAAGTTCTTAGTGTTTTCTCATACAAGCCTGTGTCAGTATAAACTATCGTGACCAAAAGAGACTTATAGGATTTATTATGGCTCATGGCTCCAGGGAAAGAGTTCCTAATGATATTGGAAATATGGCAGCTGAAAGCTGAGAGAGAACATATTAATTCACAAACACAAAATAGAGAAAACTGGAAGTGAGGTAAGGCTATAAACATACAGAGTCTGTCCTGCAACATATCCCAGTGATGTCACTCATCCAGCAATGATCTATATCCTAAAGGTTTCATGACACACACAAACAGTGCCACCAACTGGGATCCACATGTTCAAATACTTGGGCCTGTGCCGAACATGTTTTATTGAGACTACACCATCTAAAAGGTCAGGACTGATTAATTTTGCTTAGATATCAAATTTCAGGAAATGCCATAATGGCCAACCACACAACTTACAAAATCAAGCTAGAGAAAAACATAATATAACAAAGAATAGCTACCACCAGGACTAGACACCAAGTTTAAGGAGGGAGATTTATTATATAAGGGTCTATAAGGGACCCAGGACACTGTTAACTTCTTTGCCTTGTATATCCAGGGTTTCCACCACCTGGCCCAAACTAACACCCTCAGCTATAACTACAATTCTTTCATTTTAATCATTTAAGGAATAAAAAAACCAACAACAACAAAGTTGCAAACTTTTCCTTTGTCCCAGAGAAGTTATGCACATCTTTTCTGCTCAAATCTAGTAGCTCAGAAATATGCTGTAGATACATGTAGCTTTGGGGAAGGCTGGGTAAACGAAAGTGGAAAAAATCTGGTTTCTTTAACAACTCAGTTATATTACATGATGCTTTTCTGGAAGCTGTCTTGTGAGAGAGCATGCGATGTTTTGCTGAAAACAGACACTTGAGAGGGCAAATGATGCTTAGAAAGAATATAAATGGAAATCCACAGACAGTCAGTGAGAGGACACTATTGCATTGCTACATTATGCAATAGACATTTCATAGACAGAATCTCTCAAAAGAACAATTCTCGCTAATTCAGAACCCTTCCACTAACTGCTGCTGATACGGTGAAGCCTTGCTGTTTCTGCAGGATCATGCCACTGCTACTGATTCAATTTTAGTGTTTGCTATTGATATGGACTGCTGGTCTCCTGACAATAACGAGTGAAATCACTCCAATGAACTACTTCTGAATAAATCCAGAATCTTCTTTTCCTATTAACCATCTTTTCTCCTGTAGGGCCATGAAAGAGGTCTTGGTTTTTGGTAGAAGTGCTGTCTGGAAATAGCCAAGAGATGCAACAGGTATCTATTGCCAGAAACCAGTCTCCTGACACGTGGCATAGATCTCCATTGACCTGCACTGTTCAGTCACATAGGCCAATGCAACCCCCACCCCCAAAGAGCACAGATAGAGGGTATGACTACAGGCCTCAGGCCCTAGAGAGAGTTACATATTAATGAGATACCTGAAGGCGAAGGCAGAACCAATTAAGCATTCTTCCCCAGACCTTTCCCCCTTCTCCCTCCTTATTTAACTCAGGTCTGTCCTGAGTTTCAGCGGGGTGCATCTGCCAGGGCTCCTTTCTTCTCTCCCCCCTTCCTCTTGCCTGTGGGCCAGTCACACCCACATGCCCCCAGTCTCAGTCCTTCCATGGCCTCTCAGTGGCATCTGAAAGTCAAAGGGCTTAAGACCAGTCGGTCCCCAACCACCTCCTGGCCCAGGGATCACCAATCCAAGAGCTGTGCACCTCCGCAGAACTTCAGACTGAGTGAGAACTTTCCCACTGGGCGGGGCCCCGTAGCACCCACCTGGTGCAGTGTGTGAAGTGAACTCAGTCAAGACTCCCTCGCTCCAGTCTCTTTGGAGCCATGGGAATCACAACAGCCCAACAAGATTCAAGAACCCATGCCGGTGCCCACATGTGAGCTAATCATTTCCCGCACTCCCCTACCACCGGTTGGTGAGTTAGAAGGAAGGTTGAAGCATTTAAAAACCTTAAAATGGTTTTGAAAAAAATCTAAGCCTACAGAAAACAGTCAGGCAGGGTGGTAAATAGTGTAATGATGTCTTGGTAAGTTTCAGAATTCAGGAACAAAAAAAAAAAAATGGGAGAACATATTTTCAGGATAGCTAGCTATTTCTGTGATTTTTTTTCTAACAGGTTCCTGAAAAGTTGTCTGTAACTACCTATAAGAGTTAGAATGAGTGGATAGGGAAGGGATCGATTTTCCTATTTGCTTCCATAACAGACAGAGTTGAGCCAAGTGCATCACTTTCATGGAAACAGAGAAAGGAAGCCCTGTTCCAATGCAGTGCCTTCTTTCAACATGAAGCCTCTCGGCTGGTGCAACCACTGGGAACGCTCCCTTTTCCAGGGAAAGAAGGAGTGGTAAAGGAAGAGAAATTCAAAAGTCAGACTGTTTACATCTCATCACTTCCATTTTCTCATGGTCCCCTGTGTATGACTCACTGTGCCTCTTTCCAAGAGCAAGAAGGAACATAAAGAGGAAACAAGCCCAACATTCCTCCTCTTCTGTTTCAGTCATAGTGATTCCCAAAGCCCACAGCTGGGGAGAAGAGCACCAGACACTCTGGAAGTTCACACTAACCACAAAACTCCAAGGTATTTCCTTTTCCAAAGCAGCAAGCCTGTTTGGGTGCTAACCAGAAAAAGCACAGAGGAATGTATAGAGATGATTTTATATAGAAGAATAATGTTTGTAATGTTCGAGTAAGTATATTTTAACTAACTCCTGTAAACAGCTTTTATATCAAAACTGCTTAATAACAGAACAAAACACTCTATAAGTATACATTCAATTCTCAGTATTACCACTTCCTACACATTATAAACACATGCACAAATTCCCATCAGAGAGTAACAGGCATGTTTTATAGATCGTTCTGTAACTAGGGTAACAAAATAGTGATCTTCTTGTTAACTTTAAGGCCTTACTGACCATTTCTTTGTTAGAAAGCTTATTGCTAGAATTTTTGGTACTATTTTGAAGATGTAGACATGCTTTGGGAATTTATTATCTTCTAGACAATTCAGCAGATTATTGAAAATGTTCAGACTATAAATTGAAAGTTTTTGAACTAAGCAAGAACAAAATGACTATGATGGAATCCTACTTATTTTAAATTTTCATGAACATTTGATAAGGTAACTGTATATTAGTTAATAAATACTTATAAGTTAATTACATGATTTGTAACTATATAGCATATAAGAAGATTATACATGCAGCATAGATAATTTGCTGGCCTACTATTTTTAGGTAATTTGCCACATTCTCACAAATTTGAATCATCAATTTATCTTGCCTATACTTTTCCAATTAAACTGAATGAGGAAATCTATCTCTAATTTTATATACCTTATCAGAAGATAATTTCTCCCAAATGTATGTATTGCCATCTTTCTCCAAATGAGTACTGTTTTCAAGGTTGTACATAGATGCTTAACTGTGCAACAAGAACAAACTGTTTTTTATGTGCATGAGAGCACATCTCAGTAGAAGTTTTGAATTCTGTGACATTAGATTACTCACACAAAACTCTCACTGCCCTGATCTCAGTTTAACAGGAACCTTTTATAGGAATGTTCTCATTGCCTGCATCCCTATGTGGATCACTCTCTGTCTTTTGAAAATAGTTATTACTTGGTACACATTTACCTCAGAAAGACTCTTATAGCTTTACAGTTTTGTGTTCCTGGTAAATAATTTTTGACGTTGTAACTATTGCTAAGTCCTTGAAAATATTTACTTCTGTGTGTTTTGTGAATTAACATATGTATACATTTGTGCATGTGAATCATCACAACATGTACATGTGTGTGAGTGTGTGTGTGTGTGTTGTCAGTATTTCTGGAATGTTTGGGGGTATGGTTATTTGCAGTTCTAGAGATCAAATCTAGAGCCTTTCACATACTAGGTAAGTACACTATCACTAATGTATAGCTCCAACTCCTGTTAATATCTCCAAGGTAATGCTTCAGTTTACTCTTCTATTAGATTTACAATATGGTTGTTTTTATGTTAGAAATAAATGATTATTTGTAAAGATTTTTACCTACTCAGTAAATATTAGAAAACATTTATGCAAAGTTGCCATCATCCACTAACAATAGGAACCTAAGTCATAAAATGTGAGTTTTCTTTTATCATTCAAAAGAAATCAGTCACTTTCTGAGTTTAGCAGAGCAAGCATTACCTTGTTATCATGGCGCCCCCAGTGTGCCCTGGGAGCACATTTATTCATCTGGTTCCTTCGTAGTTCTTCTTACATTAAGAAACTGTTGCTACTGTCAGATCCAGGTTCATATTCCCAAGGAACTGAATCCTCAATATGACTTAGTTTGATGAGAATAATTTTTACCCCTAATGAGAAAAATGCAAGTATATAGCAGTATAATTCACATGTCACTGGATTCCCGCAACCTTGTGGACTTATTAGCTATAAGAAGTTGCAAACTCTATGACAGATTTTTCCAGCCTAATGACATTTGCCCTGGAGGTCTTGAATTGAATTTTTTAACCTAACCTCACAGATGTAATTTTGGCTTCTAACTTAGGGACATGGCAGGAGGGTTATTTATGCCATTCCAGAGGAAGTTTTCATTGTCTTTCTTCTGAGTTACTTTTAAGATAAATTTTAATCCTAGTATATTCTACTCTTTATTCTCAGACTGGGGGAAGAAAATGTAGAGTAATACTAGAGATACTCGATACTAAAGATTCCTACCTAAAACGTAAGACTACAAAGAACACTTGTCATTGGCACCTCAAAATCAGCCCTGTGCTCTGTCAATTGCATCCTAGTTTGAGCCACAGTAGTAACAGTAGTTGCTAATTTTTCATAGATATCCAGATAGATTGATAGACAGATAGATAGATAGATAGATAGATAGATAGATAGATAGATAGACATATATATTCATAGATAAGGTGAAATTAAACACAAGTGTGTTAGTCATGAAAGCAAGTTACATCTATCCTGGAGCCACACCTACCTGGACATGGGCAATCTGGTCTTACTCAAAGAACATCTATTTCAATATGACACTACTCACGCTAAGCCAATGGATTTGTTATTTTAGGTAAAGATTTATAGAATTCTGCCACACTGTGTGAAGTTAAATGTACCTATAGTTACAATATGTGGGTATGAATCATGGTTCAGGACTGTATAAGAAGCTCTGTTGCTCATCCATAGGGCCATTGCACAAGTCCCAAATCATTTGACTGAACATCATCACATTGTTCAGATGACAAGTCAGGGAGAGATGAACAGACATATCCCCTACTTTCTTCATGGATCAGGATCAGGGGCACAAAGTTTTACTAGTTGGCCAAAAGCAGTTTAATTACTATTTGCTTTAGAAGACTTTCATCGTTTAGAATGGGAAACATAAAGGCTAAGATGCCAATCTAATCAGCATTTCACAAATAAATGACAGTAAAGCTCAATTATGGTATTTTCTATGTAAGAACAACTTAAATATCCATTGACTTTAATAAGAAAAACATTTGGGTTGGTTGCATTACTATTTTTCTATGCATTCATCGGAGAATATTTAAGAAGGAGGTATTAAATAAGTTCTCACTTAGCCAGTAAATAATAAAGCCAGAATTCATACCAACAGATTCTGATTATAGATATATTTAACTGTCATTCAGTGTGACAAAGGCCTATTAATCTTTGCCTAAAATAAGTAATCCATATCTTAAGTCTATACAGATTTGATTATACAAGCTAGCAACTGAAGACAGATTTCAAAAATCATATGGAAAGGGAAGTGTTTGATATGCTTCTCATTTCAGAAAACACTTCCACAGAATATAAAATCTCATTAACTTCCCATCTAGGAAATTCTTCAGTATATGTATGAGGGACTAAATATATTTTCATTATTGCTGATATGTATAGCAAAAGCTGTCTTTTCTATGTTTTTATCTTTAAGTGTTATGGACTTCCAAAGAAACTCCTACCAATTGGATGATGTAATGGTAATAGACACAAATCTAATATACTTGTCAACTTAATCTGATTTAATACTTTAAACATCTTAGCTATGACAAATCTATTAGGAAAATGACTCAAATTTTCTTAGTTCTGGGCTCCCTGTTTTAACTGTTTTCTAAACAGTATAGAAGAGTCTCCCATGACCTCATGATAGAAATGGTTGGAATATTCTTGTCTCGCTTGTGATGGGTGATCAGTCACTTCTCCATGATATTTGCATTGAGATCCTCATGGGTCTATCCCCTGGCTTGGTCACAGCCTAGAAGAGGCTTTCTGAACTGTGTTGCAACTTTAACATATTTTTCCTCTGTCTTGGACTTGTGTGACCTTATGGGAGCCACCTTGAATTCACAAGCAGCATACTGACTCTCAACTCGGGGGTCAGGCCATGCAGAACATGGAAGGAAAAAGAAAAACGTGAATCAATCCTGTTTTTCTCTTTCAGTGTGTCTTCTGAACCCTGGTGGTTTGTACTCATGTGAATTCTGCCTATCACCAGTTTCTACAGGCAGCAAGCTGAGGTTAAGGAAGAAATTGGCAATTCTGTGCTCAGAGTGGTTTCCCTATTACTCAGCTAAACTAGGTGAGGATGCTGTGGCAAATATCTAATTTTTTTTTATTCCCTTTACTCTCTCACACTCTTCCTTTGCTCCACAAGTCTCTAGGTAAATATCCCTATTCCTCAGTATCATAACTACCTTCCACTAATGACAGCAAGCTTTACTAACATGACTTTTTTTTAAGGTTATAATTTTGCAATTTAATTTTGTAGCTTTGAAAATTCTTACTTGCTAGGTGCATGATAAATGGATTTTATAGAAACCATTCTTAGCTTTAATCCCCAGCTCCCATTCCTCAAGGAGGCAGAAAATTAATGTTCCAGTTATTTATGGCTATGTAACAAACCACCCAGATGCTTAGTGATTTGAAATAACAATCATCATTTATTTTGCTCACAAATGTACAGTTTGGGCAAGGTTTGTCAGGAAAGGTTCATCTCTGCTACAGATGGAATTAACTGTGTTCATTTAATTGGATCTAGAAGATGTACTCCTAAGATGGTTCACTCTCATGTCTGGCAAGCTGGAGTCCCACTGGAGCTATTGGCCAGTGATTTTAGTTTCTTGGTGTCTCTCCAGGAGACTTCTCCATAATGCTGCTTCTTCATAGTATAGAAGCTGTGCTTGAATTAAAGATGACAAGGAAAGGAAACCCTGACAGTATCTTAACCTTGGGTTACTAGTTCAGGAGAATTGGCCCAGAGTCATCTTTGCTATATTATATAACTCAAAGTTGTTACAGAACCTCTCACACCCAAGGGTGCTTGAGAAGGAAAGCTGGGTTCACAGACTCTGCCTCTCAAATTGTAAAAGATAAATAATTGACTTCCATCTTTAATCACTTATACTTTGCCTAGTAATTTCTAGATAACTATGATTATGTTTAAGCCTCTGAAGTTTGTTGTACTTAAAAGTAGGGGGTGGCGGGGGGAGAACATCATGAAAATTGTAAAGCTTAATTTCATTAGTGCTCTGGACATTCAACTGTAAGAAGAATGGGAATCTAGCATGCTTGCCCACCTAGCATAGTGGGCTTCTCATAGCTCAGGGCATAGAGTGGCAGTGCCCTAACAGCAGTGGGAGTTAAACTCAGTAACTTCAGCATAGGGTAAATCATCTACTCCCAGCTCACTGTGAGTGCATATCCGGCAGGAAATGTACAGGGAAACACAGGGTTCTCAGAGTATAAGTTATGAGTCCCCTTGTAAAACACAGCAGGTCCAGGCACTACTGTGAAATTTACCACAAAGATCTGGGAAATGAGGTAACCACAAATAAACTGGGTCATTTCCAGACCCTACCTAGGGTGACCCAGATGGGCAAAAGAAACCTAAGAAAAACAAATCTTTCCACTTATTCCTAGACAATCTATGTGGATCCAGCAGGAAATTCTAAGACTCCAAGCTCTCCACACATCAGAAATTCACTGAGGTTGAAAATATACGTAAGAGACACCTGGAAAGACCCATAGCAAAGAAAAGGTAGAAAAAACTAGAAAAGTCTCTGAATTTTGAAAGTATTCAACCACCTACACAAGGTCCATCAACAGGTTTTTCACATAGCCAAGCCATTTTAGGTGTCACAATTAAAACAGAAATCCTCATAGGAAAATCAAAAGCCAGAAATTATAATAAAATATAGTGTTCAAAGTGTCTATTTTGAAATTAAAGAAACAGAGGGAGATGAAGAGATAACCTCAATCAATCCAAGGCAAAGTGACATGTATACTTGAAAAAAGTCAAAAAGAAATTAACACAACTTACCCCAAATGTATTGCATTTGGCAAACAAGATTTCCAAGGCAACCATTATAAATATATTCAACAGAGAGGAGGGAAATAACTTTATTTAAGAACTTGAAATAAAATATAATAATCATTCAACAAATAACACAGTTAAATAAATTAACATATTATTCTTTTAAAATGGGACATTTCAGAGATTACACAAAAACTGATAAAATTGCTAGTATGTGAACATTAAATATATTTTGAAATGCAATGGAAATATTGAGGGAAATTTATCAAAGCCTCAAAAAACTCTAGGTCATAGCAAATATACAAAATCATTTATAGAAAGATTTCTAAGAGTTGAGCAAGAATATGTAAAAAAAAAAACTACTTGAAGAAATTATGGGTAGAAACTTTCCAAATTTGATTGTATAATATCAATATACAGTTTTAACAAGATCAGTGATGCTCAAAATAGGTAATTATCCAATGGACGACAACACACACAGTAGACACGGTAGTCAAATTGGATCTAGAGAAGGAAAGAAAGTCTTGAAAGCAGCAGCGTGATGTGAGGAACTCAGCACACACAAGAAACAATATAGTTAGAAGATGAGTTGTCAAGAGAAACAATTGATGTTAAAAAGGAATAGAAGCCAAAACCTAAAAGAAAACAAGTCAACAGAAAACACTGTGGCCAACTCAACAAAAATCCTCATCAAAAATGAAGCAAATGAGGACATTCCCATATTTAAACAAAGAAATAAACCCTACTGCAAATCCTAAAAATTAATATACCAGGTACTAATTAGAATCAACAATGGATATTGAAGAACCAAAAAGGCAAAAGTGTGGTAAATGTAAAAGACTAAATTAAGATGTTTAATTTGGTCATCTTATAATTTCCTTAGTAGGCATACTATATCAAGCAATGCTGAAAACAGCTAACAATATATGTTTATGATGCCTTTATATGCCAAGCATTTGAAAATAAAAGCATTAAAATAAAAATCAGATTAATATTTGAGGGATTAATTATATTTAAGAAGAAATTGCTTTATCTTATAGGAATTAAACCACCTAGCTATATCCTGGCAACTTTCTACACATTGTAATTCCTAGAATAACACTGAAAAACAATTGGAAAAATTAGAAATTCAACAGGATTATTGACTTCCACATATGTGCTTTGGCATGGATAAACACACACACACACATATATATATATACATATATATATATGTATATGTATATGTATATGTATATGTATAATGTGATTAATATAATATACTATATTATAATACATAATATAATACATATATATCATATTATATAATATGATATGTATTATATATAACATGAAAATAGTACATTAAAATGTTTCTTAATAAAAAAGTTTCTTAACAAAAATAGGTAGAACAGAGTGAAAAATACAAGAGACATACAGACATGAACAACTGGATAGTATAAACCTAAATACATTAGTAGTACAACAAATATAAACATTTCTTCAGCTTTAAAAATATCAAAGATTTTCAGATTGGATTTTAAAAGGTATTTAAAAGAAATATCGTTCAATTAGTTTAAATTTCAATATTTAAATTAAAAGTAAAAGTATTATAGAATACCACTATGCAAACCAAACAATTTAAATATTTGCCTATTCGATAGTTTAATGGTAAATGGAAAAACTTTACAGAGAGCAATTTTCAGAACACAGTCCAAGAATCGTGTTGTGTGTGAAGATTTCTGAGTACTTATGAAAAAGCTACAAGAAAACTGGACATGAGTCTCATAACCTCAGTTTCTTCAAAACAGAATTGTTCTTGGAATGTACGTTTATTATCCATCTAGGTCTAGTGAATAGGAATAAGTTTACTTCACCTGTTGCTATTCATGTGCCTCTATGGAAAAACATATTTTTGTCACATATGGCCTGTCCATATTAATCGTGTTATTCTGCTTAACCCTTGGAGTATACATTTCCTGATGCTTTGAATTAAGTTGGTATTGTTTGAGACATTAGTCTCCCTCCAATTTACACCCTGTGCCCTCAGATTCATGCCACCAACAAGAGTGGTAAACAATATTATTAGAAGGAAGAAAACAAATGTGTTTTTAATAAAAAAGATTGCTATTCCGAAGCAATTCAACCTTTATAAAATTATATGAACTTTTAAAAGACATTTGTGACAATTGCATCAATACTGACAACTTATAAAGACAACTTATCATTCCTTACAGTTGGGAATTTGAATGCCTCATTTCAATAGCTTCTATAATGACATGGGAAACCATTGTGAAAGACGAGATTACTGCTAATCAATGGTTCTTAATTGATGTTTTTGAGAAAAAGAGAAGATCATTCTTCCTTTTCAAGAACATTCATAGAACTATCTCAAATGCTAGGACACAAAACAAATGTTAATACATTTTAAAAGCTTAAAGCTCATTTTAAAATGTATTTATAGTAAAAATAGACTCAAACTATAAATCAACAATGCAAAATATTCTGTACCAGTTCTAATTATTAGTAAATTAAATAGAATGTGGTACAAATGACTAAAATTAAATATGCTGAATTCAATAAAAATAAAAGCATAATACTATAATACACAAAAAGGAATGAGATAAGGGTAATCATTATTTTGTAAAGGAACCATTTCAGATTAATTGATTACACTCTGATAACTGTCCCAGTAATTCAGGGGTCATTGGGGATACTGAAGCAGATTTTCTTTTTGTGTAGTATTTATTAGGAGAAAACTTAATGCCATGAAATGACTGACGTTATAGCTAATGCTTGGAGATCATGAGGCTAGGTTGTGGGTCTATTCTTAGAGGTTTCAGAGGACTGGAGATTTGCATATGATGCGACTGACTAGGATCCCATAGCACCATAGTGTATGCGCTTATAGTCAGCTTTTGTCTGTTACCAGATGGCAGCGCAGATGCCACCTTTCAGCCCTTATAATGTGTGTACTGCAAGTCTAGGGCAACCTCAGATTCATAAACTTCCTTTGGAGAAGTGAGTTAGAGAGGGAAGGAGTTAAAGAATGGGGACATGAGGAAAGAAAGAGAAAAATGAGAATGAATGAGTCACCTAATGCATGGAAGGGGAAAGTAGTTGTTTTCTCCAAAGAAGATAGAATATAAGGAATTATTCATAATACTAATATATTAAACTATATACAATGATCAATGACCTAGAAGAATAAATACTGCTAGTCCCTGGAACTGATGGTGGAAAAACATCTATAATAAACTATAAACAATTCCAAAAAGACAAATCCATGCCCACATGGTTTCAACCATGAATTCTATCAAATACATAAACAGGAATTGAGTCAATTCTAAACCAAGAATACAAGAGGTACGGTACACCTCTCAAATCTTTCTCCTAGAAAAAATTACTTTAAGAGAAGAGTTGTAAAGCAAAGGACACAGTCAATAGGACAAAGCAGCAACCAACAGATTGGGAAAAGATCTTCACCAACCCTACATCTGATACAGGGCTAATATCCAAGGTATACAAAGAACTGAAGAAATTAGACTCTAGACAATCAAAGAACCCTATTAAAAAATGGAGCACAGAGCTGAACAAAGAATTCTCAACTGAGGAAGCTCGAATGGTTGAGAAGCACCTAAAGAAGTGTTCAGCATCCCTAGTCATCAGGGAAATGCAAATGAAAACAACCCAAGATTCCACCTCACACCAGTCAGAATGGCTAAGATCAAAAACACAGGTGACAGCACATGTTGTCGAGGATGTGGAGAAAGAGGAACGCTCCTCCACTGTTGGTGGGATTGTAAACTGGTACAACCACTATAGAAAGCAGTCTGGCAGTATCTCAGAAAATTGAACATTGTGTTACCTGAGGACCCAGCTATACCACTCCTGGGCATATACCCAAAAGACCTTTCAACATACAACAGGGACACATGCTCCACCATGTTCATAGCAGCCTTATTTATAATAGCCAGCAGTTGGAAAGAACCCAGATGCCCTTCAACAGAAGAATGGATGTAGAAAATGTGGTACATTTATACAGTGGAGTACTACTCAGCTATTAAAAACAACGAGTTCATGAAATTCTTAGGTAAAATATCATCTTGAGTGAGGTGACCCAATCTCAAAAGAACATACATGGTATGCACTCACTGATAAGTGGATATTAGCCCAAAAGCTCACAGTTTCTAAAAAACAATGTATAGACCACATAAAACTCACATAGAAGAAGGAAGACAAAAGTGTGGATGCTTTGGTCCTTTCTAGAAGGAGTATCAAAATTTCAACCATAGCTCCCAAAGTCTAAACTGCCAGCCAGAGAGCACAAAGGGAGGGACTCATGCACCTGTATAGGGAATTGAGGGTGACCTTGTTAGACTTCAGTGAAAGTGGAGGGCCATGGTTCCGGAAAGTTTGGATCCCCTACTGTGTGGGAATTCGAGAGCAGGTAGATGGGACTGGGAGGATGTTTGGAGCACACCCTCACAAAAATTAGGAGGAGGGAGTATGGGATAAGGGGTTTGGGGGGAGAATGGGAGAGGAGATAACATTGAAAGGTAAATATGTATAATATCCAATAAAAAAAACACAGATAAAGGGTCTAAAAAAAAGAGAGGGAGAGAGTTTACTTATTTTAAATTATTTCAAAAGTTTCTAGGAGTTGCTAATTGGCTAAGATCCTATTTTAAGCTCTCCACAAAAGAATTTAAGTCTCTGTTCAATATTCTCAAGAGAGATGTAAATCCTAATTTTCCTCAACAATTAATTGACAAAAGAGAGGTAATCTCACAAAAAGTAGAAGAAGCTATTACTAATCGATATATTATATAGTCTGATTAGTTGTCGGCGGTGCTATAACAGTCCTTTGACAAAAGATTATTAATATAGATTTATATATCCTTAAATAGGGTCTTCATGACTCTCTGAGTGTGGAAGGAGCGAATGTTGGTGTTTCTGCCCTGATTTTACAAGAACTCTGAAAAATTGGCTTTAAAAACAAAAGAGGGGGAATGGTACCCCCTCAGAAGGAGTCCACTTGAAATACTCTCCATCATGCCTTGTTCACTTTTATCTCTCTAAAGCTAAAAGCTCATGGCAGATCTGCTGCTGACTGCCTCTGGCACCACCAAGACCAACAAAACTTTGCCACAGATATGGGGGAGGACCCTCTTACCCTTAAAGGGAATGGCCCAGACCCAGTTCCCTTATGGGGCCGAGGATTGATATGCCTGTCTGATACCACAGAAGGCACAGCTAACTGGCTACCAAAAATATTAATAAAAAAAATAGATACCCCCACAAAGCCAGGCCCAACCATAAATACAATGAATAACAATTTACATCCAGGGAAGAGAAATCTCCCTGAGAATTCCCTTCTTTTTCCTTTCCAGGTAAAAATGAATCACCCATGATGTCTGCTGTTAGAAGTTCTAATCCAGATGCTGGCCTCCGAACTTATACTACTCAGACCTTTGAAGGACCACTGACAAGAACATCAAATAGCGAGAGATTGACATCACTAATCTGAAGAAATCCCTCATTTCGCTGTCTGAAGAGACTTCCTAAAATCGCAAAGATCCTTATTGGACTTGATTTACTCTAGTACAATAGAACAGGCTGTGTACAGCTCTTGACTGTGTACAACCCTTAAAGAAGAAGGTTGCCTTTACATAGACAAGACAAGGAGGGTTAAAGAGAGCATGAAATTGGTAGTGAAGGCCCTAAGAAAAATCAGAGAGAGAAAGAGACAGATGAATGCTGGTACAAGAATTGGTTTGCAGCCTCTCCAACCCTATTTCCTCCCATCTTGGGACCATTATTTGGGTTCTTTTTGCTTTTTTCTGCTGGTCCCTGGCCCTCAAATAGGCAGACTAACTGTGATACAACAGATAAATAATTTGGTAGCAAAACCTACTCAGATACCTTATCATAAGTTAGCTATGGAGGACCACGAGACTCAAGATGAGGTTGTTACTTTATACAGGCTGTTCCCAAAACCCATCTCCACCCAACCTAAAAGGGGGGACTTCTGCCCCTAGATCACGCAGAGAGGGGCCTCCCAGAACCCCCTCTGATGGGAGATCTGAATTCTTGCTTAGGCTGCAAGGCTAAGCACTTCAAGGGAATATAAATAAAAGATAAAAATATCTATCTGGGTTCCCTGAGGGACAAGCCTGACTGCATAGGGGTTGATGTCAAAAGTATCTTCTCTCCAGGAAAAAGACATCGGGAGGGGTATGGCCCTCATGCCTCATTGGACAACAACAGGGGGACTGGACCCATTACAATACCCCTTAAAATACTGGAGGTCAGGCCTCTATCCCTGCCTTCACAAGTTTAGAATTGCAACAGCCCTTCTATATTTAGAGAAGGGAGGAGATGTCAGGGGCAGCCCTGCTTACACACTGAAGGCCTAAAATCAGGCATAGGCCTAAAATCAGCAATAGGCCTGTCATACATGTATATTAACACCAAGTCTTGGGTCTCAGTGGAAAAACATTGAAACAGATGGCTATAAGCTAATGTAAACAGGCAGCTTTTGTGGAAATTTACAAGCCTGAGTAGTCATAGACCTTGTAAATAGGTAGCCTTGGCAGACAATACCAACTTAGATAAGGACAAGCGAGTCATAGGCAGAGTCATAGTGACTTGTCCCCTGAACCTTCACCTAGCCGATACCCGGTTCTGAAAGATATCTGTATTCCCCCAAACACCCACATTCCAGTGTCATTCCCTTCCCCACATCCTGCCTTTCTGTGTTTATAACCCCTGTGTGAATGAATTACGATTTAAGAAAAAATAAATTATAAAAAAAAGAGAAGAGTTGTAAGAATAGCAGATTCATTCATAAATAGACACAGAGCAAAACTAAAGATAAAACATGTTAGCAAACTGAATGCTATATCAGTAGGGGGATAAGTGTACATGAAAGTAGTCAATGCTATAAGTCTTTAATGAAACAAATTAAAACCAACATGAAATATATCCATAGAACTAACAAATATTTGTGATCTAAATAACCGTCAATATTAAATGTTGACAAGGATATAGAGAAATTGGTGGTTCATTGTGGTAGAATGTAAAAAAGTACAGCCAGGTTGAAAAACAGTTTAGTTATCTCTAAAAAACACCATCCTCTACACAGCATTCCAGTTAGCAATTCTGCTCTTAGGTATATATCCAAGAGAAATGAAAACACATGTTCATATAAATGCTTGTTCATGCATGCTTATAGTGACACTATTCACAATAGTCCCAAACTGGAAACAACCAAAAGCCCATCATCTGGTGACTGGATAAATGAAATGTAGTCCATCAACACAATATATGCCATTCAGCAGTGAAAATACATGAGCTTCTAGTGCCTATACAATATGAATGAGCCAGTTATGCTAATTGAAATATCCAGATGCAAAAAACTACATATTATACCATTTAATTTGGATTTTAAAAATCTCTTTTAATAGATTTATAAGTCCTGAGGTCACCTGGAGTTGGAGGGCTGAGTGGGAACCACCTGTGAACTGGCACCAAAAGATTTTGAAAGATACAGAAAGTTGTGTGGATTGTGTAAATAATTTCATAGCTCCATAATGATTGATATTTTACTAAATATGATCGAATTGCACAGTTATAATGTATGCATGTTGTGCCATATAAATCTATATTTCAATAAGGTTGTCTTTAATAAAAAAAACAAGTCAATGTAATCTTTCAAATTCAATATTCTGAATTTCTCATTTTCTTTTTTATTAATTTATTTACTAAATTTGTGTCCCAATAACCCCCCTATTACTAGTTTCCCCTTCCACAGTTCCCCTCCTCATCTCCATCCCTTTCTCCTATGAGGTGTAGGTCTGCCCTGAGTAATACCTTACCCTCGCATCAAGTCTCTGCAAGACTAGGTGCATCCTCCCCCACTGAATCTAGAAAAGGGAGCCTGTTCAGGGGAACAGGATCCACAGACAGGCAACAGATTGAAGGATAGCCCCGGTTCCAGTTATTGGGGGATCCATATAAAGACCAAGCTTCACATTAGCTATATATGTACAAGGGACCTAGGTACTTGACTCTGTTGGTCTTCCTGTGAAATTCCTATCCTCTTTAGATCTTTCAATCATTCCCCCCTACTCTTTCACAAGACTCTCTGAGCTCCATCTAATGCTTAGCTGTGGATCTCTACATCTGGTTCCATCCGCTGCTAGGTGGAGCATCTCAAAGGACAGATATGCTAGCATAATAGAATATAATTGATTTTGCCAGGTTCTTACCCATGGAATAGGTCTCAATTTGGGCCAGTCATTAGTTGGCCATTCCCTCTGTCTCTGCTCCATCTTTTTCCCTGCACATTTTATAGGCAGGACACATTTTGGGTCAAAGGTTTTGTGTGGGGGTTGCTGTCTTTATCCTTCCACTGAGACTCCTGTCAGGGTTCAGGAGGTGACCACGTCTTGCTCCATATCCCCCACTTCTAGGAGGTAAAGTAGAGTAACCCCTATAGATGCCCAGAGGCTTACCTGTCTGGCATGTCCTAGAGATGTCCCCCACCATGCTCCCCTGAATCCATTGTTAATGCTGGTTTCTGTTCTCTCTTCCCTGCTCTCTCTATACCTGATCCTCCTTGTCCGGTTCCCTTCTCCCTCTCTTTCCTCCTCCTCTCTCCCACCCAGTTCCCCCAGTTCCCTTCCTCAATCCATTAAGATATCTATTTTATTTTCTCTCCTGAGGAAGGTTCAAGCATCCTCCCTCTGGCCCTCTGTCTGTGAATTGTAGTATGGTTAACCTGTGCCCTTTATGGCTAATATCACTTTTAAGTGATTACATAGCATTCATGTCCTTTTTGGATCTGGGTTACCTCACTCAAGATGATATTTTCTCATTCCATCCATTTGCCTGCAAGTTTCATGATGTCCTTGTTTTTAATGCCTAAGTGCGATTTTTATGTGTAAATAAACCACATTTTCTCTATCCATTCTTCAGTTGAGGGACATCTGGGTTGTTTCCAGTTTCTGGCTATTACAAATAAAGCTGCTATGAATATAGTTGAGCAAGTGTCCTTGTGGGATGGTGGAGCATCTTTTGGGTATATGCCCAGGAGTTTGAACTGCTCATTTTCTATGAGGCTGAGTTCTTTTCCCTCTGCCAGTACAGCCTTGTCCTGGAATTCACTAAAATTATCCATACACAAATAACATTATTGTTGACTGACTTTCTGCTTTCTCATTTGATTATTTGCCTGCAGACACAGAAATTTTTAGGTCACATGATTGACAATGACAGCTCAGGAGAGCTGGCCTTTCATTACCGCTACAGTTTGATAGTTCTATTCTATTGAGAAGTAAAAATATTAGAGTTTTCTCAGAAACATTCACTAATAATATATATCTAGATTTTTGTTTCAGACTCCACTTTCTAGGCAAAGTTCCCTTTTAGTCCTGGCTCCTATAAAACCAACCCAATTTCCTGACCTATACTGCATGGCAAAGGGTACAGCTAAACCATTCCCTACACAGTCCCACCATAGTCATGCCTGACTGAAATTTCTACCCTATTATTATTATGCTTTAACTGTCTAGAATAACTTGGCGTAATCTTATGTCTTCCCAAGCTTTACTTAAAGTATGAAACAAAGATTCCCACTCGTCTTAAGTCTTAAAATCTTAACTCGGAATATGTGAAGGAATGGCCCATTCTGATCTATGTTTAAACAATCCTACTTCTAATCATTAATTAGCCTCCAAAGTATCCTGACTTCCTGGTCTGATGCATTAAATTTTCTTCCCAGAACTTACTGTCTCAGAAGGCTGTTAGTATAATATCTTTGTGTCACCTCTTTGGCTGAATCTTTTCTCCTGTGGAAGAAAGAGTATTGCCCTCCAGATAATGAAAACAGAAGCCAATAGTAAAGAGAACGTATAGGACTTAAAGAGCAAGTGATTAATATCCACCTAAGTCTCTATTCTGCATGCTGCTCTATAACATCACATATACTGTATATACTTCTAAAATATATTAATGCATCACATTTTCAACTTACTCCTGCCTTAGATTCTAATAATTAAAATTTAATGAAATCTTGAGAGAACTCCCATAATGTCTAGTGATTTCTCAAAAATAAAACATTTCCTGGTCGTTTCAGTTGACAATATTTGAAAGATTTACATTTTGACTTCCAAATGGAATAAAATTCAAACAATTGTAATCATTCCCTCTGTCTGTCTGTCTCTCTCCTCCTCTTCCTCCTCCTCCTCCTCCTCCTCCTCCTCCTCCTCCTCCTCCTCCAGTACTGTAGAGACCATAACACAAGATTCTTAAACATGTGAATGTCATGAAGTAATGTTATACATAGCCAATGTATTCACAGATGGAAATACAGAAACTAGACTCCCAAGGCTGAAAGGAAGAACATCTTCATTAGCATTGATTGTTAATGACACAGCCTAGGAGGACTTCACCTGAGAAGAATAACTTGAGGGATTGCCCAGACCAGCTTGCCTTCTGGCATATCTTTGAGGGGCTGTCTTGATTGACATTTGACAAAGGGGCTAAGGGTGGCTAGACTACTCTGAGTAGCACCATTACATAGGGAGGTAGTCCTGATTAGTTAAGGATCAGCAAGTGAGCAAGCCAATAGGTAGCATTCTTCCATGGTATCTGCCTCAAGTCCTCTCATGAGTTCCTGTCTGATTTCCTTCAGTGATAAACTACATGGAAGTACAAAGCAAATGAATCCTTTCTTCCCCTACATTGTATTTAGTCATGGTGTTTCTCACTACAGCAGGAAAGAAAGAAAAAAACTAGAATAGAGTGAAACATTTTGATGAAAAGTACTACATATACTTGTGTAGTGCTATGGCATTGACTGAGACAGATTCACAGGTGCAGACAGACATATGTTTTAATTTGATATTTTATTTACATTTCAGATGTGATTCCCTTTCCCCATCCCCCCCCACTGAGGGACCCCCTATCCCATCCCCCCTTCTTCTGCTTCTATGAGGATATGCTCCCACCCCCTCCCACTCCCATCTCCCCACCCATGAATTGCCACACACTAGGGCATTCAGCCTTCACTGGACCAAGGATTTCCTCTCCCACCTATGCCCTACAATGCCATCCTCCCCTACATATACAGCTGGAGCCATGGGTCCTTCCTTATGTGCTCCCAGGCTGGTGGTTTAGACCCTGGGAGCTCTGGTTGGTCGGTATTGTTGCTCTCCCCATGGGGCCACAAACCCTTTAAGCTCCTTCAGTCTTTTCTCTCACTCCTCCATTGGGCACCCCATGATCAGTTCAATGGTTAGCTGTGAGCCATCTACATTCAGGTTCTTTCTTCTTCCTTTGGTTAAAACTTTCTGGAAACATCCTCTGTGACACACCCAGAGGTACACACCTTCCATGGTAATTCTGTATCCAGTCAAGTTGACAATGAAGATAATCATCACAAATGGATACACCTTCAACTGTGCAAGATAAACTCCTGCCAAGCTATATGAGAAATTCCTAAATTATTACATACATTCCCACTATGGTAGAAATGAAATTATTTATTGTTGTCACTATCTCAAATATTATCATTATCTCTATTTTGTGAATCCCCTGACAAGCCAATTCATTCCTAAGGGGACATAGCATTATGAGTTTCATGTCTGCACAACTCTACCTGGAAAATTCCAGAGCTCTTTAAGCTAGCTCATGTCCTAACTGAACTCAGAGTTCCCCACATGGCAGTTGCTGTCCTATCTTGTCTAGCTGGCTCACTGTGCACTCTGTTTCTCAAGATGAAAATATCAGCTAGTTCTCTCTCTCTCTCTCTCTCTCTCTCTCTCTCTCTCTCCCTCCCTCCCTCTCCCTCTCTCTCTCTCTCTCTCTCTCTCTCTCTCTCTCTCTCTCTCTCTCTCTCCACTATTTTTGACTATTATATCTGCTAGGCATCTTCTACATTTCTTTACTGCATGTAAGTTCTTACTCCATTAAGAACTAAATAAAGAAAATCCCAGTGATCTTTCTACTGTCAGCATCTAAAGGAAAGATTCAGGTTAGTTCAGGTTAGTGATTCTTGATCATACTGTCCATGTTTAAAATTGAAAACCTTGAGAAATAGTGAGAAACAACTCATAATATAAGAGAGCCTAGGACAGTCAAATAGCAAGAAGGAAACTTTATATTTGAGGGAAAATGTAAGATAACCACAATTATATTTTTATGATAGCACTTCTAACATGGTTCCTTGACTTCATATCCATAATGAGCTAATATTATATTCTACTCTAAAAATGTTTTCTATGCTACTTATATTTTTTTAACATAATTGTTTTATTTTGCCGCATCTACTCAGACGCTTAGAATAAGGTATATATGCTATGGACCTCTTTTATAAATGGCAAGTGAAGAGTTTAATTAAAATGAAATTAATATTAAACAGTCATTGTTACACCTCTAACATGTCATTTAGTAAAATACTGAGTAGAAAGTACACTAATTTAATACAAATCTGAAAGATACACTTGAAATCGAATATTAAATGTCTAAAAAAATTCAATTTGTTTTACATTCCAAAATGTCAGGAGTAAAATACAAGAATTATGAAAGATTCTACTATATAGTTGCACTTAAAGGTATCATTTCAAAGAAAAACAGTAGAATGATTTCTCCACCTTCTGATCAATTTCAGGAGTTTGGAGAGAAGATAGAGCAGATGCTATGGACTCTCTGTCCATGATCACCAGCCCTTGACACTCCAGTACACATTGGTCAGACCAGCAACTTCTATCACCTGCATTTCTTTGCCCAGAGATTCTCTTTAACCAACAAAGCCTACTTTGCTCACTTGCACAGCATGCTGGATATATTGGGTATTAACTTCCTTCAGGAAATAGCCTTTCCCCTTATTTACAAAAGGAACAGTATAGAAATATCCAGCAACCTTATCCCTTGTGTAGAATGTTAGAAAGATATTAAGACAGTCTGTCTTCCATGAAATCCCTGGCTGGATTAAACTAGAATTGGATGCATAGTACGTGTCTTAATAATGTATATTTTGTAGACTCTTTCTCTTCACTGCCTCTTCACAATTATCATATTGGGTTTTTTTCCCATTTCATTTATATGTGAATCTGTCTCATGGTCTATTACCATAGAAACCAGGAAGGTGAAAACAAGACCATAGTAGTAATCGAGGTGTTCTTGAGAAGGGAATAGCAAGATACAAGTACTATGAAGAAGGAAGTGGGAAGAGGGGCTTTAACTGGTAAAGAAGAAAGGATGCTAAAAAGAGAGGGAAGGGGAGGAAAAGACGAAGGGAGGAAAGAAAGAAAAACTACCAAATAGCAAGCTAATAACTAATAAGTTTGAAAAGCCATTGAGAATTATATTATTTTATATTTGCCTAAAATTACATGTAATATATATAAATGTACGTAAAGTATGCCAAATGGATTGATAATGTTCCCTCATGAACAATGGACTGTCTAACAAAAACCAAGTACCAAGCATGAGAAACCAAAAAAGCTTCAAGTAATCTGTCAGAGGGTCCAATAGATCTCTAAAGCATAGGTTACTGCTATTGCCTTTGGTTGCCTTTAAAAATCTGAACTTAATCCTGACTTGTAATTACTGAATAAAGGGACCATTATATGTATGGGAGCATGGTGGATTTCCTGCATCACACTCATTTGGAGAAAAAGTCAAAAATGTATAATGTTTGTGAGCTTGAATATCAAAAGGAGAATACATGAATATATATTCTAGCTTTTCCACTTCTGGACTATGTGACCCAACACAAATGAATATACTATTCTAAGAGTCAGTCTGCTCCTCTATAAAATGAAAGTACCTACCACCTAACTTAATAGTCACAATTCAATATAGTTAAGTCCTTTAGACCTATATCTAGCATATTTAAAATGTGCCAGTTATTATTGTGATCTATACTCATGGCTACTTAACGCAGAGGGAAAGAACTGGGGCACAAAGCTAAACCTGCCGGCAGAAGCAAAAGGCAAAACAGGTAAGGTCTTATATCCCTTACTAAGGACCTTGCTATTGGTCTTCAAACTAAAGAACAGCAAATCAACAGAAAAATCTACTCTCTACTCTCTCTCTCTCTCTCTCTCTCTCTCTCTCTCTCTCTCTCTCTCTCTCTCTCTGTGTGTGTGTGTGTGTGTGTGTGTGTGTTTACATCTGTATGTGTATGTTGTAATTCAGCTGCAATCAATAGTTTCTGTGCCTTAGGTCAAAATTATTTACCTTATAGCCATTTTCAGAAAATATTTCCCATCCCTAGCTACAGATGGGAGGGAATGGCATGCTGAGTGAAAATGTGTGAGTAAACCCACCACAGAAGTTAGAAGGCCATTCGATGCATGAAGAATGAAGTTGAAGCTGACACAGCCAGACTCCAGAATTCTCCAAAGAAGAGGGTTTCACACAGAGATATATGAACGTATTAGTAATTCATACAGAAAGGGTAGGATGAAGGCCTCAAACGTACAGGCTCTCTTGACTATCTAACCTGCAACATTAATTTATTTTACAGTGTTTATATTTTTTCAGTAGACACAGTGATCTTTAATGCATTAAAATTTTTTGAATATCTAGTTTCAAAAGAAAGCTCAGAAGAGCCAATGATGGTTTGATTACAGTTTGAATGCTGCCAAGATATCTCCCAACAAGGATGCTTCTTCACTAGCCAAAGGCTTATGTTTTCTTGTCTATCACATGCTCTAATACTGACAAACCCATAACTTTAGATCAGCTCCATGCTCTGTCATAATCACCTCATCCCTGGTGGGTTCAGGGCTCTAAGACCATGGAAGAAGGGGGTAATTTTCCTCAAGATACTTAAACTTAGAATAATAATAATGGCTGGGTTGATCAATCCAGATTGTCAACTCAACTTGGTGGAATCTTGGTGCTACATCTCTAGCCATGTCTGTGAGCTATTCATAGATCAGAATGAATTAAGATGGAAATGCACACATCTTGGTGGTTCCATCTCATCTCATAATCTAGAATGAATAATAAGAAGAGAGGGATCTGAGCACCAGCATCTCTACTTCAGACTGCTGATTCAGTGTGCCCAGCTGCCTCAAACTCTTGCTGCTATGAGTTGTTTTCTGTTCTGGACAGAACTCTCAAACTATGAGCCCCAATCAAATCTTTCTTTCTTAATTTGTTTTGGCCAGGTGATTTGTCACAGAAATTTGTACAGTTACTAACAGAGTTACCTTGTCCTGAGAAAACAGAGCATCAAGCACAGGTGATAGGTGTGTTACACTAAGAGTGTAAGATCAATTCGTTCATGAAATAGAAGTTACAGAGCAAAGAAGAAAATGCTCAGGAGTAGTGATACGGAAAGGACTGCTGAATAAAAGGAATTTCTAGGCAGCCATATTGCATTTAGTTTATGCATGAGGCTGGCTTGAGTGAGATACTCAGGAAGGACTTGTTTCTATCTCCTGGTGAAATGTCTGGATCATTAGAACCAGTGTCGGTAGGAGAAGGCTGGTGTGGTTTTTGTTTTGCCTTTACATATGCTGCCTCTAAATCTGGACATGTTCATTAGGACTGCCATAAAGCTCATGGTCATGGTGAAGTCTGGGAAATCCACAGCACAACTTCCTGCAAGGGCTGGATAAAGAATGTGTGTGGTTGCTCCCAAGTCTATGGTCAGGCATTTCTATGACTTAGAATGAAAAATGAAGGTGCCATCTAAAACTGTAACTGGCTTAAGGACTATTAGCCACACTGTTCTTCCCTTCCCCTCTACTTCTTAAAGAATTGATGTCTCTTGTTCATACTGGTCCCCGCGATACTTTGAATATGGAAGAGCATAAATACAGAACAAGCAGGTTTTCCCACCACGGCAGGTAAATGCAGCCTGCTCTTTCACTTCTCATCCATGAGTTTTTCTATGAATGTTTCCATGACTTGTCTCTAAGAAATCATTTAGCTCTTTTTAGAAAAAGAAAACAGGGAATATAATAAAGGAGATACACTGTCAAATCACATAGCCTTTTCAGCTTCCAAATGCTAGCTTTTCAATGATGGAAAGTCTGTGCTTCTGTAATGAAGCCTTTCCCTCCTATTCTATACAGTATCTGTCCCGGAAAATACTATGAAGTCAGATTTTTGCCCCAGAACTATTGGGAAGACCTATGAGGGAATGTCATTCCTCAAGTTCAGTGTTCTATATACTGTTAGTAGAGGAATTAGCTTTGAAAAGGAAAAGTTTAAGTATCAAAATAACTTAAGTAGCTAAAAACATCCACTTGTGATTGAAATGAGAAGACATTTTAATGTTTGCATTCTTGGCTTAATATGATTCAGGATAAAATATCATATCTAAAGCTGTACCAAGTACAGATGTGGCTACCTAGGGTAATTATGTCTGGAAAATAAATTCACTTATATTCTGTTTCCAAGGAATTATCAATAAAGTAGGTACTGGAGAAGAAACAGATGCTGTCTAAGGAAATGGTTGTAAGTAAACCAGAAATGTATAAATATTAGTAACCCTTATTTAATTAAAATGAATTTTGGAATGTTTTATTCAGTGATATTTCCCTTTTATACTAAGGCCCTTTATGGCTTATATATTGGAAGAAGAGCCTACTTAGAAATGGATAAGTTAATGTCTGTTTCTCTCAAGTGATTTTTAAAGCTGATTTCCCACAGGTTCAAGAAAGGAAAAAGAAAAAGACGAGGCAGGAAATAGAGTCCCAAATGGCTTCTCTTCTGACCCACAAATACAGGAAGAGAATGAAAAGGCCCAGGTACTGCTCCAAAGTTAAGTCACCATTGCCCAACATTTTCCCTAACAGAAACTATAAAAGCTGTGGGTTATAGTTAATCTTCTTGAGGCCAAACCTACTGAGAGCTAGCTATAGGTTTTATTTCCTTTGCTCGTTCTGACTTTTATCACTTTTTTTCTTTTCTTTTTGGAACATACACTTAAGAAGCTTTGAAATAATCACTTTTCTCTGGGTCCTGGAAATGTGTTCCATGAGTAAAAAGTTGAATCAATTCTTTTCTTTAAAATTGTACAGAAAGGATTTGGTATGGTGATGTATGTCTTTAGTTCCACCACTCCCTGAGGTTAAGGCCATACTCTTCCTATGGAGACTCTATCTCAAATAAATAAAAGAATAAATAAATAAATAAATAAATAAATAAATATTAAAATAGAAAGTTTTACAAAATTACAGGGAGAAATCTTAATTGTTTCAAATTTGCTTCCTCTCTCACGTAAGTCAAATTCCAACTTGTCTATGTGCTGTGCACATTATCATCTTCCTAGATATGAGAGTTTTAAGGGTTCGAAATAAACACTTATCTATCTTCTCTACTAGATACAGAGGTCAAGATTCAATGGTCTGTCAGTCTGTTGAAAGCAATTTGTTCCTATTAATAGTTCTGAGTTTGCAAATGATTTACTTATGTTTTTAAGTTAGAAAAGTCAAGGTTACCCAGAGATAACACTCAAAACTGCATTATGACATTCTTCTGTGAGTGGGAAGGAGCTTGGGGGCTCTGCAATTAGATTGCTGGTGAATGACTGTTACCCACCATTTGCTTTCAAGAGCAAAACAACTGACACTTCTTCATCAGGCTGAAGACAGAGAGCAGCATATACCAGGGACATAGAAGCAATGTGCCCTCTAGAAGATAAAACCAGGACAACATAGACATGCAGACCTATCTTGGACTATGAGATGATATGTGGGTAGTTCAGTGAAAGAAATTCTGAGTGTGTCTCCAATGAAATGAGCAAAGATGAGGGCATCAGAACCAAGAGCATCAGACCTGAGTGCAGAAAGTACTTGACTCTGTTATCTTCCTAGAAAGGCCTATATTCCTATGCATTAAGAAACTATCTTTTTACTTCTGTCAAATATTGAATGACTGTTTTGCTGCAAGTCATTTAAAGGAAACTAAGCTTATTTTAAGAGGTTGTTTAAGAATCTACAGGCTAGGGTTACAGGTCAGGAGTAGAATACCTGCTTAGCATGTATGAGACCAGGGGTTCAATCTCAATATGCCCTCCCCATCTCCAAATAAAAGAAGCTTCTCCAGAAATCTCTTCTACTAAATTAATTAGTGTGAGCTTGTTCCAGAAAGGTTAATATACTTACTGTGTGTTCAGAGAGTCATTTTGATGAGCTCAGAGGATTAAGGAACAGACTATGGATTTTAATGAATCCATCAACTAAAATTGTATTTTATGAAGTCTTAGTGAGGATCAAGAAACTGACCTCAAAGCAAAAATAAAAACCCATCTCTTCATGAGCAGATCCTCATTTGCTGGCACTTCCTTCTAGCCAGGCCCCAGTGCACAGGACAAGGACCATTCACACTGGAGCAGTGGTAGATATAGTTGATTTTATTTATTAATAGTTTGCCTATTTCTACCTCATATAGAAACAATCATAGACACACTCCAAAAGTAATGTTTGGCCAAATATCCGGGCACTTCGTGTCCCAATCAACTTGACACATAAATGTAACCATTCCAGAAAGAGTTTTGTCTATTTTTTTTCAAGCAAGATTATTATAGTACTAATTGCTTTGATGTTTACTGTGCCAATCTCAAAGCTCTCCAGAATAGAGGACTTAACAGCTTAACCACCTTCAACTCAAAGTCTCTGCTTCAAAATGAGCAATGAGTAGAATGCTCTGCTCTCCATTCCTCTGCAGATAAAAACAATAGCTGCCTGTTTAAGAGTAACCAATAGCATACAACACTGTTCTTCTAAACAGCACCTAATAAAGATGGCTTATAAAAGACGCAAATGTATCCTCGAGCTGTACCTCTAATTCCATATCACATCTTTGAGTCATCAAGCGCAGCAGGCCATCCATACCTGAAGGAGGGGAGTTGCAGTACGTGAGACCTGTGGGTGGGCCTTGCAATTGTTAAAGCATTAGTGAATGGGATCTTTTTCCTCGAAGAAAAAGGCAGGAGAAAGAAGGAACTGTTTGCTTTTTTACGAAGCAGAATTCCTGTCTAATTTCTGAGCCTTTGCCTGTAACTGCCACACCATGTGTTTTAAATTAGACTGTATGCATGTGTTCCCTATAAAATTAGCCATCATGACCCATTGTTCCACAGTCCTTCCTTTCATCACATTTTAGAGGCCTGTGTTCCATATTAGCAAATAGCCCTTAGGGAAAATTATGCATTTTCCACACACTAGCTTTGTTACATATTTGATAACAATTACTGTATATTTAAGGATATAGGTCAATATATACAATTTTTTTAATAATAAAACAAGTGGCCGATTGTTTCCTCATGGCAAACAAACCAGGAAGTCAAAAGGAATATATATCTAGCATCAAAATCAAAACAGAATTAACAGCTGTACTTTTAACCCATGTGTATAAGAATATATATAACTCCATCAATATGTTAACTAGAGTGAGGGCACATTGCCAAACTTAGAACCCACTCAGATTCCTTGGAGTCTGTATTTAAATCAAATTCAAAAACTTTCCAGCTCTAACGTCCTTTTTGGTGCTATAAAATGTAACTTCCTGGTTGAAAACCCCAAAAAGTTTTTGGACACCAACTTACTCATGCAAAATATGATAAGTGTGAATGAATCAGTAACATATGGATTGCATTTTCTTTCTTAAAGCCGGATTTATTTTTTTAAACAAAAATACTTTTTAAATAGAAAATTCATGATAAAAACATGCATTGGATTTAGCCAACACTAAATCATTTTAAAAATATTTGCAAGGATTTTTACTCTCAGTGATTATGTGGCAAAATTTCTAGCCCAGTTAATGTAATTGCCCTCTTTCCTCTGCCCTTGCCCCACACCAAGTAAACACACAAGAGAAAGCAATTAAATTGCTGCTTACCCCTGTTCTTTTTCTCTTACTTCCTGAGTGTGTCCTGGAAGGCTTGCTGTGTCATTTCTGTTGTACTGCTACGGCTGTTTTTAAATTAACTGCTCCAATCTATTCTAAATGCAAAGCTCCCGGGAATGGTAGAGGACAGAGGTTATTGAAAACAAGGAATACAATCCCCAAAATAACATTTGACTCTTATTTCCACCCACAAATCATGACTGCGCTGACCAAAAGAAAGTCTTACCTAAAACATTTCTCAGTGACCTCTGGAGCAGATTGGTAAATAAGCTAGAAGGAAATTAAAATACTGTAGAGCAGCCTCAGTTTATTTTATTACGTGTGTGCGCACGCACGCTTACTTTTAAAGTAATATTTTCAACATTTTTTTTACTTCTTTATTTGAAAGTTTGTCTCCTTAAATATTTAAAATTAGGTTTTGATATTAGAAAAAAATAGGAAGCAGTCATCCACTCATACAAATTTAATTCATTGTTGCTTACAATTGTTTCTACAAACAAGATTATACATCCATGTATGCTTATGAATACAATTCTCAGCTTTCTACAGTTCTGTATATTTCTGTCCCTGAGTCATGCAAATTTCCAGAGATTGGTCAGGGATCATTGCCAAGAGCATACTTGGACAGCTAAACTATCATATCTACTCAGCTTAAATAGTGCAGAACTTCAAGCTAGGTCTGGACATAAATCACAATTTATTGCTTAATGGATTTCAAATTCCATGTCACAGAAAACAATATTCTATCTTTTCTGGACAATTATTACCCTAGTATAGATGTGACATACCATCTATTTATTTCAACATTACATTCAAACAATATATAAACATGTGGGCATTATGTCTGAAATGCTGAATACCACAGTATATAATATCCTTTTAGGGTTATTTATATAAAGCAAAATCCAAGAAGATTATTTAACAAACCCAAGGCTATAATTCTCATATTTTTATCTCAACACTACAAATTCTACAGTATTACATTAACATTTATCTATAGAAAACCTTACTCTAGAGACGCGGATAGCTGCAATTCCCCAAACTATGGCAGATGAATCCATGAAGATCATCTCCTAACTCTCTAATTACAATTAATGAATCTAATTACTGTGATGCCTTGAATATTTTGTTTTCATTTTAAAAATCTACTGTGTCTGCTTTCAGCTTCCCATGTGGAAGAATATTAACCTAAAATTTATGAAAATGGCAAACATTTCCTGGGGAATTTGTAATTCAACGATGACAGTGCTGGGTTGATTTATTCAAAACTCAGCACAACCTATTGTGTATCTATAAAGTGTTGAATACTACTCAGTTTTCTTGGAGATGTATAAAAACTGCATAAGCAATGCTGTATAAATGTGAGGTAAGCAAATATCAGACTCCATAATAAATGATAATAAACGTGATAATCTCTTTTATCCCCAAATTAGCCAATTTCCAGCTGTCTTGTGCAGACTTTTTGGCTTCTTTTCATATTATATTAAAAAGGAAAGTCAACCTTCCTTCTATTCTCCTAAATGGATTTTTTTTTTTAGTATAAAAGAAAACAACTTAAACCAAGACCACTCCATTATAGTCATCTGGTGAATTTTAAGTAAAAATTTGAAGCTGAGAAAAGTGATATCTAAGTAGCCTCAGGAAGCATGATTTTTGTGAGTAATTTTTCAATTCAGTGATCATTGTTCTAATTCAAGAGAAAACCACAGCCTCCTCCTCCATTACCAAACACTTATCATTGAAAATGACGTGTGAGCTTTAGTTAACTCAGCAGTTTTTGCTTGCAGATAATTATGAATTGGTAACTAAAATAATAAAATGCTTGCAGCTGATGAGTGTGTCTAATTAACAGGTTATGATAGCCAACCCTGTGTATGACTGTGTCCATGAATCAACCAATGAAAACAGCTTTGGAATCACTTCCCATTTCTAATGTTTCTTTTTCTTTGTTCAGCAATCACCCAGCAAGGGAGAAGGTAGAGTCAGGAAATAATTGCTGAAAATGATGCTGCAACTTTGCAAGTTAAGAAACAGTCTGGTTGAGAAATACAACTATAGGGTATGGTGCTAGCCACTCTGCTTGCCCAGTTAAATTATTCATACCATTGAAGACAGACACCTGAGAACTGGAGCGCTAGAGAGAACAAAAATACACGAAGGAAGAACAAAGCTTTTAAAGGGGAATATCATTACCCGGGCAGTGGTGGTGAACGCCTTTAATTCCAGCACCTGGGATGCAGAGGCAGGTGGATTTCTGAGTTCGAGGCCAGCCTGGTCTACAGAGAGAGTTCCAGGACAGCCAGGGCTACACAGAGAAACCCTGTCTCGAAAAACCTAAAGGAGTGAAGATGACTGATTCTAGATTCAAAGTCAGCTCCTGAAACATGAAGTCGCACTGTTGTTAGGAAGTCATTGGATGACCATCTACTTCAATTAGTAACATTTTAGTGACTGGAAGTCTGTTTACTTCATAAGAGAAGGAAAATTGATGTCCTAAGAGCTTTAGCTTTGGCAGACTTATGCTGCCTCACCAAAAATTCTACTTAGAAGATGAAACTTATTGAAAAGAATAGGAGCGTTGTGTGGTAGATTTACATGGAAATTTATTCCATGCAGAGTCTCCTCATGCATCAATATAATCGCTATGAAGAGAATGGTGGTCCACATTTGTAATCCTAGTGCCAGGGAGGTGAGGCAGGAAAACACCCACAAGTTTGAAAACAGCAGCTCTACGTAATAGATTCCAAACTTGCCAGGGCTATATAGTGAGACCTCCATCTCAAAAAGGAGACAAACAAAACAAGCAATGAAACAATCACATCATCAGTGCAACCAGATATTCTGCACATGACTTGGTCATCAACCCATTACCATGATGCCATCGTTATGATTCTGTTGTTATTCTCTTAGAAGTAAATAATTAATTCCTTAGTAATGATGAACTTAATTTTAAAGCATTTTACAAATATAACAAGCCTACTCAGTTTTCATTTATTGTTCCTGTAATTTTAGAATTTCTTACAAACAACCACTGGTTATGAAAGTATAGTCTAATATTCTCAAGAAAGCTCTGCTTCTGTCACTAATGGACTAAAGATATCAGCTGAAGAAAACTTATGATGACCAAGAAGAGCAATCACATACACACCACCACTACCATCACCATCCACTTCAAGAGAATGTAAGAGCCCATTACACTGGATATCTAAAGCTCCTTGCTGTCAAGTCATCTCAGTTCCTCTACACACACTGACACATGAAACAACAAATTGCTTATGTATCAGCATACTCTTTATCAAGCAAGTGCGTTTAAAGTTTTAAAAACCGTTTTATGAGACTACAAAGAAAGGTATTTCATTGTAAAATGATGCTTCCTACACCCCAGGATACTGGGACCTCAGAATACAACCAAAGGAAGGGGGTAAAAAAATAAATGAACCCCATCAAATTACAATATTTATCTCATGAATGTTGGAAAAGTTAGAAGTTACTCTGTGTATGTGTGCATGTGCGTGGGCATGTGCTTGACTACAGAGAGATAAATTTATGAGCTAGGACCATGGAGGTAAGTAGTTAAAATTGATTGGTCAACCAAAACTCTAGATGGCAGCATGTCACTGAAGTAGGGTACTTCTGGAGGTTAAAAAGTACCTTGTGTTGCTCCACAGGAGGCAAAGATGAGTATACACACTACTACTAGTAGTACTACTACTACTTCACATTGTTGACCTCACCTAGGAAGAACCAATCACCCTGAGGCATCAAGTATCTTCAGTTACTTACAAATCCAGAATCTCTAAGAAGAGCTACAAATCCTGTGTCTGAGCTGAGAGTTGACCAATCCATTTGGAGAATCTCTAGTGCGTGGGGCTTGGGTGCCATCTCTTACTCCCTGAAATATCCACATATACAAATATAAGCATAAAACCACAGGAGGCCATTTCGGAAACTCATATGCCAGACTTCTGTACCATTATTGGGAAGCAGAAAAATAATATTCGACTATAGGACATCAGTAGACAAAGACTGGATTTTGGCCATGAAGCAAAATGCTACAAAACTATTCATCATTGATAACCACTAAGAGAAGCATGTGTGACTGTGGTCAAATCCAGCAAGGTAGTATTATACAAATTCAAGCAGAAAAATGCTACAGACTCTTTATACAATCTCCCACCATACCCAAGTTCTTTTCAAGTCCCCATATCATGCTGTAATTATTTTTCAGAATTATTTTAGAATGTAAGTTCACTTAATTCCAACCAACTAAAGTGAGATATAAATTATATATTTCATATGAATTATGTCTTATGAATATCTGTTCCTTATAATATAGACTTAATAGCATGAACTTTAATCCAGGTCTTGACTCTAATTCCCATTACCTTTTGTCTTGTTAGGTTTGGTTCATTATTTGAACTTGTTGAAATAAATTTCTATCTTCATTCTCTCTTCTATTATAGTGTCTGCCCATCTCTTCATGGTATAAATGATTTGATTATTAGTATCTTTTATCCTGAAGGTCCAAATGGACCAATAACAAATAGAAAATGTTCCTTTAAAGTGATTTTAACTCAGTCTATTTAGTTTTGAGTGCAATCTACTTGACTATTTCAAGTTTAATGAAGGTACATGTTACAAACTGATCTAATGACTCCTGATATATAACTTCTGGAACAAAGTGACGTGCAGAAAAATCACCAGTCAACTTTTTCTCCTTATTTACTTGTGCTTTATCAATGACTTTTCCTCTTTATTTTTCTTCATATTCTTTTATTCTCTTGTGAGATATTTAACATCTCGTCTGAAATGTTTAAAAATTCAGTTCTAAAGAATGGGAAAATGAATAAGAAAGAATTAAATGTTTGACTCCTCCATATAAACCAGGATGTGTTACATTGTATATTATTCCTATCCACAGTCTGGTACAGGATGTCTTGCATTTCTGCTTCTTATAGATAAAGAAACTAAAATGCTTAAAACTGTTATGTTCTGAGTCAAAATTATAGACCATTAGTATGTGGTGAAGTTATAATTTAAAAAACAAGCTAACAGTTCCATAGTATTTTTTGCTTGCCTCCCAAATGAGATAATATTCACCCCACTTGAGTAGTGCCTTGTGATGATTTGTACTAAAGAAAAGTGCCAGAAATGTAAATATAAGAAAGGCAGTAGAAGGAAATGTAATGAATAGAAGGGAATTAAGAATGTCTGGAATGAAAGAGGAGTGGAGTCAGCAACAGGAAGGGCACAAACAGTTCAGGAGAAGAGAAGGGACACACTTGTCATTGAGAGAGCTGCTTACTGTACTCAGTGAGCAGCTTGGACAAGTCGTTCCACATTTTTAATTTATTTGTTTGGACTAAAAACAGAACATGTGGTGTTGCTGCTATGTTGCTTAAGCATGTTACCAATGACCTAGATTATCATCAGCCCTCTTTTTCATTTGGAAAAGGATTTTTAACTTGACAATTAAAAGAGGCTTAACACATGTGCTAACACCTGTTTGAAATCCAGATTCTTCTCCAACTGTATCTCTTGCTAACATAACATTATAGAGAACTGTAGCTAACTTCCATATATGTCTCTGAAATGTTCAGAACTGGGCTTCCAAATGAAGACTGTCATTTTCAATATTGGATTCATTTCTAGACCAGTTTATGGTTGAGTCCGAATAACCAGTCACAATTAAGAACAATACAAGAGTCATTATAACTTCTCTTTTTGATTCTCTCTTCCACAAGGTCTAAAAATTTGAAGCAAGGCAGCTTGTCCCATCAGGAGTATAGGTAAGCGATGGTGGGTTAGGAACATATGTCCAGTACAGCTTCCCAGTCAACATTGTCAGGGCACTCAGCAAGCTCACAGGTCAGCATCATTCTTTGTTCTGGCATCAGCATGTCTCACACATCACTCTGGCAGCCACCATGCTCCTTCAGCATCCTGCAGAAAAACACACAAACATGCCATCTTCCCCATATTTAATACCTGATCAGCATTATGTTTTATGCCAGTAAGTGGATCCTTCCCTTTCACCTATGCGTAAGTATGCTTAGTTGCAGAGTGCCACAGACACTCAGCAGAAAGTTCGTTGTCATCCAAATTTAAAAGAAAAAAAATTTAAAATAAAAAGAACATGATTTAAATAAATTTGTGGTGTATGAGGATATATCTCCCCATTTTTTTTATTTTATGAAGATATTGTTTTAAAGTTCCATGGACCCCTTCCACAGTCTCTTGTCCATACAATTATAAGGAACCCCAGTAATATGGGTAATGTTAAATTACTACCCAAAAGTCTCAAATGTTCGACTGTAATAGCCAGTTCCATTATCTGTTGTTTGTTTGTTTGTTTTTTCTTTTTTGTTTTGTTTTTTATTATTGGATACTTTATTTAATGTAAGTTGCATTGATTGTACACCTTTTAGTTGTGTTAGTGTTTTGAAATTTGGCATGTCAGTTATGGAAGTCGATCAACCAACTTTTGTTTTATTGCCCTGAGTATCACAGATCCTTGGTATTCTAAAAATAGCCTGAAAGTACCAGAAGAAATTAGTCAGGCTTTAAGCAGAAGCAAGAGGGTAGTGGGCTTGATTATTTCTGCTATTACAGCTTTAATTACATTAATTGCTATCACCACTGCTTCTGCAACTGCTTTGACACAAGTTAAGACAGCTACTTTTGATAATCATTCAGCAAAAAAAATTTACTAATGTGTTGAATATACAAAAGGATTTAGATAGGCATTTGGAAGAATGGATTGATGCTCTTTATGCTATTCAAGTTATTGGAAGGAGGTTCAGAATTTAAAAGTAAGGGGCCATCTCTAGTGTCATGCCAAATACCATTGGATTCATGTTAGTTCTAAAATACACAGTGGTAATCCTTATAATTAGGAAAAAGTTTAAAGACACTTGCAGTATATTTGACATAATTCTAACACCTCTCTGGATGTTTTAACTTTACATAGTGAGGTTGTGAATTTCAAAAATGTTGCTCTGCTGAGCGTTGATGCAGTAGATACTGCTACTAAAAGTACCCATGGCCTCAGCTCAGTATTTCTATTTTGGTCAAGCTTCGAGAATGGCATATATAGCTTGATCATGTGAGCCCTTTTTGTCCTGGGAATACTTTTATTCCTGTCTATCATGTTAAAGCTTGTCTTTAACAACATCAACATGTTGGCCAGACAGAGTTACTAAGTTAACAGGCTGGCAAGCCAAGAATGGGTAAAATTCTGCACAGAGCCTTACCAACCTAAGACATAAGTACATTGCTTTGAATAATGCATATTCCATGACAGGAAAGGAAGGCATTCTTGTCAGAATGACCTAAGACAGGCTGGGTCTTGTTAATGAAATAAAAAAGGAGTAGAGGTGGAGAGCCTTTTGGGCTGCTTGACAAGAATCTGACATGGGCCAAGGACAAGGAAATGGGCTGCCTGGCAGGAACATGACATTGGCTAAGAACAAGGAAGTAGGCTCCTGGCAGGAATCTGGCATTAGGTTAGAACAAAGAAGCAATTTCAGGTAGGATTCTAAATATTAGGCTAGAACAAAGAAGTAATTTTGGACAGGTATCTTTTGTTTTTCAAGACAAAGTTTCTCTGTGTAGCACTGGCAGTCTGGATCTCTCTTCAGAAACCAGACTGTCCTGGAACTCACAGAGTTCCACCTGCCTGTGCTTCCTGAGTGCCACCACTATCTGGCAACTTTCAGCAATTTTGATGCTCTTATTTAAGTTATTTGACTGTTTTTCTGATTTTGCCCCAAAACTAAAAATACTGTGAGAAAATAGCCAATGGTCATCTGTAAATAGTGTGTGGATAGGTGTGTCACTGCAGTCCATCTGTCTTCACACTGGCAGGAGCCTTTTCTATGGGGCCTTCACAGGGGTATGAGAACCTTAGGGAGCCTGAGCTGAAGCTAAAGTCTGGGACTTAGCTGGAGCTGTGGCCTCTGCCTTAGTTTGAACCTTGGGATTTGGTTGGCAGAGCCTAAGACCCTTGGTTATGTAGCTTCCCAAGCTTGGGATGAACAATGAAATCCAGATGGCTGAGTTTGCAGCTGGGGTCCTTTGGCATCTTGGGTTTGATAGCCTTAGGCTTCAGAATGGCCTTCTTGGCCCCTGTGTGTGCACTCAGTACCATTACATTGTTGGTCTGCATCTTCTTCAGACCTTTCTTGCTGTGCTTCTTGGCAAAATACATGTCCTCAAAAACTTGGGGTCAGTCTCCTTAAGAAATTCGTTATCTTTGTGACCATGATTTCTTTATGCCACTTCTGTGTCCTTTGCAGGACTGATTGTTTGTGGTGTGGTTCTTGTACTTGGCCATGTCTTCACTGTTACCTGGGGTTCCTTAAGCTCCTGGAAGACACTTTCATTTTTTAAAACATGGAATACCACTTACTTGCCACAGTTTCTCTATGTAGCTTAGGCCGGCCTTGAATTTGGGAACCTCCTTCCTATTAACCTTTTGCCTCAGCCCCCAAAGAAACTGGAATTACAGGCCAGCTCATGTTGCTTCACCCTTTTACCCTTCTAAGTCCCATCTCAAAAAAAAAAAAAAAGTCATTCTATTATTGTACTTAGCCTAAGATTGCTATCAGAAGTTAAAAGATGCCATATATGTTATGTTGGTGCATGGCAGGTATTCTACAAGATAATTTTTTTTCAAGCTAGGGGTTGTTTTATAGTCATGGAGTTACTTACAGTGGTTCATCATAAATTTCCCATAACAATGTTGACTGTGGTGGCATGGACTTGTAATCCCAGCACCCGGGAATTAGAGGCAGGAAGATCCATAGAATCCTGGAGTACTCACTTAATTGTTGAGATCTAGGATAATGAGGGACTTAAATGAGATTCCTGAGAATACACACAGAAAAGTCCTCCACCTTCTGTATATATGCAAACACATGTGTGCACACACCAGATCACTTCTAAACATGTACATGTTATAAATATTCTTTAATTCACTCGTTCTCTTCCAGACTAATTTTCTTTGAAGACTGTATCATCTTGTCTGTGTGTGTGTGTGTGTGTGCGTGTGCGTGTGTGTGTGTGTGTGTGAGAGAGAGAGAGAGAGAGAGAGAGAGAGAGAGAGAGAGAGAGAGAGAGAGAGAGAGAGAGAGAGAGAGAGAGAATTCTCAGAACCACTAAAGGTATCTTCTACCTGTGCTTGATTGATAGAACTTTCCTAATCCTGAACCCAACTTATGAAGCTTGATACTAAAATTCTCTATTAATCAGACTACTGCTGATTCATGATACACATCACCCTCACCCCAGTCTCAGGGCCTTGGATGCCTTTTTTCCTTTCCTCTTTGCTCTGCTTAGTCATCCCACAGTTGTATGCATCATCTAAAACACAGCTCTATCCCAGCACAGTTCTGGTTAACTGCTTCAGCCTTTACTGCCTTCTTCCTACTGTGGGTGGGTAAAAGGGTTAGGATTTATGGAAAGGAATTGAATGCTACATCTTCGGTCCCATTCCTCTGTGCTGCCTTATTTCCTTTCCTTTCAGGTTCCCACAGCTAGATTTCATCTTGCCCCAATTCTCAGCCCACTCTGCAAGCAAATACAGAGAGAGGCCTGCATGTATCACGAAGGGTCAAAGTGCTCCTTCAAGAGATTTGGCGAGCACAAGTCCATGTAGGACTAGGTCCCAGCCCCAAACAATCATGTAGATTTTCACCCATTCTCTGAGTCTCTTTAGTGGTATCTCCAAGGTAGATCATGTTGAATATCACTGCCAATTTTCCTTCAAGGTGGGCTCAGTGAAGAATATGCTTATCTATCATGCCCTTCATATATTTGTGGTTATTAAAACCTACCTAGGATCTATCTTCTTCCAACATGTACTTCTTTCTTTGCTACTTTTGTCAGTTATAGTTTCCCAGATTAAATCAGTGATGACTTTTCCTAAGTGCTTGCCAGCTTACAGGCACTGTTCCAACACCTTCCTATGTCTTACCTACCTGGTTTAATCTACAGCATCCTGCATTTCTCTAAAAATGAAACTGAATTCTCCAAGAATAAGGAACTTCTTCTTCTAAGTTCTTTGCTTTAAGGAAGCAAAGAATCCAAAGTAAGATGTAAACCAAGGGAAACTGAATTCTGTCCACATAACCTTTTTCTCAATTCACATCACTAGACATAGTGGCTCACATCCATAATGCCAGCACTCAAGGTGATGAATTTGCCTTGTTTCTGACCAGCATGAGCTACAGAGTAAGAATGTCTCAAAAAACCTGAAATTTTATATCAAGATATGCATTAAAAGAATTTGTGAAAAGTTGACCAAACTGACAGATTCTATATGATTAAAACCTCATTACCCTCTGAAATTCCCTAATGCAAAAGTTGATTTTCATCCATCAACCTTGTCACTCATGTTGTTCTTACTATAGTGTTAGTGTTCAGTGTCTGGAAAGTTCAGCTACACAGGACTAGTGACCAAATTAAGATGCCTCTATTAGTCCCTAGAACTATGAGGTTTAATTTGAATCTATGTTATCAGCTCAGCTAGTGAGTCATTTAACTTAATTGCTAACTGTACTGGCAACATTTACAATAAATAATCCAAAATATGTGAGACCAAATACCTTTATTATTATTTGTAATAGCATATGCCAATATGGAGTGGCATTTCAATTAAATTTTATAAACTTTGCTTTAAGAAACCTATAGCTAGCTAAAGAAATAGTTCAGCAGTTCAGAGCACTGGCTGTTTCTCCAGAGGTCCTGAATTTAATTCCCAGCAACCACATGGTAGTTCACAACAATCTCTAAAAGGATCTGATGCCCTTTTCCGGCACACAAGTGTACATGCAGATACAGCACTCACATACATTAATAAATCTTAAAATGAAAAGAAAGAAACCTATAGCTAGTTATTTGATTTTTTTAAGTTAGACTAGGTATGTATGATTAAAATACTCATACTCCAATTCATAATTTCTGCATACGCATAAGAATAAAATCATACTGTATCTATTATGTGAGATATCCATGATATAAAGACAAAAAACAAAGACCCTTTGTCTCATACACTCAGCCATTCTCAATACATATACCTATAAATATACAAACCCCTTAGAGAAACATGAACTTAACTGAGGACATTGTTGTCATCAATATGACCATATTCCTGGCAAGTGACCTTTAGGATTCTCAAATATCTATTGGAAATGATCATTTGTATTGACTATACAAATTATCTGTATGAAATTTTTAAAAAGGACAATTTTATGTAAAGGGTATTCAAATCACTTTAAATTTTATTTTTATTTCAAATCAACCCACTGGGGGGAAATAATCTCATATTAAACAAATTTAAAAGCAAAACATAAATTCTATATCCCCTCATTGTCTAAAATTATATATTATTCAAATGTTGGAATGTGTTATTGATTTATTAAGTACTTTCAAGAATGTGTGGGTGAAATACTCCATGAATAATTTACTTTATGTTACATGTAGGAGTGTCAACCATACCTGGTCACTAAGTCCTCATTAAGGAAGACACCCTGAGGAGAAGTGGAATCAGAAAAAGCACAATTGTAGTTGTATGAGAAAAATAAATCTTGCTCAAGAGTAAACAAAAAAAGAAAATGAGAATTAAGAAAGAACCTTGCATGTCCAACTCAGGAAAATCAAAACAATAAGATAAATTAGTAAAATATAAACAAACATAGTGGACTTAAAGCAATCATGAGAAAAGCAAGTGACAGAAATTACTAACTACATTTCAATAACTATGAATGTAAATGGTCTTAATTTTCTAATAAAAATATACAAGTTGATTGATTAGACTAAATGATAATATCAATCAATTTGCTGTCTGCAAGAAACTCACCTCACCAGCAAAGTCATGTATAACTTGAAAGCAAAAGAATGGAAATAATAATGTAAACAAATGAAATCCTAAAGCAAGCAGCAGTAGCTATATACATCTCTGACAAAATAGAATTCAAGCCAAACTCATTCAGAAGAAAAAGAAGTCTCACAGTAAAGAAAGGATCAAGACTGGGTTCACTGACAACTGAATTCAACCGTAAATATTTAAGAACTAATAGTCAGATCACTCAAACTATTTAATAAAATAGAAATAAAAGGAACACATACATATATGCACACATAAAAATCAATAAATAAATATTGCATATTGAATCAAACAATGTTAAAACTATCATGATCAAGATGGTTTTATTCCAGGGATAAAACAATGATTTAATATACATAGATTAATAAGCATTATAATACACACACACACACACACACACACATATATATATTTGGAATCAAAAATAAAAATTACATGATTGACATATATATTGACAACATATTGAGATAAAAGCCACTCAGTTATACATCTTTTTCTGATGAAAGTAATGAACATTTCAGGTATTAAATGATTATCCAGATAATAAAGGTAATGTAGAACAGTCACAGCAGCTACTTCACACTGAATGGGGACCATCAAAAAGTACTTCCTTTAACATTAGGAATGAAACAGGGGCATCCAGGGTCACTGCTCTTAGTCAGTATATTGTTTCAAATTTTTCAGAAGTCAGGAATAAACCTGACTTTCAGCCATGGAACTTAAAATTATAAAAGATGACTGAGGTGATGACTTAGTAGGTAAGTCCTTGCTTTAAGAGCATTAGTACCTGAGTTCAAATTCACAGTACCCATTTAAAAAGATAGACATGTCATTGCTCATCTCTAATCACAACACAAGAACATGGAGAGAAGAGAATCCTAGAGGATTGTTGCCCATCTGTTTTATCTAGTGAGTGACCTCCAGTTTTAGTGAAAGACCTTGTTTCAAAAAATAAAGTGGAAACCCCACTCAAAGGAGGCAGAAAACAATCAGAGGCCCACCCACAACATGGCCCAGCCAAGGCAGGAGCCATTAAGATACGCAAGTATATGGTAGAGATATGGTAGACAAAGAGAAGCAGAATGGTTTAAGCACTATGAAGAGACATGGAACTCGAAAGGACATGGTGGTGAGGAACAGGCTGAAGTAAGTAACCTGTTCTACCACCTGAGGCCATGGTGAAGTCCCAGGTCATGCTAAGGCTGAGGGCCATGTCTGGGTCCATAGTCATTCAATAGCAGGGTTCTGTGTCAATGTCTGTGGCTCATATTACCACCAAAGGCCATACACACACACACACACACACACACACACACACACAGAGGGGGGGGGGGGGGGGGAGGGGAGGGGAGGGGAGGGGAGAGGAGAGGAGAGGAGAGAGAAAATATTACAAAATGCTGAAAACATAAACTGAAGAAGATAAAAAAAAGAAAAGAAAGAAAAAGATGGGAAGATCTGCTACTCTAGTTCCATGACACTGCTGAGATGAAGCACCTACTAAAAGCAATGTAGGAAGGAAAGGGTCAATTAAGTGGACACTTCCAAGTTGCAAGTCTATCACTAAGGGAAGGCAGGAAATTCAGGCAGGAACCAAGAAGGAATGCTGCTTGGTGGTTTTGTTGCTCACAGGTACATGCCTTTCTAGGGCCTATTTTGATGAGGACTAACTGCTTAGGGATTGGGCTGCACACAAGTGCCTGAGCCCTCCTGAATCAATTAATAATCACTAAACCATGCCCAGATCTGCACACAGGCCAATCTGATCTAGGTAATTATTCAGTGGAGGTCTTTCTTTCCTTCTGGACTGTATTGAGCTGAATACTAAAGCAAACTCCAGCACCCAATATGTTCAGGAATATAAAAAATTAATAGTTAAAAATATTCATACTATGAAAAGTAATATACAAATTAAATACCTATACAAATATCAATGACATTGTTAAACAACTAGAGCTAACAATTTTGGATTAGTATGGAAGCACAAAAATATTTTGTGGAAAAAAACATTAAAGACAATGACTACATCAAACTACAGGACATAAAAACAGTTTCATGCAGAAACAGCATAGATACCTGGGGAGATGACACCACGTCTGAAAGGGCTTAAAAATCCCAAAATCCCAGCACCCACATGTACACTAAAGAGGGAAATGCTGGCTCACTTGTAATCTCAGCATGCAGGAGAAGGGATCTCTGATGAGCTGGCAAGCTAGCAAGCTCTGTGTTCAAGGAAGACTTGAACACTATCTTAATATATAAAGTAGAAGTGTATAGACAAAGACACCCAAAATCAACCCCAGGCCTCTGTATATACACACATAAACACATGCATGTGCATATACAAATGGGTGACTACACACATGTGAAAACACATAAACACATATTAAACATGCACATACTGAAAAGTGGCATGATAAATATATTAAAGCCCACATATAGGTTTGTAAACAATAGTAAAGGATTCAGAAAGAACCCCACATGCATACACCAATCTGATTTTCCCCCAGTGGTAACACTGCCATGTCTTGTCAATCAATATTGGATATTCAAATATCCCAGAAATTTTTCTTACTCTCGCTGCCTCCGATGTCTATTTTATTCCTCCCTCTAAGTGAGATTCAAGAGTCCTCACTTGGGCCTTTCTTCTTGTTTACCTTCTTTGGGTCTGTGGAATGTAGCTTGGGTATCTTATATTTTATGGACAATATCCACTAATAAGTAAGTGTATACCATACATGTCCTTTTGGGTCTGGGATACCTCACTCAGATATGATATTCTCAAGTTCCATTCCTTTGCCTGCAAAATCCATGATGTCTTTGTTTTTAATAGCTGGATAGTATTCTACTGTGTATATATACCACATTTTCTTTATCCATTCTTCAGTTGAGGAAAATTTAAGTTGTTTACAGTTTCTTGGCTATTACAAATAAAGTTACTATGAACATAGTTCAGCAAGTGTCTTTGTGGGATGGTGGAACATCTTTGGAGTGTATGTCCAAGAGTTGTATAGAGTTATCTTGAGGAAGAAGTATTCCCACTTTTCTGAGAAAATGTCAAATTTATTTCCAAAGTGGTTGTACGAGTTTTCACTCACACCAGCAATGGAGAAGTATTCCCCTTGCTCCACATCCTTACCAGCATGTACATCCACTTGAGTTTTTGATCTTAGCCATTCTAAGCAGTATAAGATGAAATCTGAGAGTTGTCTTGATTTGCATTTTCATGATGACTAAGGACTTTGAACATTTCTTTAAGTGTATCTTGGCCATTCAAAATTCCTTTGCTGAGAATTCTATGTTTAGCACTACCCCAATTTTATTTGGGTTATTTGGGTTGTTTGTATCTAACTTCTTGAATTCTTTATAAATTTTGGACAATGGCCCTCTGTCAAGTGTAGGGTTGGTCAAGATCCATTCCCAATCTGTAGATTGCTGCTTTGTACTATTAATAGTGTTCTTTGACTTACAGAAGCTTTTCAATTTCATGAGGTTCCATTTACTGATTGTTGATCTTAGAGCTTGAGCCATTGGTATTTTGTTCAGAAAATTGTCTTCTCTACCAATGTATTAAGGCTATTTCCCTTTTTTTCATCTGTGAGATAGAGTGTATCCAGATTTATGTTGAGGTCCTTGATCCACTTGGGATTTGAGTTTTGTGCAGGGTGATAAATATGGATTTATTTTCATTCTTCTACATATAGACATCCAGTTAGATAGACACCATTTGTTGAAGATGTTCTCCTTTTTCCTTTGAATGGTTTTGGCTTGTTTGTCCAAAATCATGTGTCCATAGGTGTGTGGGCTTATTTCTGGGTCTTTGATTCAATTCCATTGAATCAATCTGTCTGTTTCTATACCAATACCATGCAGTTTGTATTACTATTATAACACATATCATTTGAGAGAGCCAATCCATGAAAATATTAATTATACTTTCTTAGACTTGCAGGCATGAACTTAGGATAACTGTCTTCTGAGAGGTTTCATCCTGCAGCTAATGAAAACAGATACAGAGACCCACAGCCAAACACCAGGGAATCCTTAGAATCTCTTGTGGGTCATAGAATTGAGTGAACTAGAGGGGTCAAGAACACCACAAGAAAACCTACAGAGTCAATTAACCTGGGCCCATGGGGGCTGGCAGAGACTGAATCACTAACCAAAGATCATACATGAACTGGATCTAGTTCCTCTTCACATTTGTAGCGGTCTTCATGTGGGTCCCCTAATAATAGGAGTGGAGGTTGTATCTAAGCTGCCTGCCAGTGGATCCTCTTCCCCTAACTGGACTACTTAGTTGGGCCTCAGTAGGAGAGAGTGTGCTTAGTCCTGCTGGAATTGGAAATTCTAGAGAAGGGTGGCAGCCAAGATGGACCTCCTCTTCTCAAAAAGGAGCAGCAGAGTGGGTAATGGGGGGAAGAATTTGTAAGGGTAAGAGGACAGGAGGGACAAGGATGGGAATGACAAATCCAATACCCCTTCATGTCAAAAGTATTACAGAGATCAGGGTTACAATGCACATACCTAAATATAATAAAGCAATATACAGCAAGCCAACAGCCACCATCAAACTAAATGCAGAGAAACTTAAAGTAAACCCACTAAAATCAGGGACAAGGCTGCCCACTCTCTCCCTATCTATTCAATGTAGTACTTGAAGTTCTAGCCAGACAAATAAGATAACTAAAAAAGATCAAGGACATACAAATTGGAAAAGAAGTCAAAGTATCACTATTTGAAGATGATATGATAGTATACATAGACAACCTCAAAAATTCTACCAGAGAACTCCTAAAGCTGATAAACACCTTAAGCGAAGTGGCTGGATATAAAAATAACTCAAAAAATCAGTAGTCCTCCTTTATACAAATGATAAACAGGCTGAGAAAGAAAGTAGAGAGACAACACTGATTACAATAGCCACAAATAATATAAAATATCTTGGTGTAACTCTAACCAAGCAAGTGAAAGATCTGTATGACAAGAACTTCAATTTCCTGATGAAAGAAACTGAAGAAGATATCAGAAAATAGAAAGATCTCCCATGCTCATGGAGAGGTAAGATTAACGTAGTAAAAATGGCCATCGTACCAAAAGCAATCTACAGATTCAATGCAATCAAAATTCCAACACATATATTTATAGAACTTGAAAGAGCAATTCTGAACTCATGTGGAAAAACAAAAGAGGCAAGATATCCAAAACTATCCTGAATAGTACAATAACTTCAGGAGGAATCATCATCCCTGAACTCAAGCCATTCTACAGAGCAATAGTGATAAAACTACATAGTATATTACAGAAACAGGCACACCTTTATCTGCTTTTATTGTAGTCAAATCTGACCTTTATCTTCGTCATCAAGGGAAAGAAAATGCCTATCAGAAATGACTAGAAAGTATATGAAAATATGGAGTATTTCATCCCTGTAGAATGCCAATTATATATACTAATAATAACAACATAATACTAACAAGTACTGGTGAAGATATGAAGAAGGGAGAACACTTACTTGTTGTTCATGGGTTTATAAATTAGTCTAGCTACTATGGAAGACAACCTGGAAGGTCTTCAAAAATTTGAAAATCGAAATAGCATGATTTATCTACACCACCTCTGTGCATATGCTGAAGGAAATGAAGTCAACATATGCAAGAGATTCCTGCATCCTTATGTTTATTGCAACACTATTCATAGTAGCCAGTCTCTGAAATCAGCTAAGTGGCCATCAACAGCATCAAGCAATTGATGAAGAGGATGCAGTATTATATCCATAATAAGTACTACTAAGCTAAAAAGCAGACTGAAACCATATCATTTGTAGGTAATTAAATGAAGCTAGATAAAGGCCATGGAGTTAAACAAATTCAGTTACACAGAAAGAAAAGTATCATATGTTTTATCTCATATGCAAAAATTTAAAGACATAAAACAATAACAACATGATGACCTAAGAGGACTAGGGAGGGGACAGAGAGCAGGATGAGGTAATAGGAAAGAAGATAGGAGCATTTGTGATGCAAGTGTATGTGTAAATGTCACCATGAAACTCATTATTCCACATAATTAATTTGAAGAATAAGTATAAATAAAAGAAATGAGCCAATCCTGGTAACTCTGCTCAGACTTCACTTCAGGTTCTCAGCCGTTAGCTGTTCTTAGCTACAATGTTACAGTGTAGTTTGTCAAAGTTCTAGTCCATGCTACTTCTGATCACAGTTTTAAACCAATGCCCCACCCCCCTTCCCACTTCCCTGAATAGAAACAGTGTACTAAGCCAACCATCTCAAATGCCATGGAAGGAAAAGCCTGTGTATGTCTTTGCCTTAGAACTTCTGTTAGCATCCAACTGCTTGACATACTTATTTTTGAGTGGACAACTGATTAATATCTTAAAGCATCACTCTAAACAATCAAGCAATGCACTGTTTCTCTTTGTGACTGATACAGGCCAGGATTCTATCTAGAGAATGAAATAACTCCTAGGTAGGTTGCACAAACCCAGAAACAAACTGTCATCATTTGCTTCAAAATTTTGCCCGCAATATTTTAAATTCTAGAAAGTGAAGAAACTGTCAGCAAAACCTAAATTTGGAATGGCATCTGGAATCACAAGATTATACAGTTTTGTACTGAAATGATGACTGAAAAGACTGTTGTTCCCAGAAGGATGTGCTGTGAAATTGTTGAAAGGCTACAGCACAGGAAATCAGTTGTGAAGGAAAAGCAGAGATGGGCAACATATATGGAGCTCTGTGCTTCCCAGAAATTGTTGAGATTACAATGAAAAGAGCCGGTTAGAGTCCAGTTTAGGGGTATAAGTGTATGAAGTACACTGAACTTACTCTTTAGGATTTTATTATCAGTAAGTGTGTGGAAGTGGCTAAATTAAAAATCATATTTACCAACCATACCAACAAACCACAGCTCCCAGGGTCTAAACCACCAGCCTGGGAGCACTTAGGGAGGGATCCAGGGCTTTAGCTGAATATGTAAGAGTGGAGGGCCCTGCTGGGCATAGGTGGAAGAAAAGAACCTTGACCTCATGAAGGCTGGACACCCAACGGGGTGGGAATTTTGAGGGTGGGGAGGTGGGAGTGGGGGGTAGATAGAGGTTACATCCACAGAGAAGGAGGAGAGGTGAGGGGATTGGGGGTTCCGGGGTGGGTGGAGGATGAGGTAAGGGGACAACATATGAAATGTAAATAAAACATCCAATAAAAAAATTTAAAAAAAATAAAAATATAAAAAAAATCATGTTTGGGTCACACTTTGGTGACACTGTTGCTTAAGGAAGTTGAACTGTATATTATTGGGCTCTTGTTTTCCCACCTTTGAAAAGTAATCAGACAAAATGACACATAATCTCAGTAATTGTGATTACTAGCTGAGCTAAAAAAAAAAAAATTGAGTATCGGTTTTCCTGAAAAAACATTATATAGGTTTAAAGCATGCAGCCATAACTATGCCAAATCACACACAGAATTGCAGTGTAGCATTTTCTACATTGGCTGCAAAGTTGTTACCAGGTTTCAATTCATAAACTTATTTCTAGTTATGATTTTCAAGTCTCAAAAGCATGCTTGTCTCCAGCTCAATGCAGAAAAAGACAAGTACCATCAAAGGGTTACTGAGGGTTACATGGACACAGAGTGGACTAAAGCCATTCTGTCTTCAGAAGGGGATCCTCTTGAAACAGAAAATCGAGAAGCAATTTCACTCATAAGTACCATTTGAGACTCCTTTTGTACTGGTTTGTCTACCTAGAGATAAATATTAATCAGAATTCATTTGCTTATATTTGCCTATCAAGATACACAAAAACATGATTTGGCTCTAAAGAAGTTTGCAGGATAACAAGGGATGCTTTGTTTTAAACACAAAGCAAATGGGAGCTCTGTTCACAAAGCCTGGTCATCAGAATGTAGACACCAATATTCAATCTCTCTACCAGCTTGAGGGACCACAGTGAACATGACAAGCCTGAGAAGACAAGAAGAAGGTATGCATTGCTAGAAACTTACAGCTTATAAGTTGGGAAAGACTGTGCAGATGACGCTATCCCATCAGGCTTATTCATCTGAAGATGGTAAAGGAGTAGCTGCCTTCATGTGATATAGTGTAGGAGAAGCTTGGGGACAAGAAAAAATAAACTATTGTCCGAGAGTGAGAGGACTGGAGAAGAAAAAGAAGAGGGGAAAGCAGAGAGGACAAACAAGGTCCGAAAATCTTAAAGAGGATGATAGGACCGATGGTAAGTGCAGAGGGACAGAACGGTGACTGAGCTAACAGAGGACAAACTACACAGCTCCAGAAGCATTGCTTTCCCATTGCAACCTGAGGGAGGAGACGTCTCACACAGAAAGTAAGCCTAAAGCAGTAGACATAGAGAAATAAGAATAAAGTCAGAAATTAGTGGAATGAAGGCTTAAGGAGCAATACAAAAGAAGTCAATGAAACAGAAATTTGGTTCTTTGAAGATTTAAGCAAGATTGGCAAAGCTTTAGTAAAGCTAACCAAGAGTGTGAGAAGACACATATTAATAAAGTATAAAGTTAGAAACAAAAAGAAGCACTGTAATAAAATCTGAGAATCAATATGAATGAAATATTTAAAAATCTTCAGTTTTATAAACTGGGAAAATTGGAAAAAAACAGAATAATTCTTTAGTACATATGACCTACCAAAACAAGGAAAAAGAAAAAGAAATGAAAAGACAATAAAATGACTTAAACAAATCCAAAATAAGCAAGGAACTTGATGCAGTAGCCTAAAAAAGAAAAGCTAGATGATCTATCTATGTAGCTTTCCTTCCAGACCTTTAAGGAAGAAATAGCATCAATGTACCTTAAACGGACCCATAAAAATATAAAATGGAAAGGAGACCAAGCACATTCTAAGAGGCCAAAATCACCTTGATAGCCAACTCATATGGCTATCACATGGACTGAACCAGAAAACTATAGAGCAAAACTTCTCAACAAAACTGAAAACTGAGTACAAGACCAAATTATATTATGATCAATTTGGTTTCAACCCAGTGATTCAAGGATGGTTCAACGTATGCAAATCAATGACTGTAACATCACACATAATATTAAGTACAGGAATCACTCGATCATCTGAATAAATATAGAAAAGTCTTTTGACAACATTCCTTCATGAAGAAATCCCTAAAGAAACTAGGACTAGAAGGAACACCCCTCACCATATAAAGCTGTGTACAGGAAATTTGTGGCCATTATATTAAATTAAAACATTTCCACTAAAAAAATCAAGAATGAGAAAACAATGTCCACTTTCTTAAATCTTATTCAATAGATGGCTAAATAACTTTATTATATCTATATTATAAGAGAAAAAAAGCAATTCTATAAAGAGAGGAAAACAAGTTAAATTATCTCCATTTGCAAACAATTAGAGCCTATAATTAAGGACCCCAGAGATTCAATTAGGAAATTTTTAATCTGAGAAATACTTTGTGCAAAGTAGGATGTTTATATATTAACACACATGAATTAGTAACCTTCCTACCCAACAATAAAAAAAATTATGGAAAAGAAAGCCAGGTTAGGGGGAGGATCCTATTGACAGCAATCTCAAAAGATAAAATAGTATGTCTAAGATAAAAGATAAAAAGATAAATGAATAAGTCTAACAAAAAATTAAAAGACTTCTACAGTGGAAAAAAGCAGAAGAGGATTAAGAAATAGCCTCACATAGATAGAGCCACCTAATTTTGACAATATGTATAAGAAATATATACTGGGCAAAACACAGCTTCTTGGATAAATGATGTGGGCAACCTAGACACCCACATATTGAAGAATAAAATTAAATCCATATCTCTCACAGTGCATAGAAATCAATTCAAAATAATGCAAAGTCATTAATGTAAGAGCTGAAATTCTAAAACTGCCCCAAGGAAACACAGGAGAAAGTCTTAAAGGCAAAGGATTGTCTGGAAAAGACCTCAACCACTCACTATATGGTTGTTAATAACTGACAGATGGTACTGCATGAAATTAAAATCTTTCCACACAGCAGAGGAAACAGCTGAGTGAAGAGAACTTAGAGATTTGGAGAAAATCTTTATCATCTACATATATGACAGGGGATTAACATCTAGACAGTATAATGTTCCTAGAAACCTTATTAATAACAGCCAAGGCAATCCAAAGTCCATGAATATAAAAAATGACAGACACATTGTGGTATATTCATGCAGGAGAATATCGTTCAACAGCAAAGATGAATTAAGTATTGACAGATGTGAGGACATGATGAATTTCAAAATTACTGGAAACCAGACACAAATGAGTATATGCTATGTGACCACGCTGAGATGTAGTTTGTGAATAGGCAAAAAGAATTTAAGTTGATAAAAGCCAGTAAGTGGTTATGGTAAGAGAATGTTAGATGAGAAACAGATTTGGAAAAAGCCCAAGAGAACTCTGGGTGATGTCAATCCTTCATGTATTAATAAAGAGGTAGCTACAAAAATGTACACAATTGTCAGGATTCTTAGAAGTCAGCTTTTTAAATCAGAATATTTTATTACCTATGTTGCCTCCTTCATAAAAGAAGCCATTTTAAAACACTGTAGATTCTTTGGCAGATAAATGCCTATACATTTAACATAAACATGACAACAGGGTAACATCTGTCAATATAAGAACTAGGACTGGATTGGCTGAATTTAAATGTCACTGCTAAACATATGTCTGTGGATAGCTCAAGAACTTTCCACAAAAAAAAAAAAGCTTGCTCTAATTTCTTGACATTTTCTATGTACCAATTTATTTTTGACACTCCTCTGTGGCTAGTCAAAACAAAATACTTACCATGAAGCAAAATGCATCTGTTTGGAGCCATTAATTATTTCCTTTGAAGGGCATATATAGTATAAATGAAGGTCAAGTAAGCACATAAGTTAACAAGTGGTCAATTTCATGTTGCACTTTGAGCACTATTTCATAAAGAAAGAAAAGTTTAGGCCCTCTTATAAAGAAACAATTTCCCTTCAAGGGTCTATGACCCAGGCTATGCTTATGTTTGACAAAATATCTATATAGGCTAATAAGAAACTCAATTGTATGTTAATTTCAAATTAGCTTTCGTACTTGCTTCAGGCTTCAGTGAGGACTGAGAAAAAAGAAATAGTTGTAGGGAAGAAAATTACTCATAATTAGAAAAAGACTTTCATGAACGATCCAATGTCTTTCTTATTTCTGACTGCAGCAAAAGACAATGTAGAAGGAAAATAATCATAGATTTTTGAGATAAAGAGAAAAAATGAGGCAAGTTAAATATGAAGTGGCAGACAGCTCCAACAGAGAAATGAAATAATTTGGATTGAAAGCTTCTACTTAAATTTGTGAGAAAAAAATAGTATTATACTGAAGAATAATTGAACTTTAATGAGAAGGTACCTAATTATGCTGGGTATATTTATTTAAATATTTTAAATTGAGTGTTATGATTTAATTGAATAATAGTCCTGCTTGCTGTTTTAACAAAGAATTTTGTTTTTACAGAGAGACTGTGATATAACAGGATAAACATTCTGTCTTAGAAATGACTGTGTATAGTATAGATACTCAATTATTTTACCAAACTCTACCCACCAATCTACTGTTCTGCTGAGAAGCTCATCTATGCTGCAGGAATAGAACCTGAGAGATAGTAATACATACTCATACACCATATATTTCTAACCTAAGCCTAAAATACTTCATAGAACATAAGTAAATCACTAATGTAGAGCAAGCCTTTTGTGTTAGTTGGCATTTTACTGCTGTGAACAGACCCCATGACAAAGAGACTTCTTATAAAGGACAATATTTAAAAGGGGTTGGCTTAGAGGTTCAGAGGACCAGTCCATTATCATCAAGGCAGGAGCATTGCAATTTCCAGGCCAACATGTGACTGGAGGAGCCAAAAATTCTACATCTTGATCCAAAGGCAGACAGGAGAAGCCTGGCTCCCACGTGGCTAGGAGGAGGGTATCAAAGCCCATAGCCACAGTGACACACCTATTCCAACAAGGCCACACCCATTCCAACAAGGCCTCACCATCTAATAATGTCATTTCCTGGGTGAAGTATATACAAACCGTCACACCTGTCAAATTTTTGACCAAGACTCTCACTAAAGTATATTTTATATTGTGTCTCATTTATTTTAGGCTATATCAAAATATTGTATTTTGTTGCCAGGTGATGGCAGCACATGCCTTTAATCCCAGCACTTGGGAAGCAAAGGCAGGTAGATCTCAGTGAGTTCAAGCCCAGCCTTGTCTACATAGCTAGTTCCAAGATACCCAGGACTACACAGAGACATCCTGTCTCAAATAGATAAATAAATAAATAAATAAATAAATAAGCAAATAAATAAATGCTGTGGTGCTTAGATTACAGAGATTTACTTAAATTTACTTTTCATATTTCTAAAAGCTGATATTTCAAAGTTACAGTATCAATCAGTTGAATTCCTAACCTGCCTAGTTTGTAGATAGGCATGGTACAAAAGTATTCTTCTTTTATTCCTTGAATGAACAGTCATCTATTAAGAGGCATTCACCCACTTAATTTTATCTAAACCTATTCACCTCCCAAGGCTTCAACATGAATTTATAGGGACACAAAATTGCTACCCAAAACATTTAGTAACATTTATCTTCCAGCACCCCACTTCATTTTCTTCTCCCATGCAAAGTATATTCATATCACATTTCTGTGGTGGACTGAGTAGGTTTGGCCCCCATAGATTCATCCATTTAAATGCTTAGCCCATGAGGACTGACACTATTAGAAGGGGTGGCCTTGCTAGAGAAAGTGTGTGTGTGTGTGTGTGTGTGTGTGTGTGTATTCAAGCTCTGCCCAGTCTCCTCCTGGCTGTCTTCAGATCAAGATGTTGAACTCTCGGCTCCTCCCTCACTATATCTTTCTGCAGGATGTCATGCTTCTTGCCATGATGATAATGGACTAACACTCTGAAACTGTAAGCTAGTCTCAATTAAATATTTTTCTTTATAAGAATTGCCTCAGTCATGGTGTCTCTTCATGGCAATAAATCCCTAAATGAGACAATTTCCAAGAATCTCAACTCAAAAATCTTACTCATTAAAGCCAGTACTATGGGAACCTGATTTCCTGTCCCAAGTAATACAGATCTTTATTAAATACCACAGAGAGAATAATTCATATCAGATGAATTCTTTTCCCTTGAATTCTTTACAACCTTCAGTTCTTGGCTAGGGCATGCCAGGTCAGGCCATAGCTCTCTCAGATGGACTCATCCTGAAGTTTCCTCTGATTTAGGAGTTGGGGTGGGGGTGCAAGGGGAAGAAATGTTGACACTGTAAAACTTTACTTAATCATGGAAGCAAAGAAAGAGTGGGAGAAAGGTGTTCCAGTCTACATGACTTAATATTTGTGTGAGCCACTGCCACCATTAATAGCACAGCGGTTCCTAAGTATATGACTAGGCCAGAGCCTTTGTTCTTTGCTTCACGGAACAGAAAGTTTGGTGCAGTAGGAGCTAAGATATGCTGCCATGCTAGGGATGCTAAGCAGTAGCTCTACATTCACTGCAAGAATTTATGATGTTGTCATACTAGTATCCTAAATTATCATAAGCTCGTATGATAATGCAGTTCTGCAGTCTGGATGCCACCCAGATCCCACACCAAGCACCCACCTTAAAATTTAACAACCATTGAGACTGTTTCTTTGAAAAATGTGTTCCCAGATGCAAATAGCATTCTTTCACAGAGTTTCAGAAGAGCCTGTGCAGTAGCTATCTCTGCCACACTGTGATGCATTTATTTTGCATTGAAAGTCTGTTTTATACCCCTTCTAGTATGAATCTCCAGCTCTTAGAAAATGACTTCTAATAATAAATTGACACCAAAAATGGACATGAAGTTTTGGGTTTTTTTGTTTTGTTTTTGCTTCGTTTTGTTTTGTTTTTAAAAGAGGCAGTTGGAAGGTGGAAAATATGATCAAGCTGCATTGTTTCAGGAATGTTTTGAACATCCTGCTTAAGGGAACTTCACGTTTTCAAGGGAAAAGAACTCATCTGATATGAATTATTCTCTCCATGGCACTTAATAAAGATCTGTGTTGCTTGGGACAGGAAGTCAGGTTCACATGGTACTTGCTTTAATGATAATAAAATGCATGGAAATGAAAGCACATATTGTCACAAGTGTTGTACATTAAAAGCAAAGTTACAATACTGAAGTCTGTGCTAAGGTGAGGCGCTATGCTTTATGGACATTTTGAGCAAATCCGGGAAACTTAGACAAATAGTTGAATGGTCTCAAGCATCCCCATTAGATTCAAATGTTGCAAACACACTCTATAGATTTATCCCTTAACCCTGACCTTATGTGTCATAGATTCCAAAACGTTGGTGTCAAGCTGTGACAATGCACCCATTTATTAATATTTGAAGTTCTTTCTATTAGCTCCGTAATAATAATTACCCATTTGCTCCTTTGTAGACATTCAATACTAACAGCACCAACCATGGTGTTCAGTCATCTCTCTAAAACCATCCATGCATTGCCTCAGGGAGTCTTACATAAAACAGCTTCTGGGGAGAAGAGGGGGGAGGAAACAGCAAATTGCAGGATCTGCTGATCATTCATATAGGTCTCTCCATGGGAGCTTCCAAATGTGTCTTTGTTTATGTTCTGAGCTTGGGGTTGTTGTAGGGTACAAAATTAAGGAGAAAGGAATTTGTTGCCTTAATGAAAGAAAATTTAATTAAGATGTGAATGAAAGGGAACATGAAAAACAGAATTAAAAAAAACCTATCTCGTTGCTTAGTGTATTCTAAAACAAATATTTACACATTCATATGTTTAACCATCATCTTTTTTTAAAGTCTGGTTTTAGTCCTAAATATGTAGATTCTGATGAATCTAAACAAGATTTAAAACAAGAAGCAACAGCTATGAAATATATAATTATAACCTCAAACTATTCCACATTAAGTATTCATTAAAATTAATGCAGTGTTTCTTGTTTGGTGTTATTAAAAACTTTACTTTTGCACTTGGATATAGCACCATCCTGACTATAGTAGCAATGTCAGTGGCTCAGAGTAAGGTTACTAAGATCCAGTCCAGTCCTTGTACTTCCTAGCAATGCAGAATATGTAAATAAGTTGGCATCTGTAGCTTTTGTTTTCTTTCCTAATCTACTTCGCTTGAAGTAGATTATGTGGAAATCTTCAATGCAATAATTGTGTAAAACAAAAACTTACTACAGAGCCTATCTATAATATAGTTTGTCTTCCCTTGACCTATTCTTCATTAAATGCTTCACATACATTTTATACTAAGACAGGTCATATTGAGAATTATTCAGCAAGCACATCAGTTTATGGTGGGAGCACAGTACACAGGCTACTGGGTATGAAAGAGGTAAATGCAACATTGCTTGGATTCCTAAGAAAAGGGGAAGGGAGAAGGAAAGCAGGATTTAATTGACCCACAGGAGCAATCCTCAATGGTATTTCTTCTAGGTCCCAGCCAGTCCTGAAGTGGTTCTCATGAAGTTTGTTGTGCCCTGTTTTCCTTACACTGTGGCACAGTGGGGAAGCAGGGATGCTAGAAAGATATTAGAGCTTTCTGTGATCCTATGGGAAAGTGCTATCCAGTGCCCCTCGCCATGTTTTAAGGAAGCAAACCTTTCATACCGGCAAAGTACTAAAAGAACTTGGGTTGTGTTTATTCTTGAAGACTTACAGAGGCAAAGAGTAAGACAGTGACAGAATAACAACAGACTGATACTTATTCCGTTCCAGTTCACAGTTGGAATATACAAATATTCTGAGAATTATATGAAACTATGTTCACTTTCTCCCTTTCCCTCTCTCTGTGTTTCCCTCTCCATTTCCCTCTTCCTCTCCCTCTTCCTCTCCCTCCTTTCCCTCTCCCTCTTCCTCTTCCTCTCTCCTTCTCTCTCCCTCCCTCTCTGCCTCATACACACACACACACACACACACACACACACACAGAATCTTCATGCACAACATTTGCACCTGTTGCACAACATAAGGAAAGAAACCTAGGCTCCATCAGAACCCATAGTGTCCCCATTCAGTCTGTTGTCACCATATGTTTAATGCAGAAAACTGAGTAAATATATATCAGAACTTTATTGCAGAACATTGAAAATCTGTCACACACACACACACACACACACACTTATGTTTATCAAATCTGTAGCACACACACAAACAAAAAAATCCCTATTATTCTTTGGCCACTATTTATTTCTCTTTTAGGTAAAAGAAGGCATGGGCTTTTATATTTTTTCTGCTTTAGACTTTTGACTGTCTGCTATTTGTTATATACTCAATAAATATTTGCTGACTGAATGGATAAAAAAGTATTGTCAATTCTAAAGGGAAGCATCATGATTATTAATATATGAATCCAATGGAATTACAATACAGTAATTTCTATGCATAGAGAACAGGTCAGAATAATGAGTAGGTACAATTATTCTTTATTACAAATTAAATTATGTCTTTCCTTTTTATGGTTTTCTGTAGTTATCAGTTAAGAAAAATTTTACATTTGTGTTCATATGAACATGTAATGTGTTTCTATTATCTATCAGTCAAGATGTTAGTAACTAGAGACTGTTTCTCAACCTTTGGTTCATGACTCTCACAGGGGTCACATAACAAATATCCCACATATCAAATATTTACATTATGATTTATAACAATAGCAGTTGTAATGTAGAAATGAAGTGATTTTATGGTGAAGGATCACCACTAAATGAGAAAGTATATTAAGAGAATCACAGCATCAGTACTATTGAGAGACACTTATCTAGAATATTCCTTAAAACAAGCTATAAGGAATGCCTCAACCCAGGTCCACTTTCACATGACTCACCCAGGCCTAAGGAGACAAGGCATATTTTGCAAGTTAATATGGCACCCTGTTGAGAGTTACTTATGTGAAAGATAAACACATTGGTTGTATGTATATAGCTCCCTATGCTAGAATATAAACAACTACATTCTTATCTTTTAGACATTAAAATAGACTTACTAATTCCACTAAGTGGATCTCATGCTAAGTGATAACAATTTACATGCCATGACTCTTCTCTTCAAAACAATAATATTTCCTTTCTTGCAATTCATTAAAATCAATTCAGCCAAAGCATCATTATACTGGGTTACAAAATAACCCAGTACCAAAATTTTAGCTTTATTAACATGAAGACTTTTCTGTCATTCTTTTAAGATGAACTATTTTCTCTCTTCCTTTCCCTCCACTCATAACCTTCTGATGACCCTTGATGGTCTAGCCAATGACTTTCTTTTATAGAAAGTTTTTTCTCCTATCACATCATGCTTGTTTAACCACTACATGGGTCTCCTCAGGGTAACTTTCCATGGATATTGCAGACAGTAGAAGAAGACCCACTAATTTGCAGTGACCACAAGTCATAAACAGTTAAACATAAACATATACAGAGGAGTTTCATTAGCAGCTGCCCAGTGTTCATTTTTATAACAAAACTGTTAGAATATAGTCTATAACACTGAACCCATTTTAAATATTAAAGTACATGCTACAATTCCAAGAGTGATCCTGGTGTAAATTGTGGCTTGTGAGTGAGCTCACTGTCACTCTAGGCTCATAGGTTATAACAAATCTAGTATCTATCTGATGGGGGCTTCTGACTCTGGGAGTGGGCTATATGTGTGTGAGGATGTAGCAAAACTCTGTACTTTCCACTCATTTATCCTGTCAGCCCCAAACTTCTGTTAAAAAGATATTTTTAAGAATGAAGACCTGAGTTTGTTCCTTAAATGCATGGAAAAATGTGGTAGCATTTACTTACAATTCCAGCACAGAGGAAACAGGACAAGAAGGTGAAATCCAAGGCCATAGAGAGCCCCTATCTCCAAAACCAGTGTGGACAGTACCTGTGGAGCAACAACTGATGTTGTTTTCTTGCTTCCACATGCACATGTTCACACACATATGAACATGCATGAATGTGTGCATCTGTATATAAACAGACAACATATTTGCACAGGGCATAAATTATGCCATTGTTCAAAACAGTTTATATATTTTGTGAATATTACTATATGCAATTATGACAACATTGAAGTAGGAATATCAATTGCTGTTTACTTACAGTGTTACATTCCAATAAATTCATCATAGGGTGGAAATATCACTTCAAAAAACATGTACCATAGCTAACCTACCAAATATCATAGGTAAGTGCCATAAGAGTGATATATATTATTCATTGTTTACTTTTCTAATCACATGAGTGACTGATAGCTTTATATTCCTTCTGTTGACAAGTCTACCAAAAGAGGATCAGTATCATTATCCTAATAGAGAAACAAATACCTAAATTCAAGGTATGGTTTCTACTGAATAGGTGTAGCTTTTATCACCATAAGGTGGAAAAGTTACAGGTAGGTAAATCAGAAACCAATTAAATTACTCTCTTTTAACAGATGAGGAGATTTCAACAAAGAGATTACCTGACTCTAAATATCCAATTATGCCTCAATGCAGCTGAGCCATGCCTTCAAGTTCTGCAAGAATGGTTCTTAAAACCATAAGCTACAGATGTTTCTTAGAAGTATTAAAAACTCTATGTAAAACATTGCATAGATAATATATATTAAAATCTCTGTGTGTTCACTGCAGAGACAGTGGAAATGAATCCAGTTCATTTCAGAAAAAAATAATGTAAGAAGTAATTTGAGCTGTTCATTTGCATCAGGGTCAGCAAACAGCACTGGTGGTTTGGCTATCTGCTTAGTTCTGAAAGAGCTCACATGTTCATGTCATTCATTTGATGGTTTATTTTCCTGGTAATAGCATGTTCATTAATGTGTCATTTTTATTTTCCTTAACATTTTTTTATGTTTTAAAAGTTATATTATAAAGTCCATCATGAGTAAAAACAAAAAAAAACAAGATTTCAAATTTTTAGTAAAGAAAATGTACTTCTAAATTGTTTAGATAATTGCTCTGATATGCAACAGGGAAATTTTCAAAAGATATAAGGTCTTTGCAATGAACACACACAGAGATTGTAATATATGTTATCCATGCAATGTTTTATATGGAGTTTGTAGTACTTCCAAGAAACATCTATAGCTTATGGTTTAAGGAACCATTCTTGAGGGACTTGAAGGCATGACCCAGCTGAATTGAGGCATAACTGGATATTTAGAGTCAGGTGATCTCTTTGCTGAAGTTTCCTCCTGGGTACAAACTTCTTGAAAAAGAGTTACTTTCATGAAAAGCATTACACAATAATGTTATAGCTAAACATAGACATATTCTGAATATATCACCTACCCCTGCCCCCAAACAATATTTTTTTTAATTTTAGGTAGAGTTGCTTATATGCAAAAAAGTCTGACAGAATGTAAATAATTGTAGAATAATTTGTAGGACTTTTAAACAACAAAGAAAGGTTAACAGTAAACAAGGTCTCTAAAATTGGGCTTTGATGGTAACAGAATGGAAAGGAATATTACAAGTATCTGCTGTGTTGTGGATAGCCCTGGCCTTACATTTTGATACTAATTCCCCTTTCCTGTGAAGGGCTATAGAGGAGGTGTGAGTCATTACACCATGATTTCTAGTGAACCTTCTGCCCACCTTAATTTGTAAAATAAAGGCTGGAGCCAGTGATTTGGCAGAGGAAGGGGGTATGGAGAAATTAAGGTTGGTTGGAAGAGAGCAGGGGGGAGGATGACTGGAGGAAGACAATGGAGGATGGGAGACCATGGCGACTGGGGAGATAAAAGAGAAAGGATATCTGGGGAGAAGAGAGGAGAGAGAAGAAGACAGAGGACGATGGAGGAGGACAACTGGGAAGCAGGAGGTAGAAGGACAAACGCAGGGTCTAGAAAACCTCAAGTAATAAGGGTCTCATAGCTGAGGAACAGAGTAGTGTAGGGATATCTGCCCAATCTAGGCTAACAGAATATATTCATAATTACTGAGTTGTGTTTTTCATTGACTAGTCCTATTCGGGTTGGAGATTTAAATATCTCCCACAACACTGCTGGAAGACTTTTTAAAAATATTAATGACTCTAGAAACAGAAACATGTCTACAGTATGGGATTAACAAAGAATCCTCCCTAATAGAGGCTTCATGATATAAGCAATTGTTTTCAATAATTTCCATGTCATTACTGTGATACTTTAATTTACACAAAGGATTTAAATGAAAAATAAGATTTGTGATCATTTCAGAATGGAATATAGACTATTAAAATAGAAAGAATTTCTCTCACTTGAAATATCAACAGGGAAATAATAGTTTGCATCCTCTATGGCAGGTCTCAAAAAGTATAGATGAATACTTACTTAAAATAATGTAGGTCTTCAATGTTGAAATTTACAAGGGAGAGAAAAATACAGAAGCAGTACCCTGGGGACACACAAAATTGCTAAATTGTGTTTCTATAGGTTGTGTACCCACTTTGAAAGAGGTTTTCCTTTTTTGTATCAAAAAAGAAAGAAGTTTGGTATCACCAAAGTCTTCCACTGCTTGGCCCATAGACCTCATGTTCCCCTGGAGAAACCTATGACTGGTTTGCTAGTTTCTGAAGAGCATTCTCACCCCCTCTGAGTTTGTGCCTTGGACCCACATCAATCATTCCAGCTGTTTGCATTCTTTTTATGTTTTATCTCATATCATTTAATTTAAGTAAAATGTGTCACCCTGTATGTCACCTGGCCCTGTGTCATGGAAACCAAAAAGGAGTAAGTCTTGGGTCTATAACAGTAAGATGATAGGTCAATGGAACATTTTGTCTTATTTCCTGTTTTCTTCCCATTTTTCTTATGAAGAGATCCCATGAATTTTAGATTGAGTCTTAATCTGGTACAGAGTCTTTCTCCCAGGAGCCTGTGTAATCCAGGTCACATGATCTGTATGATAGTAGCTCCAAGTTGCTACATATATCAGGTCCGAGAAACAGCCCAACACATTTGATATTATGCTTCCTCCCACCTCTTGGTGAAAATACAAACACACACAGGAAAAAAAGCTAACTGACTTTCTTAACATCATTCAACTAGAAAAAGAAGCAGGCAGGCAAAGATGCAGACACACATGGAAACAGCCAGGATGACAAGAATAATCTCTCTCCACCCCTCTTCTGTATTGGCAGACCCTCAGTAGAAATTCCAAATACACACAATACTGATGGAATAAATGAAATATGAATGAAACTAAATTCCCTTGGCTGGTTGGATGATGTCTCAATTGTTACAAAAGTTTAGTAGTTTTAACACTTCTGGATCTGTTTTCAATAAAGTTAATAAATTTTTAGGTTCTTACTACCTAGTGGGAAAATAAAAGAGAAGAGAGGAAAGATAATTATTTTAATTCTTTCTGCTTTAGGCTAAGTTGAAGTTTCCAGAAATTCATAGCTAATAAACTATAAAATGATCCCAGTACTTAGAACAACTCATGGCTGCTAGACAAAGATCAAATATTTCCAGGATTAAAACTAACAATATCAAAACAAGTTAATTCTCATTTGAAATAAATATGCTCACCCCCAGACATCATTATAAACTTTAAATACTTTTAGTTAGAGATGTGTTGCCAAATATATTTTAAAGAGTTTTTTAAATAAATAAAATATTTCTAAGGTTATTGTTACGGAATTCTAAGTTGTGACTATGGTAGAACTTTGCTAAGACTGAAAGGTTCATATAAGCATGTAGAATCTTCTTTTATCATACTTAACAATATTTTGTTTTAGTCAATTTGGGCAACTATGACAAACCCCTATAGTCTGGGCAGCTTAAACAATAGACATTTGTTTCCCACAATTCTAGAAATAGAAGAGCCTAGAATCAAAATGTCCTTGTAAACTTGATCCTTAGTGAAGGATGTCTTCCTGGCTTGTGAGTAGCTGTTTCTCATTATTTATTCAAATAGCCTTGGTAAGTAAGCATGTAAACAGAAAATGTTGTTGAATCTTCTTTTTTATAGAAAGGCTCTAATCTTATCACAAGGTACCTGTCCTTATGACTACATTACTAACTGTTTCTCAAAGGTCCCAGCACCTTTGAAACATTAGAAACTAGGGTGTGTGAATTTGGGAGAAAAACAGACTTACATCTATGAAAACACATCCATTTACTTATGATTTACCTAGTTCTGCAGTATGATACAGAATTAAACTGAGAGGAAGAAATGGGACTATTATCTTAGACCTTCAAGTCACCATCAATGGACCTAGGAAAGAATTCCCAACATAGAAGAAAGTCACTGACTCAATCGTAATATATAGTGCCTAAGGGTCATACATAATCTCACTAAGAAAGAAGTAGGAAAAACAAACAGAAAGGGTCTACAGAAAACAGAAAGGGGGCTTGCAGAAAATGAACAGGAAATCTGAGAGGGAATGGAGACAGGGAAAAGAAAAGAGATGAAGACATATGAAAAAGGCCCAAGAAACTAGATATTTACTTTCTGGACAATTTAAAAAAATATATTAACTGGAGATGGGAGAGACAACTCAGTGTCTGAGTGTAGGCTGTTCTTCTCTAGGATCTGAGTCAGGTTCCCAGCACCCATTTCTGGCTACTCACAACTGTGGTAACTCCAGCTCCAGGATCTTCCCTCTAGAGCTTGGGCTTTGAGAGGGACAGGGCCCCACACAAATATGTACATATACACAGAAATAAAACGAAAATAAATTCTTAAATACGGAGGTTAGAAATCATTGTAACAGATTTTAATGTGAGTGAGCTTCCTTGCTTATATAGTACAGGCAAAAGATTCCTGCTACCTGGTGATTTCAATGTCTTCTCCTTGAAAGCAACAGTGTCTGTTCTCCTCATGCTTCAAGTCCCTGTTCTTATTGAAGCTGGATATGGTTAAAGTAATCAGAATCAATTTTAAAAGAAGCAATAAGGGGCTAGAGAAATGGGGCCCAGGAGTTAATGTTTCTTTTCGAGAGGACCCTAAGTCAGATCCCAATACCTGTGTCATGCAATTCAAAACCACCTAGAATTCTAGCTCCAGAGGATATGACACCTCTGGCCTCCACACATAAAGATGTGAAGAAATGACTCAGTAGTTAAGAGTACTTGCTCTTAAAGAGGATTCATATTGATCTCCAGCAACTACATGGTGGCCTAAAGCTTCCATAACTCCAGTTCCAGAAAGTCCAATGCTCTCTTCTGACTTCTGTAGGCATCAGGCACACGTGTGGTGCATAGACATACATGTGAGTAAAACACTGGTACACATAAAATAAAGCAAAAATAAACTATTACATAAAGAAGAACCCCAAAAAAGTCTTGTGTAATTTAGGAGGTAGTACATTTGTACTAGTATGTTGGGGCATTGTTTAAATACTACATAAAACATGATGAGCATGTTCACATTTCATGTGTGTGTGTGTTTGTATGTGTATGTTTTCCTACATTATTGATAAAAAAAAATCAAGACAGTCAAAAATATCCTAACATGGTGACAGACATGGAGCTAATTGTTCGCTTCTACTATAGAAACAATATAAATTCCAGTAGCACAGGATTTTCTTAGCCCTTGGGAGTCAGGGAGCAGTAATTAGGTCTAATGGAATCAGTTGAGAGGAGGAACATTAGGCCAATAAGGAAAAACCTTCCTCCAAATGAAAACTATTCAATAATGAAATGACCTCCCAGGAGAAAGGTAAGAAGCCATGTGGAACTTAGCTGGACACTAGAGGACATCTCATTGTCTCAGCATTTATGATCCTTGATGTCCCATATGTGTATGTGTACTACTATTTTATTTTATTTAATGAAACATTCAAATCTCTTCAATAAGACTTTGAATATAGAAAGACTATATTCTATATACAAAAGATAATTAAGTGTACAACTTTTAATTTCTCTAGATATATTGTGTGTATATACATGAGTAGAAAGATAGAGTTGATATATAGATAGATTCATACATACTATCATACATAATAGATGATAGATAATAGATACATATACACAATAATGCATGATAGAAGATAAATGAATAGATAGACAGACAGACAGACAGACAGACAGACAGAGAAAATATGGAGTAAGAGAAAGAGAACTATAGAGAACATGGGTATTTAAAATTCTCTATGTTTGTTTTTTAATTTTCATTGGCAAATTAAAACACTAAAAACTATGGCTGATGGATGTTACAGAAATATGCTAAGAAAGCAAAGCTCTAAATTGTCCATTTTATACTACATACACCTCCAGTGTCAGAAGCAACCAAATTGCATTTCTTTTTAGTTAATACTTGTTGCCTTTGAAAACAAGCCCATCCATTTGTCTAAAACTCCAGAAGCAACCCAAAAAGTTCAGGTGACAAATTTAAAATGTTCCAACTCTCAAGTGAGAGCTAAATTTCAGTAACTTGACTTTTTCTTCAGAACAGGACACTCACTTTCCATGGAGTGACACAGTCCCATCCCACATAGATCACTTTATCTGTATCAGTGCTGCTGAATGTATCAACAGCAGCCTGACTGGTGAACACCATGTTTGTATAATCAACCACAGCTGAGAGCAAGCTCAAGCATGGTTGACGACAGCAATCACTACAGGATTTTCCAAAGCAATACTGTTTTGTTTTTTTCCTTTCCTTTTCCAATTCAGGGAAAGGAAATTATTAAGGCGAGACAGATATAAGAACAGTGTTTAGGTAGCTGCACTAAACCCATACCTGCTTGATGAAATGTCACATTTTCATGTCTTCACACGAAAATGAAACCACAGAGAAAAGCACCCCATGGAGTGAATGCTGTACCAAATGGCCAATCAAATCCACCTTGAATCGCAGGCAGAGGTAATTCCTAAGGACTCCTGAGAGAAATTCCTAACTTTCCCCTCTGCATAATGAAAGAATTCAAAGCTGAGGATCAGGATGGGGCCACCAGGGAGTTTTTGTAGCTACTTTGAAAAAAATCACCCAAAGCACTCTACATGGCCTAATATCAGACTGAATACATTTTTGTTATAAAATGTTTAGAATACATATGCATAAAAGAAAGTAAGTCATAAAATACTACAGTGCCAAAATAAATACCATTAAATTTTTGTTTATATTTTTCTCATCTGATATATTCTGAAAACAAGAATTTTACAAACAAATATAAGACATATATGTGATATATTTGATAATAATATGTGATAGGTATTATATGTAATATAATATCATATCATATAATTAATATAATAATAAGATATATATCACCTTGCTGTTTTGTATAGCAATTTCAATATTTATTATACTGTCTATATCATATGTTTAAAAAAATGTTTTGCTTTGGTTTTCCAAAGTTCAAAGAGGAATTTTATTGAGTCGGGTTGTAGCAGTTAAGAGCGCTGGCTGCTCTTCCAAAGGTTCTGAGTTCAATTCCGGGCATCCATATGGTGTCTCAGATCCATCTGTAATGGGATCTGATTCTCTTTTCTGGTGTGCATGAAGACAGAAAACACAGACAGACAGACAGACAGACAGACAGACAGACAGACATAATTATGAAAAAACAATTTTATTTTCACAGCACTCACAGGACAGTGGGAGGCCATGCTACAGGAGAAGCCTACTCTTCCCTATCTAAGGGACTTCTATCCTTCTCCTAACCTCTAGCTGCATTTTATTTAAAGAGAGAGTTCTCAAAATGATGTCTCTAGACCAACATCATCTCCAAGACTTTATTAAAGATGAACTTTTCTAGATACTGAATAGCAGCTGAAGCTATAGGAAGCCCCTCCCATGGTACTCACGAACCAAGAGCATGAGAACATCAGAGATGAAAGACCTTTGTCAAGAAAATATCAAAGGAGAAGTCAATAAAATATTACAGATATGATATTGTTCTAGAACCATTCTTGGCTGGATTCCTCAAAATAGACATTTTTCCATTTACCTTGCTGTAATTTACCATTTATTATACAATTTTAACATACCTAAAATATAGATGTTGAATAAGTTCAACCCTTTCCTCAAAGACAACAAATATGCAAACACACAAACACACACACAAACACACAAACAAACATATTTTAACTAAAACCAGGCCATTAGTTTTCTCATTTATCATTTTTTTTAATCTATGTGACTAACTAATGTCAAGTACTCTGCTTCTTAAAATACAAGCTTTTGATAATTTTTTAAAGACCTCCATAGTAATGTGCAAGATCTCTTACAAAGATAATATTACAAGTATTTCTTTCTTTTTTTTTTCCCGAGACAAGGTTTCTCTGTGTAGCCCTGGCTGTCCTGGAACTCACTCTGTAGACCAGGCTGGCGTCGAACTCAGAAATCCACCTACCTCTGCCTCCCAAGTGCTGAGATTAAAGGCGTGTGCCACCACTGCCCAGCACAAGTATTTCTTAATTGAATTGGAAATCCTGGGGAGTAGATGTGGAGTCATAGATCATGAAGAAGCCTGATAAAGCAGTGGCTGATGTGAAAGGGAAGTAAAAAGAAGGCAGAGCCTAACAAGATAGCAATTACAATGAAGGATAGCCATGGAGAACTGGAAAGTTTATCTCTGGGCAATGAGAAGGTCTCCAGAGCTATAGGAGACAAACATCACACCTCAGGATTTTAGAAGGATAGGTACAAGTATTAAAAGAAGAAAGGAGGCTGATCTTGTATAGTCAAACCTCAAAAAGAAAAGATTAGCCTCAATTGCCCCTGTATAAGGGTCAAGATGAAATAACTGATTGTCCTAACTACACTCACTGTCAGATTTTACCCTCTGAATCTAAGGCTCTTTTCACAGGAAGTGGAGATACCCTTAGTTTCCACCTTCTCTTCAGGTTCTGATTAGGGTACTCCCCAAGTACTCTTCCCCATCCTGACTACATGCTTTCTAGACCTCTCTCGCTCAACCTCTAACCCATACTCTTTGCCTTCAACTTCTAGACTAACCCTCTTCATTCTTCGGACAGAGATCACTTGTCACTTCTGTCCCAGAGCTCTCTCTGATACCTTGGAGCAGTTCAAATCTCCCTGTCAGATTTTCTCGTTGTTCCTATCTTCACATCATTAGCTGCACAAACACTATTACTTTCATCTCCATGACAACAGTGAGGTTATTCTACTTGGTCATCAGGTCCTAAGGAACTGTTCAAGCACAGGATAGGAAGTTACAAAAATATTTAAATATTTGGGTTGGAGAATCAACTCAGCAAACAATTGAGAGTGATTGTGGCTCTTGCAGAGGACCAGGGTTCAATTCCCAGCACCCTCATGGTAGTTCATAACCCTGTATAACTCAAGTTCTAGGAAATTTGACAGCTTCTTCTAACTAACCTGGTACACACATGCACCTGGTACACATGTGATAAACATATATTCAGCAAGCACATTCATACGCATAAAAATAAGTTTTTAAAACATAATGTAAATATTTACGGAATGCATACACAACTTCTAACTACCATGAACAAGCAAGGCAACACACATGTGTGCCTGTCCACTGGTCCTGTATACATACAGCTCACAAACACAATGGCAACAAAAATTACTTAGTTTATTACTTTCACTCCAGTTCCATATAGTTTTTGAATGAGGAAAAAACAAATCCCCATTCCTGTGTTGGAACAGAGCTGAGACTCATCAGAGTCTACTAAACTGATTATAGCTAGAGATTGTAAGTATCCTATCAATTCTAGGTCTTTCATAGTTGGGGAAACAAGAAAAGAAGTAACAAGAAAGAGACAAGGCCACATACCAAGACCTCATAGCCAAAGCAGATAATAGCCAAGTTTTAAGAAACTACATAGCATGAGTGGGGAGGCTAGCAGAGACTTTTCCAAGTGTGGGATAATTACAGCACTAATATGCATTATAGTCTACTAATTAAAAATATGAATACATCTCTTGGCCATCCACTCTTGTGAGATGTAAGTTGTGACAGTAAAAAGAGACTCCGCTGGCTCCACACAGTTACTCCCCATTCTCCCCTTTTGAACATGAGGTTATCATAAGAGTCAGAACATTACAACTTTCTGGTAATTGTCAGCATTCAGCTGGTGTGCACCTTCTGTTTGTTTGCTTATCACCTTCCATATGTGCTGAACTGTGTGTCCACCAAATCCACATGCTGAGACTTCCATTGCCTCTGAAAATGGCTGTATTCTGTGACTGGATGTTTATGTAAATAATTAAAGTTATGGTAAGTTCATGCTATTAGAGTGCATTCTAATTCAATTTAACTGATTTTACAAGAAGATATTTGGGTTGAAGAACCACACACAGAAGAAAATTAACCTACGAGAGATGAAACCTCAAAAGAAACCACCTCTGGTCACATCTTAATCTCATCTCTCCAGACTCCATAACTATAATAAAATAAACCTAGCCCATGTTGTTTGGTAATGGCAACCCTAGCAAATAAATGCACCATCTATTTTTAAATGTCTGTATGTAATCATGTATACAAGTCAACTACTTACTAGTCCAAAAATTTAATTGTTAGATGATTTAATAAGAAAGGAAGAAATGTTCAATATGGATAACAAAGAGTAAAGTTAAAAGGACAAGGCATTCAGAAGAGAAAATTGTCATAAAGAAAATGATTATCAGGCTCTGGATGATGGAATATACCTTTTATCCAAGCACTGGGGACACAGAGAGAGAGATCACTATAAATTCAGGGCCAGTCTGATCTACCTAGTGAACTCAGGCCAACCAAGGCTAGATAGTGAGATCCTGTATCAAAAAAAAAAAATGGTTCTCCAAGAAACTATTGCATATTCCACTTCCCATAAATTGACACCTTGGATTAACCTACTTATAAAATGAACCAGGCATAGCTCCTGATTTTAATCATAGCTCTTGGAAGGCATAGACAATAAGTTGGTCTTCATGAGTTCTAGGTCAGCTACTTACATATGAGTTCTAGTCCAAACATGTTTGTGTGGTTGGTGTGTGTGTGTGTGTGTGTGTGCGTGTGCGTGTGTTTACAGATACATATACAGATACATATACAGTCTCTTCTTGGGCCATTTTCTCTTTTGTCTGCTATTTCTTGTTCCTCATAGGCACAGCTCTTGTCTGTGTAAATAAACTGTCACTAACACTTCAGTGAGTTCTAGCCTCTGTGTCCTTCTAAAAACATGAACTCGAATCACTAGGTGACCACTGGTGTTATAGACTTCCATCAGCAGGTGACAGCATAGTTGATTTAAAATTTTTCTCCTCTGCCCACCCTTTCTACCAAAGGCTCTGGCTGAACAACTCTGCTACCATCCAGGCCCTGATCCAATGCTTTGAGTCGGTTCACCGCAACATCTACCCCATCTATGAGCTACCACAGTGTGTAAAGGAGCTGGTCCTGTAAAACCAGAGCTGCAGGATCACCATGACTCTGGGTACTAGCAGGATATCTGAAAAAAGTCTCAGAGATGGTCCAGTATTGATTGTGTGTCAGAAATCAGAAATCATGAACCAGACCAATGATTCATTGCAATGAACATTTACATGTAAGGCTCTTTGGGCACAAAAAAATACTATGTGACACCCTGAAGTTTCTAATGTTACTACAACAAATGAATATTTGATAGAGAGGAAGGAAAGATACAGGAACAGCATATGTGGTGGAGAGAGATGGAACTAGAGGTACATCTGTGACAAGTGTGAAAGAAGGCTGAGGTCAATGTAGTAACATATTGTTGCCCAGTAGGGTTGTCAGGGTTGTCAGGGTGGCTTGTGTAGACGCAGCCCTCTACCAAGCTGCCTAGCCACAGGATCATACTGGCTCTGAGCAATGAATGGATGTCTGAGATGAAGAATGGTTTGTTTCCTAGATTGAACTTCCTCAAAAGACCTCCATAGTCTGCACTTTTTCCAGAGGTCATATTTGAATCAGTGGTCCTTACTGTTGCCCTATCTCACAATCAAGTCTGACAGCCATGTGGACATCAGCAATCTGTGCCAACACCTAAAGCCATGTTCATGTACCTGGTCTGTGTTGCTGCCAAAGGACATGTTTGGGTCCATGGTCCCACTGTAGCCAAGGACTTTGTTGCTATCCAAACCTGTGACACCACTGAGTACCATGTGATTGTTCAGAGACTATGCCACTTCCTGATGCCATGTTGATTCTTGTGGGCCTTTGTGCCACAAAGTCCTGATGCAAATGCGTGCCAAGTTGATGTCTGTGGCCTGTGTCACTACTTAAATCCCCGTGGATGTCCATGGTCTCTACTGCTACCTGAAGCTGTATCATTGTCCATGAGCTATACTATGACACAGGGCCATTTTGATGTGGGTGGCCTGTGAAGCTACCTGGAGCCATGTTGCTGTCCATAGGCCAGTTTGGTGCCAGGGTCCATATTGATGTTCATGGTATGTGTCACCCTCTATGCCAGGTTGATATCCTTGGCCTATGCTGCCATCAAAAGCAATGATGGTGTCTGTGACCTGTGCTTCAGCAGAGGTCCATTTTGATGTCTGTGCTGCCATAAAGACCAGAGTTCTTTGTCAGTGTGATGCTAGAAATCATGTCTATGATTGTACTCTTACTGTTGCTATTGGAGAAGCCATGTAGGTGCCCAGGATCCATACTCCTGCTGCCTGTGAAGGGGGAGAAAACAACTTTTCTGGGTATAGGTTACTTCAGATGCTCAGTTGAGGAAAAAGAGATATAGAAGTCTTTTGTTATACCCCTATCCCCACCATATGCCCCCCTAAAAAAAGTAATAACCTAAACAAGAAGCCTTCAGAAAGAATGCTTTAAAATTGTGATAAGAATGCTTTAGTGTAGCTCTGCACAATTGATGGCTTCAGGCCGGAGAACAGGTAGAGAAGAAATACATTTTTTTAAGGGGGCTGACCACTTGGAATTTTGCTATGCTCCAGTGAGTCTATGAACAACACAAATAGGACTTCCCTTTTTGTTTTGTTTTTTTCTTATTCCTTTGTTTTTCTTTCTTCTTTTTGTTTGGTTTGGGGAAGAGGAGGAAAAATGGATTTGGGAGGAGTCAGAAGTGAGAGTGATCAGGGTGCATGATGTAAAAGTCCCAAATAACCAATAAAAATACTGAAGATTCAGGAGTCTATCTACTTAATAAAAAGAGAAGTAACAAGCTATAGAGATTTGGTAAAATAGATAGAAGCATCAAAAAATGAAGTAAAGTAAATATGTAGATTATAAAGTAACAATATGAAAACAACCTATAGAAGTCATTGAAAATGAGTCTAAAATGGAAATTGAAACCAGGGGAACTAAAAATTGAAACATCGTCATCATCATTGACTCATGGCAAGGACCATACAAGATTCCAAAGGTCAATGTCAAGAAAGCTTAATTTAAAATGTTTTTGTAAAAAAGAATCAACATTTACAATGTATCATAGTTTTCAAATAGCATCATAATGTTCTCTGCTGGACCGGATCTTCCTTCCTTTTATACAGCCATCACACATCAGCTCTATATTAATTATCTGGCAAAAAGAACAGCTTAGCATGCTAGATATGGTGCACATCTAGACTAAAGAGACCCACAGGTCTTTTAAAATCTTAAAATTGCTCCAGGGAAAGGTGACAAAACAATGTAAGAGAACACTATAGTAGGGACAGAGGAGCTGTATCTTTGTTAGAGAATCATTTGGTTTAGCATCACCTGACAGTTGTTCCTAGAAGAAAACAAATGGAGGTAGTAACCAGAGCTGCAGACGCAGAGTAAGTAGTTGACACTTGGTAATACGTTTGCTAAATTATAACCTGAAAGGATGTCTTTGCCTCAACAATGTTTTTTTTTTCCAGTACAAAGTTACATCTAAATTACCACAGTTGAACATTAATTTAGCATACTTAGTAAGAGACATGTGCTGTCAGAAGAAAAACTCACTTCACCAGTAGCTCCATATGAAGAGAGAACTTTTTTCTTTTCTTTTAACATTTTAAAAAGATTGGACTGTTGCTTCTCTTGGAAATTACCCTATAAAACATGTCCAGTTATGCACATCAATGTGAGTCCATAATTCAGAAAAGCATGGCTACCCTTGACCATTAAAAAACAGAGATTCTGTGGAATGCAAATAAGCAGTCATGTAAGTATCTTCACAGTAACTTCTCTAACACTTCAAATAGAATAAAAGTCTATTGATTAACACTTAATTAAAAAGATAAAGTAACCAGTGTGATTTCACACTTAAAAGAAGAATTATGACAACCTAATTTAATGCCAAAATAAGAACTTTATTTTTTAATAGAATAGTTTAGAAGTTTTAGGGAGGACATAACTGCTAATAAAAATTGGGATGTTTATCATATTGATAGATCATAATAAATTTTTACAACACTCTGCCACCATGCGAAATATGAAAATAAATTTGCCTGGAATATATAAAAGCCTGTTTCAGTTCTCAGAAGAGGAAAATCGATTGTTTAAACCATGAAAATTAAAACCATATTTTAGGTTTCCCATCATTAAAGCTTCTAATGTCCAGCAGTATATGTTTGATGGTATGTATTTAAATGTATTCTTTATGAGGAAATTCTAAGTAGATTCAGTGTTCCAAATATTTCTCTTAACATGTGTAGATTACAAGATTTAAAGTTAAAACCTAAAAACTGAAACTATCACTGTACACAAACTTACTGTTATACATTGAGTTATATTAACCACAATCCTTTGAATCATAGGTCAGCATTTTTGTTATAAAGGGATATGGTAAATGAACTTCCCTTGCTAATGGGAGCAATACTACCAAGAGACAATAAGGTGATGCTTACTACCATGATAGCATACTGGGAACTCCCCCTGAGACTCTAGGCATGCTAAGTTTTACTTATACTTCCCCCCTTTACTGAAAATAGATTCTTTTCTCATACAATGTATTCGATTTACAGTTTCCCTTTGTTGGATCTGTGTGGTGAATGAAATTCACAGACGCACACCGTGAGACAGGTCTCACATGGTAGGGACACAAAGGCTTCCCCTAGATAGAGGAAGGGAAGAAGGGAAGCAGGGAGAAGCATGGCCTTTCATAGCGGATGAGACACATGAACAGCAGGGCATGTGACAAAAGGCAACAATGGGAATGTGTCACCTCTGGACACTAGTGATGATGTATCCTGTTGTTACTGGGTCCCTCAGGCTGACCATGGAGATACCTGATGGCTCTGCTCTCACCCGTTCCCTAAGGCTGTCTATGGAAGTGCCTGATTGCTAACATTCCTCTATTTTGTTCATTATAAAGAGGAAGAGCAAAAAGAGAGCTACGGTGATGTGGGGTTAGGTGCATCAGCTCTCAAACTGCTTACTCCTTCCCTAGGGTATTGTGGTTTTGGAAGTGCGATTGATCCTCACCATCAGAGCATACTTGATAGTCATTGGTACAGACTCTCTGTGGCCAGCTGTAAGAGGAACTGATTAGTCTTTTCATTGAATTTTTTTTTTGATTTGTCATTGGAGAAATATAGAGTAGAGGTTGATGAAGCAGGATGCAAATAAAAGCAGAAACATGAGAAAAGAGGGGTTAGGAGGGGCAGGATACATTTCCATATGGAGTTTCAAAAACCCAGGTATCAGAGGCATTGAGCTGTTCCTTACACTTTTGAAGGTCTGTCTGGAGTTGTTGGATTTTGATTTTTGCTATACTCAACTTATCAACATAGAAGCAGCATTGCTTTTGGAGGAAGAGGCAAAGACTACCTTCTTCAGCTATAATAAGCTCCAGTCCCCACTGGCTTTGAAGTATCACCACTGCCAAGGAGTGTGTGCTTGCAGAGTGAGTATGGTTTGGCCTCATGTTGGAGGTCCTGGATTAACTGGGAAGAAAATTGATGGTACAAGGTTAGAGATGTGTCCAGTCCTGCTGTCCCTGTGGCAACACCTGCTATTATTCCTGTAGTAGCCAGGAGTAAGATTTGAATTGCCCTTTTGTTATGCCAGGCCACTTCTGAGTTTGGGGCTTCTCCCTATATACCACCTTTAATTTAGGAAAGAGAAACATCAGTATGCAAACTCCTGACCAACTGACAGATAGGCAACGATATACCTGAGTACCATGAAGAATCAAGCTGTTAAGAACTGTAGAGCACTGTGGCACAGATAAGACATCAAGAGTTATGGTCTTGTTGTAATCTTGGAAACTTAATGCTCCTACAGAATGTGTCCTTGATACCTTAAAACTGTCTGCCATGCCACAGAGAGTGATATAGAAAAGTAGTGGGCCATGGCAATACCAGAGTCAGGGTCAGGGCACTTGGTAAAAAGTGAGATAAGACTATTTGACAGGGTCACTGGAGAAGCTGTAATTGGCAGTTGTGAGTTGGTTCCAGAGAGTACACATAGCCAACAATCTCCAAAGTGGCCATGTTGGGTAACATTAAAGAGATGACAGGCTAAGGTCAGAGTCTAGAGCAAAAGGCAAAATGACAAGTTTGTATTATTTAGGAGAGAGGATGTCAAAGAAGTAATGACCTTGGAGGAGTGCTGAATTACTTCCCCCATTTTCCTAACTCCACAGGTTGGATAATTGAGGCATATTTTCTCTGGATATGAATCTTGTATGTTAGAACCCCAGATTTGTTGGTGCAGTAAAGTTTAACAAGAACACCCATTTCCCACCTGGGATTCTATGAATCCTGTATATAGAAGAAGGTCTTGTATCAGAGATAGAAGATGTGATTGCTTTGTACTTTCAGCGAAAGTAATTGGCAAGACCAGTTTGGGCAGTCCCATATCTCTCTGGACATTCCTTACAGTAATTTTTTTTTTGGTCTGGTTGAAAAGGAAACAAACAAAAAGGTCATATACTATTTAGAATGAATGGTAGATATAAGATGGAAATTCTGATCAGCTCCTGGAGTCAGGCCATAGAGGAATTCTCTGACCTATTTAAAGAGACTGTTTGTCATAAGTGAGGGTTTCTCAAACTTTGAATCTCCATACATAAGGGTTATCATGGATAGAAACAAACAGGAGGGAGAGGAGGAAAAAACATGTACAATCCAATAGGGTCAAGCACGGCTGCTCGAGTGAAGCTTCATTCTTCTGGAATTGGGAACCAGGTGGTTGGTCCCGGTGTCCTCTGAAGCTTAGGGGACCTGGGTCCTCTTGAGGTTGGTATATAAAAAGAGATATTATTTTGAGGAAGAGAAATGAAGACCTTGAGGTGAGACAGGTGAATCCAATGAAGGAGTACTTCAAGCTTAACAGCTGTGAGGGTAACAAAAATCACCGTGAAGGCTTCCTGCTATTTTGGAGGAAAAGGATGAGGAATAATACTCTGGAGGGAAGATTAGGACCTGACCTCCAGTGTTGATAGGGAATGAACAGGAATTCCTGTGTAGTTGTGGTAGATGGTGGTCAATAAAGTTCCATAGAAGAGAGTGGAGATAACACAGTAAGAGTGTGAGTAGGTGATAGTGGGGCAGAGTAAAGGTCTGGGAGTCAGAACCAGTCACCCATACATGACTAAGTGAAATAAAAAAAGATCTCTTGGGAGAACCCATACCCTGAAAAGAGTCTGTGATAGAAGCTTTGCCAAATCGATGTGAAGTTACTGTGACTGTTTGACAAGGCTGTTTTTCAAGGAATAGTTAATCCATTCTATCTTTCCTGAGAACTAGAGGTAATAGGGAATATGAAAATACAAAGGGATGTTGAGGGCTTTAGGTAGCACTTGAGAAAGTTGGAAGGTGAATTTTGGACCATTGTCTGACTGTAGGGAGGCTGGGATTCTAAATCATGGGATGATCTCAAGGAACAGATCAGAGATCTTTTGTCCGTGGTAGGGAATGCCTGCACGCACCCTGATACAGTGTCCATTAAGACCACGAGGTATTTGCCACATTTGACAGTAAGCATGTGGATAAAGTCAAGTTTCCAGTCTGTCCCTAAGAGAGAACCTGTAGCCTGGTGGGTAGGTAAATGGGGGATGAGGGGGGGCTATAATATCTGGAATTGGTGTCTGACATCTGACAGATTTTACTAGAAGCAATGAAAGATCTTAAGAACACCAAGTCCTCAGGTGTAGTATGTAGGTGGGTTTTAACAAAATGAGATAAGGCTTGGCTGTTAGGATGAAAGAGCTAGTGTAGCTAGGACAGAGTATGATGAGTATCAGAGGGTTATGGGGGTGGGGGGAGATGAGGGAAGGGAAGAATGTCCTGTGATAGGTGAAATGAATTTAGGCCTTCCAAGTCTATGGTTCTAGCTGCCTCATCAGCTTGATTATTTCCCTTAGATATGATAGGATTATCAATTTGGTGGGATGAACTGTGGACAATTCCAATAGCTGTAGGGAAATGGAAGGCTTTTAGCATGGCCATGATTTGGTCTACATTAGTTATTGAACCTCCTTTTGTTGTAGGTGACCTGAACTCTTTCCAGGTAGCAGCATGGGAAAGAAGTATATGGGAGGCATATTTAGAGTCTATGTAGATATTTAGTGATTGTCCCTGTGCCAATTGGAAAGCATGAGTAAGAGCTATTAGTTCAGTATATTGATTAGTAGTATGGGCAGAAAGGGCCTGTGCCTCAACCACCTCAGTATCTAACACTGTAACATAGCCAGCACTTCAGGATCATTTGTATAAAAAAGAGCTGCCATCTGTGTACCAGGTATAGATGGCCTGAGGCAATGCACCCTCCTATATGTGTGTGAGATGAGGCAGTGATTTCTCTAAGGTTTCAGTGCAGGAATGAGATAAGGAGCAGTAAGCATTTTGTCAGGGTAGAAGATTTGAGATATGGAGAAGTGTGAATGGTTGAAAATTTAAGTGTAACATCTTCTATTAGTGCCTACCTGAAAAGAAAGAACCCTGGAAGGAAAAAGAGTTTGTCAGGATCTATGAAAGAAAAAGATTGGTGACTTAAAGGTTAGTTTTTAGGATTCATGAATAAGAAGCTCAACAGGTGCTAAAGTACATATGCAGAGTACCCATCCCTGGAAAGTTAGGTCTAATTTCTTTGACAAGTATGCCACAAGTTCACAGGAGGGTCCTGGTTGGTGATCGATGGCCTTGTGGGCATATCCTCTTTTTCTGTTACATAGTGGGAGAAGGGATAGATTAGGTCTGGGAGATGTAAGGCTGGGACCTGAAGGAGGGCCTGCTGGAGCCTTTGAAAGTGCTTAGTAATAGGTTTGAGAAGAGGTTCCACAGGAACCTAAGGTTGTTTCATATAAGGGTTGGGAAGAGAAGGAAAAGGAAGAGATCCAGGAGCATAAGAAGCCAGCTATTCCTAAGAATTATAGAATCTCTTCTTTAGAAAGAGAGGACAGCTAAAGACTAGATTAGGTGTTTTCTACCTTTGTGGGTTAGAGTAATTATTAGTCCCAAGTAAGTGACCTGAGTGGTAGACAATTGTAAGTTTAGACTCTGTAGCCTACCTTCAAAAGACAAGAAATTCAGAAGAGCAGAGGTGTTAGTTTCCCTATTCTGTAGGGATAGTCATCAACATACTATATAAGCTTAGATTTAAGGAGACACAAAGAGAGTAGATCAGAAGTCAGGGGTGGCCAAATAGGTGTGGACAGTCTCAAAATTCCTGAGGTAAGACAATCCAGGTGAATTGAGTAGAGAAGTGAGTGTCAGTGTCAGCCAAAAACTCTGTTGTCACTGGTGTCCAGGGGGATAGAGAAGAATCCATTCTTGAGATCTGACTGAGAAATGGAAAGTCCCTGAGGGAATAGTGGAAAGAAGTACATAAGAGTTAGCCATGACAGGGTATTAGTTAAGGAGCTGGAGATATTGAACAAGGCAATAGGTCCCTATTGGAGAGATAGATAGATAGATAGATAGATAGATAGATAGATAGATAGATAGAGATAGAGATATATACATACATACCTTTTTCCCATTCTTTTTTATCGGATATTTTATTTACATTTCAGGTGTTCTCCCCCTACACCATTTCCCCCTTCCTGCCCAGGAACCCCCTATATCATCCCCCCTCCTCCTGCTTCTATGAGGGTGTGCCCCCACCTACCCCCCACTCCCACCTCCCCACCCTCGAATTCCCTCACACATGGCTTCCAGCCTTCATGAGACCAAGAATCTCCTCTCCCACCTATATCTGACATGACCATCCTCCCTTGCATATATAGCTGGAGCCATAGGTCCCTCCCTAAGTGCTCCCAGACTGGTGGTTTAGACCCTGGGGGCTCTGGATGGTTGGTATTGTTGCTCTCTGCATGCAGTTGCAAACCCTTTTAACTCCTTCAGTCTTCACTCTAACTCCTCCATTGGGAATCCCATGATCAGTTCAATGGTTAGCTGTGAGCATCTGCCTCTGAATATGTCAGACTCTTGCAGTCCTCTAAGGAGACAGCTATGTCAGGCTCCTGTCACTATGCACTTCCTGACATCCACATCAGCGTCTTCCTTTGGTGACTGGATATGGATACCCAGGTGGAATGGTCTGCAGTCAGCCCCTCCTTCAGCTTCTGTACTACACTTTGTCTCCATATTTGCTCCCTTAAGTATTTTGTTACTCCTTCTAAGAGGGACCAAAGCACCTCCATTTGGTCTCCATTCTTCATGAGCTTTATGTGGTCTGTGAGTTGAATCTAGGGTATTTCAAGCTTCTGGGATAAAAACCAATAATCAGTGAGTGAATACCATGTGTGTTCTTTTGTGATAGGGTTACCTCACTCAGGATGATATTTTCTAGTTCCATCCATTTACCTAAGAATTTCTCTAATTCATTGTTTTTAATAGCTTAGTAATATTTCATTGTGTAAATGTACCACATTTTTTGTATCCATTCCTCTGTTGAAGGACATCTGGGTTCTTTACAGCTTCTGGCTATTATAAATAAAGCTGCTATGAACATAGTGGAGCTTGTGTCCTTGTTATATGTTAGAGCGTCTTCTGGGTATATGGCCAGGAGTGGTATAGCTGGATCTTCAGGTAGTACTATGTTCAATTTTCTGAAGAACCAACAGATTGATTTCCAGAGTGGTTGCACCATCTTGCAATCCTACCAACAATGGAGGAGTGTTCCTCTTTCTCCACATCCTCACCAGCATCTACTATCACCTGAGTTTTTGATCTTAGCCATTCTGACTGGTGTGACATGGAATCTCAGGGTTGTTTTGATTTGCATTTTCCGGATGACTAAGGATGCTGAATATTTCTTTAGGTGCTTCTCGGCCATTTGTGTTTCCTCTTTTGAGAATTCTTTGTTTAGCTCTATACTCCATTTTTTAATGAGATTATTTGGCTGTCTAGAGTCTAATTTCTTGAGTTCTTTGTATATATTGAATATTAGTCCTCCATCAGATGTGGGATTGATAAAGATCTTTTCCCAATCTTTTGGTTGCTCTTTTGTCCTATTGACAGTGCCCTTTGCCTTACAGAAACTTTGCAATTTTATGAGGTGCCATTTGTCAATTCTTGATCTTAGAGCATAAGCCATTGATGTTCTGTTCAGGAACTTTTCCCCTGTGCCCAGGTATTCGAGGGTCTTCCCCAACTTCTCTTCTATTACTTTCAGTGTATCTGATCCACTTGGACTTCAGCTTTGTACAAGGAGATAAGAATGGATCCATTTGTTGGGCAGTGGTGGCGCACGCCTTTAATCCCAACACTTGGGAGGCAGAGGCAGGCAGATTTCTGAGTTTGTGGCCAGCCTGGTCTACAGAGTGAGTTCCAGGACAGCAAGGGATACACAGAGAAACCCTGTCTCGAAAACCCAAAAACCAAAAACATAAATAAAAAATTAATTTCAAAATTAAAAAAAAGAATGGATCGAGTTGCATTCTTCTATATATTGTCCTCCAGTTGAACCAGAACCATTTGTTGAAAATACTGTCCTTTTTCCACTGGATAGTTTTAGCTCCTTTGTTAAAGATCAAATGAACATAGGTGTCTGGATTCATTTCTGGGTCTTCAATTCTATTCAACTGATCTTTCTGCCTGTCTATGTACCAATACCATGCAGTTTTTATCACTATTGCTCTGCAGTACAGCTTGAGGTCAGGGATGGTGATTCCTCCAGAAGTAGTTTTATTGTTGAGAATAGTTTTCTCTATTCTGAGTTTTTTGTTATCACAAATGAATTTGAGAATTTCTCCTTCTAACTCTGTGAAGAATTGAGTTTGTGTTTTAAAGGGAATTACATTGAATCTGTAGATTGCTTTTGGCAAGATGGCCATTTTTACTATATTAATCCTGCCAATTCATTGAGCATGGGAGATCTTTCCATCTTCTGAGATCTTCTTCGATTTCTTTCTTCAGAGACTTGAAGTTCTTGACATACAAATCTTTCACATGCTTAGTTGGATTCACACCAAGGTATTTTATATTATTTGTGATTATTGTGAAGGGTTTCATTTCCCTAATTTCTTTTTCAGCCTGATTATCTTTCACATAGAGGAAGGCTACTGATTTGTTTGAGTTGATTTTATAACCAGTCACTTTGCTTAAGTTGTTTATCAGGTTTAGGAGTTCTCTGGTGGAAGTTTGGAGGTCACTTAAGTATACTATCATATCATCTGTGATATTTTGACTTCTTCCTTTCCTATTTGTATTCCTTTGACTTATTTTTGTTGTCTAATTCTCTGCCTAGGACTTTCAGTACCATATTAAATAGGTAGGGAGAGAGTGGGCAGCCTTGTCTTGTCCCTGATCTTAGTAGGGTTGCCTCAAGTTTCTCTCCATTTAGTTTGATGTTGGCTACTGGTTTGCTGTATATTGCTTTTACTATGTTTAAGTATGGGCCTTGAATTCCTGATCTCTCCAAGACTTTTACCATGAAGGGATGTTGAATTTTGTCAAATGGTTTCTCAGCATCTAGTGAGATGATCATGTGTTTTTTTCTTTGAGTTTTTTTATATAGTGGATTACATTGATGGATTTTCGAATATTGAACCATCCCTGCATTCCTGGGATAAAACCTACTTGATCATGATGGATGATTGTTTTGATGTGTTCTTGGATTCGGTTTGCTAGAATTTTATTGAGTATTTTTGCATCGATGTTCATAAGGGAGACTGGTCTGAAGTTCTCTTTCTTTGTTGTGTCTTTGTGAGGTTTAGGTATGAGTGTGATTGTAGCTTCATAGAAGAAATTGGGTAGTGTTCCTTCCATTTCTATTTTGTGGAATCGTTTGAAGAGAATTGGTATTAAGTCTTCCTTGAAGGTCTGATAGAATTCTGCATTAAAGCCATCTGGTCCTGGTCTTTTTTAGGTGGGGAGAATTTCAATGACTGTTGCTCTTTCTTTGGGGGATATGGGACTGTTTAGATGGTCTATTTGCTCCTAATTTAACTTTGGTACCTGGCACTGTCTAGGAAATTGTCCATTTTATCCAGATTTTCCAGTTTTATTGAGTATAGGCCTTTGTAGTAGGATCTGATGATCTTTTTTTATTTCCTCAGTTTCTGTTGTTATATCTCCCTTTTCAGTTCTGATTTTATTAATTTGGATACTGTCTCTGTGCCCTCTGGTTAATCTGGCTAAGAGTTTATCTATCTTGTTGATTTTCTCAAAGAACCAACTCCTGGTTTTGTTGATATCTTGTATAGTTCTTTCTGTTTCTACTTGGTTGATGTCTGCCCTGAGTTTGATTATTTCCTGACATCTACTCCACTTGGGTGTATTTGCTTCTTTTTATTCTAGAGCTTTCAGGTGTGCTATCAAGTTGTTAATTTATGCTCTCTCCAATTTCTTTTTATAGGCACTTGGAGCTATAAGTTTTCCTCTTAGCACTCCCTTCATGGAGTCCCACAAGTTTTGGTATGATGTGTCCTCATTTTCATTACATTCTAAAGAGTATTTAATTTCTTTCTTTATTTCTTCCTTGACCAAGTCATCATTGAGTAGAGAGTTGTTCAGTTTCCATGTGCACGTGGGTTTTCCATTGGTTTTGACATTATTAAAGACAAGCCTTAGTTCGTGGTGATCTGATAGGACGAAAGGGATTATTTCAATCTTTTTGTATCTGTTGAGCCCTGTTTTGTGACCAATTATATGGTCTATTTTGGGGAAGGTACCATGAGGTGCTGAGAAAAAGGTATATTCTTTTGTTTTAGAATGAAATATTCTATAGATATCTGTTAAATCCATTTGGTTCATAACTTTTGTTAATTTCAATGTGTCTTTGTTTAGTTTCTGTTTTCATTATCTGTCCATTGCAGGGAGTGAGGTGTTAAAATCCCACACTATTATTATGTGACATGCAATGTGTGCTTTGAGCTTCAGTAAAGTCTCTTTTATGTATGTGGGTGTCCTTACATTTGGAGCATAGATGTTCAGAATTGAGAGTTCATCTTGGTAGAATTTTCCTTTGATGGGTATGAAGTGTCCTTCCTTATCTTTTTTGATTACTTTTGGTTGAAAGTCAATTTTATTTGCTATTAGAATGGCTACTCCAGCTTGTTTCTTGGGACTATTTGCTTGGAAAATTGTTTTCCATCCTTTTACTCTGAGGTAGTGTCTGTCTTCGTCACTGAGGTGCGTTTCCTGTATGTAGCAAAATTCTGGGTCCTGTTTATGTATCCAGACTGATAGTCTATGTCTTTTTATTGGAGAATTGAGTCCATTGATGTTAAGAGATATTAAGAAAAATGATTGTTGCTTCCTATTATTTTTGTTATTAGAGGTAGAATTATGTTTGTGTAGCCACCTTCTTTTGGGGTTGTTGGAAGATTACTTCCTTGCTTTTTCTAGGTTGTAGTTTCCATCCATTATCCTTTGAAGTGCTGGGTTTGTAGGAAGATAGTGTGCAAATTTGGTTTTGTCATGGACTACCTTGGTTTCTCCAGCTACAGTGATTGAGAGTTTTGCTGGGTATAGTAGTCTGGGCTGGCATTTGTGTTCCCTTAGGGTCTGTATGATATCAGTCCAGGATCTTCTGGCTTTTATAGTCTCTGGTGAGAAGTCTGGTGTAATTCTTATAGGTCTGCTTTTATATGTTACTTGATCTTTTTCCCTTACTGCTTTTAGTATTTTTTCTTTGTTTTTTGCATTTGATGTTTTGATTACTTGTGACGGGAGGTATTTCTTTTCTGGTCTAGTCTGTTTGATGTTCTGTAGGCTTCTTGTATGTTTATGGGCATCTCATTCTTTAGGATAGGAAAGTTTTCCTCTATAATTTTGTTGAAGATATTTACTGGCCCTCTAAGTTGGGAATCTTCACTCTCATCTATATCTATTATCCTTAGGTTTGGTCTTCACATTGTGTCCTGGATTTCCTGGATGTTTTGGGTTAGGAGCTTTTTGCATCTTGCATTTTCTTTGACAGTTGTGTTAATGTTTTCCATGGTATCTTCTGCAGATGAGATTCTCTCTTTTATCTCTTGTATTCTGTTGGTGATGCTTGCGTCTATGACTCCTGACCTCTTTCATACATTTTCTATCTCCAGGGCAGTCTCCCTTTGAGATTTCTTTATTGTTTCTATTTCCATTTTTAGATCCTGGATGGTTTTGTTCAATTCGTTCACCTGTTTGGTTGTGTTTTCTTGCAATTCTTTAAGGGATTTTTGTGTTTCCTCTTTAAGGGCTTCTACCTGTTTACCTGTGTTCTCCTGTACTTCTTTAAGGGAGTTATTTATGTCCTCCTTAAAATCCTCTATCATCATCATGATAAGTGACTTTAATTATGAATCCTGCTTTTCCTGTGTGATGGGGTGTCCAGGGCTTGCTATGGTGGGATAACTGGGTTCTGATTGTGCCAAATAACTTTGTTTTCCCTTGCTTGGTTTCTTGCACTTGCCTTTCACCATCTGGTTAACTCTAGTATTGCCTGTGCTCACTGGGTCTGACTGGAGTCTGTCTTTCCAGTTATCTTGCTTATGTCAGAACTCCTCAGAGTCCAGATGTTTCTGTATTCCTGTGATCTTAAGCTCCTGGGTGAAGAACTCCTGGGACTCAGGCCACCTCTGGGATCCTGAAATCCTGCTGCTCTGAGTGCAGCAGCTCCTCCAGGATGGTTCAGGATAAGATGTCTCCACAGGAGCAGACCAGCTAGATGTCTGCCCCAGCCAAAAGGACCAGGGGTGGGGTGGCAGGGAAGTAATATTCCGGAGGAGCAGTGTTTGGGTGGCTGATGGTTCCTGAGCAACCCTAGCTCCCAGTTGCATCTTTGGGGCATGTGGTAGTGGGTGAGGTTTCTTACCAGCTGCTCTCAGTGCAGTGGCTCCTCTAGGATGGCTCAGGATAAGGTGTCTCCATAGGAGCAGACCAGCTAAGTGTCTGCCCCAGCCAAAAGGACCAGGAGTGGGGCCCCTATTGGTTTCTTAAATGCAAGTATGGGGGTGTTAAAAGGAGAAGAAGTGGGATGATGAAGTTTTTCCTTAGGAGGTCAGACATGATAGGCTTAAGTCCTCTGTGGGTCTGGAGAGAGAGAGGGGTACTGAGCTTGGGTTATATACTGGTAAGGGTTCTGTAACTGGATGAAAATGGGAATAATGTTTAGCAATAGAGGGGGTTTGGATGTTCCCCGGACTTGGGAGTCAACCTGAGAGGCTAACAAAGAAAATTATGTGTTAGATTCAGTGGGTTGAGTAGCTAAAAGAAGGAAGAGAGGGGTTGCTTGTAAGCTTGAGTTCAAACAAATGGGGATAGCAAAGGAAATAGAAGCTCTCACTTTGACTAGAAGATCCCTTCCCTATAAGGGAATTGGACACATTGGCACCACCAGAAAAGAATAGGTGAGAGAACACCCCTAAAATGCCACTGAGTGGTAGGTTCTGGTGAGGTTGGTAAGGTTGTTCTCCATCCTGACAATAGAGAAATGAGGAAAGGTGAGTCCCCAAAACTCCATCAAGACTGAGTAAGTGGCCTCTGTGTCCAGAAGGAAGGAAATGGGAAATGGGGTCTCCCTGAAACCATAAAGACTACTGGGGGGCTACCTGTTAGAGATTGTAGTAATTGAACTATGGTATAGGGAGCTCAGACCCCTTCAGTTGTACATGTCCAAGACTAGGAGATAGGCTGGAGGGCAGTCTGGGAGTGATGTCCCTGTGCCACAGGAGGGCAATCAACAGCCCAATGTCTCTCCCAATGGTACTTGAACATAGCCCACATGGCTTTCAGGGATTAAGGCAGGCCCAGAACCAGTGACCCTTCTGACCACATCTAAAACAGGGACCTGGTGGTTTCCAAGTCTTAGGAAGCCAGGGAGCCTGAGCAGTCAACAAAGCTGGTTGAACAGCCTTGGTCAGGACTTGGAATTTTTGTTTGCTGCCCTTTTCATCTGCCCCATGGTACACCTTAACAGCCAGCACTAAGACTTCTGCCTGTGGAGTTAGGAGGGAGTCATCTTTCTGGTGCTTAAGCTTGTCCCTAATGTCAGGGTGGCTCTGGGAAAAGAAGTAGGTCATCAAGAGCTGTTTACCTTCTTGGTTTTCAAAGTCTAGATTGGTATACTGTAAGAGGGCCTTTGTAAGGCTCTCTAAAAACTGAGATGGGTTTTCATGTTTGTCCTGGATGATCTCTTGGGAGTTTTTCATAATTTACTTGTTTAGGGCAGCCAGGGACAGAGACAAGCCAGGAGGCAAGTTTTAAACTGATCTCTAGCTAAAATGCCACCTGGAGTATTATAATTCCTTTGGGGATCCTGATTAGACATCACATCAAACCTGAGCAGGTATGCTACATTGGTCTGATGCATTTCATTTGCATGTGTTCTATCTGGTTCTGACTCACCTGTGCTCCTCAAGAAGTAGGTTATTAGTAAAAAATATACATATACACATACATATGCATGCCACAGAGGCAACTTCCTCTTGAGAGCCAAACTGAAGCCTACCCAAGAGCCTAGAGATTGATGACACAGACAATGACAAGCAATTGGGAACTAACATTTGAAAGACACACTTGCTTAGGACCAGTGGGTGAAGAGTATAATGGGCCCTCCTAGAGAATTAATAAACAAGTTTGCTGCAGTATTCTCACCGGCTCCTGGAGTTTGAGCAGTTAATTCTTTGCCACTTTATCCCTAAACACCAAGGGCAAGTACTGTTGGGCAATATATATATATATATATATATATATATATATATATATATATCAAGATAGAGAAAGAGAGAGCGAGAGAGAGATACACACACACACAAACATATATATATACATATACATGTAGACATAGCTGATGTAGATGCAGACATGGATGCAGATAATCAAACATCATATATACATATACATATATATATATATATTCAAAATGATACTATATGATTGGGTAATATACTGAAATTCTTTAATAAAGGTGAAGTAGTTAGAAGTATAGGATCCCAGTCCTTCCTCTATTTGAGAAAATTTATCTATTTGAGTCCTTCTTCTATTTGAGAAATGTACTCTGATTAGGCCATCCACCCCAGCAACCCCTCACAAAGGAAGAACCAAGGCTGGGTTAGACTGGGTAGGGAAAGAATAAGGTGGTGTGGCAGTAGAGCGAGAGTGGGTAGTGGGGAAGCTAAAAGCTGTTGTTAGGATGAAAGTAGGTGCTACCGTGGGGATGATTAGAGCATCCTGTAGCTGGCAAAGAGGAGGAGGCTAGAAAAGCCAGAGGAGAAGAGGAGGCTGAAGAAGCTATGGAAGGAGAAGAAGCTTGAGGAGCTATAGGTTAGTGACAATAAGGAGGAGGCTCATTAGCTGGATCAAGAATAGTGGAGTTTTCATCTGGTTGAGATTTCATAGTTAGAGGAGCTGAGTTGGGGAAGAGAAAGAACAGAGAGCTTTGGAATGAAGATAAGGAAAAAAAGGCTGAACATAGAGAACTTCTTTCCATTTTCTGGATCACTGGCAATAATTGTGAAGGTCTCTTATAATAATGTGATCAAAGGTTCTATTAGGCAGCCATTTAGAGTCATTATCAAATGGCTATTGAGGTCAAGTCTGACTGCAAAGGGTAGTAGGTTAGAGGTCTTTACATCATGCCCTAGCTGTAGGGGTTTGAAGTTCTCCAAGAGACAACCTAGTGGGAAGTCTGGATGTACAGTCACAGTTCTACAGTAATAGAGAGAGTGGTGCAAGCTGACTAACAGGTCTTCACATAGACATCCAGGAACCAAGGGAAGATGACCCAGAAAGCACAGATCACCCTGTACCTGGATATTTATGCTAGGGGTAGGAAGGTAGAGGGAGAGAGAGAGAAGGGAGGAACTGTGCCTCAAGAAGACAGAAGTTTCACCCAAGGGAAGAGGCCTATGTTGAGGGGTTAGAGGAAAAAGAATAGGCTACAGCCATGAATACTGTGGGTGGGGAGGTTCCTCCACCCTAAAGAACACCAGAGGGTCACCAGCAGTTCAAGGGTCAGTCTCTCAGATATAGTGGAGTATTAACAACAACCAGGAGAGGAAAGTCAGAGGAAAGTCACCAATCAGTCAATGTGATGTTGAGTGCAGAGATCTAGCAATCTGGTGGCTGGAAAGCAAGTCTATGGTGTAGGCAGACTTGTTGGGTAGTGTCCCAGCCTGTGTGTTCACTCCCACAGCAGAGTATGCCAGCAGTTAGATAGCCACATGACAGGTCTCACATGGGAATTTACTTTTAACGTGGGGGAGGGGCACAAAGATTGCCACAGGCTGGAGGAAGGGAAGAAGGGAAGGGAAGAAGAAGTACTTCCTTTTATTGGGGATGTGACTGCCTACACACGAAGACATGAGATATGAGTCAACAATGGTAATGTGTCCCTTCTGAGCAGCTAGTGATGATATGTTCTGTTATTGCCAGAACCTTGAGGCTGACCATGGAGGTGCCTGATGGCTCTGCTGTCACCAGGTCCCTTGGGCTAGCCAGTGAGGTGCCTGATTGCTAACACCTCCCCCTCTACCCCTCCAGTTCCCCTACAACTCTCCTCCCATTCAGATCAACTCTGTATCGCTTATTAGAAAAGAACAGGCTTCTAAGAGATAACAGCCAAACAAAACAAAATATAGTTCAGTGAAACAAGAACCATCACACTGAAATAAGACAAGGCAAACCAACAGAAAGGGAAGAGCCCAAAGAGAGGACCTAACAATCAGAGAACCACTTACTAATATATTCAGGAGTCTCATAAAAATACTAAACTGAAAGCTATAATATATAATCAGAGGACCTATGCAGAACCATGTCATGCCCGTGCTTGCTGTTTCAGTCTCTGTGAGTTCATATGAGCTTTACTCAATTAATTTAGATTTCAGAGGGACTTGTTCTCATGGTGTCCTCCTCATCTCTGGCTGGCTCCTATGCTCTTTCCACCTCCTCTTCCATGGAATTTCCTGAGCTCTGAAGGGATAAATTTAGTGGAGACATCCTATATAGACCTGTAGTCCAAGGACACACACAAACACTCTCTCTCTCTCTCTCTCTCTCTCTCTCTCTCTCTCTCTCTCTCTCCACATTGTCTGGCTATGGTTCTCTGTATTTGCTCCAATCCACTGAAGGAGGATGCTTCTTTGAGGACAGCTGAATAAGGCACTGATCTATGAGTGTAGCAGTAGGGAATAGCCATGAACTCATTGGCACAGAAGAGTCCCCCAACACAACACCATTAACACAGGCACTAAGATCAACAATTAATAAATAGAACTTCATGAAACTGAAAAGTTTCTGTAAGTTAATTGTATGTTTAGTTTTGAATTTTTATGCAATGAATTAAAGAATACATATAACCCATGTACACAGATCAAGCCTTAAAGCCAGTCCTACTACAAGTTAAACTTAATCTTTTTATGGTGTTATTGGTGGCATTGCAGTGAGTACATTGGGTTCAGAAGCAGAGATGAAGTCCAACTTGTTGATATAGACAATCTGGAAAACTAGGTCAGTTCATTAACTTTTCGAGACCAAGGTTTCCTCACATAAATTTGAGTATACTTTTTATTACACTGCTTAAGTAGCATATGCACCATACAATATTGGACTATTATTAAATTCTGACTCCAATACAGACCAGGTTTTCTTTAAAAAGATGTTACATAGGTTCATGTGACATTGAATTAATTATTTCATCTTTTGGTTTCCATTAAAGAATATCAAGAATAATATTAATAACCTTATATCAGACACAAGCCACATGTCAGATAGTATTGCATATGGTTCAAGCCCAGTAGATTTTTATGAATATAGGAAAGGGCTTATTGAACAACAGCTGAGTAGATAAACTTGAGAAAAGCAATTGAAATGTAAACTTTGAACAATACATCGTATAAGAGAAAGTACCTAAATGTCTTCAATTTACAAAAAAGAAATATAAGAAAAAAATAAGATCTCTCTGTAGGAAAAATAAATATAAAAGAATTTTATATTTCTAATTTTGTTTAAAATGTATTAAGAACAAACACATATGAATAACTGATGTACTACTGATAAATGCAGGGGACAGACCATGTTGTTAGAATTTGCTCTGAAGCCTCACCTAGAAAACAAAGCAGCCTGTATGTTTGTAAAGCTTCCAAGTTAAAGGACTCACTCTAACTTTTTTATTTAGTGATATTTGGTTACTAATTGGTTAAAGATGCTCTGAAAAGAACAGTTAAACTGAGGGGCAAATTGTATACTAATAATTAATGTAGCAAGAATCATGGTCCATTTTTAGGATTTAACATCAAGAGTGGCAAGAAGGAATAATTACATGGGATAAACACATACACGCGCAGAGAGAGAGAGAGAGAGAGAGAGAGAGAGAGAGAGAGAGAGAGAGAATTTTAAAACATTTACTCATTTACTGGTGGTGAGGAGTAAATTATTTAACTCCAACCAGGGATAAGAGCCTTTTGGTAGCTATCACTCACTGCTGTAAATCTGCTGAAGTCTGCATTTCCTGGCTGCTGGCTCTGTTTATTTAAAGTCATTCTTGATGCTCTGCGGGAAAGGATTTCAGCGCTGCTGCCAAATACTCACTAGATTAAAAATGTGCTCTACTGATAATATTTTTATAAACACAGCACACTGAGCACGAGCAATGCTCTTTAGTTATCAATTCACTGCTCTTCCCCAGCCAGGCTTTCCAGGAGGGCTTGTCAATCCACAGGTTCAGTTCAGTCTGGCTATTTTTGGTATTAAAAAAAGGAACATCAAAGTCCTCTATTGGTTAAGTGCTGAACTAGATGTCGTTCTCTACCAAAAGAGTAAAGACAATGTGTTGCTGTGAATGTTAGAATGTCTAAATATTTACTACCAAAAAAAAAAAAGAAATATTCCATATAGCAAAGGCAATTCTAGGAAACAAATGATGGGACATCACATGTGACTACAACACAATGATTCCAATTTTTAAAACTTGCTCCTCAGTTTCAACAATCAGTAGGAAGACACTTTCACTACTTTCACTACCATTAAATTAGTACTCATTAAGCACTCTTAAATTTCCTGTGATCCCCTTAGATTTATCCTCAGATTCCAAATCACCAGCTGCATTAGAACAAATTTTGTTCACAGTATGCTTCATGGGTAGCTGAAAGAAGTATCTAACCTGAAAACTGAGGACTAGCAATAGCTGAGCATAAGAATGGGTAAGGAACTAAAGATGAAAATAGATTTCTTAAAAGTTAAAGGCAACAGACAATTGGGTAAGGAGGTCAAACACATAAAGCTAAAAGGAAAGAAAGTGTGGAAGTAGCAACACAGATAAATGTTAAGCCTCTCTCATTACCGATCTCTGGACCACTTCCTGTGGATTCTCTAAATTACTGGAGTCTTATGTTCCACATGGTGTCTGACTCCTTAACACAGGCCAAACTGCCTGTGCTGAATTTGTTTTGGAAACGGGTGGTGGAAGACTTTAGTGTTCTTTTAAGTTTTTATTTTTAGGCTTTGAAAATAAACATGAATTCAGTTAAAGAGAAAACTTACATTTTTTAAATATGACAAACTTGAATTTCCCCACAAGAATAGTTTCACTTTATTTTTTTGATCCTGCCTTTTACATCACCCCTTCTACTTAGGGACACTTTGAATAGCGCAGAAGGGTAATTATTCCAGTCACTGCAAGGAGTAGTATTTTAGAGCAAGTTCAAGAAAAGCCTCCTAATTCTTCCCAGGTACTTAGACCTCCATCTGATAGCTGCTCCTAGCTTTTTAACAGGGCCTTATTAGAGTAGAACGGTAATGGCCTTTTGACTTTCAGCAGAGATAATTGAGACATACATTCCTGTCTATATACAGTATATATACACATAGAAGTAAAATTTTTAAATAGATAAATAAATTCCATTTTTATAAATACAAAACAAGATAGAACAAAACACAAATAACAGAAGTTAGTACAGGGCTGCAGCATCTTAAGCAATAATCTTTTTCTAGTTTTAATCTACTGTCTTAGAGCTCTGGATATGAAGCAAATACATATATGTGCTAGGGAAGTGCTGTAACAGTGGGTTATAACACCAGCCCTTTATTTAACTTGTAATACAGGTAAACTCCAATGAGCCTAGGAATATTGAATATGTGATGTTGCCTATTTCCTTTCTAATCTTTCCAACAGTGTTAGCTTTTATGCATGTTAAGTGTCATCCTTAAAAAGTAACAGCAATTTGATCAACAATTGGGTTGAGGCTTATTTGACTATATAGATCCTAGCAAATACCATGTGCCAAGAGCAAAAAGTGAAATAAGGATGGGAATTTGTATGAAACTTCAGAAGAAAATTCATCCCAATAAAGAGGAAGTCTTGTTCATTAAGGTAGATTCCCAAATAGAGGGAAAAGTCGGTCATTGAGATAGCTCAGTAGGTAAAGGTAGGAGCTACCAGGCCTGATGACCACAATTTATTGTATTTCCTAGATGCATATGGTAGAAGAAGCAAACCACTTTTCTCAAGTTTTCCTCTGACACACACACACACACACACACACACACACACACACATATATATATATATATATATATATATATATATATATATATTAAAGAAAAAGCTAAGGAGGGGGATATCATGATGTTCTGCTATATGCTTCCACTTCTCTGATGTTCTGTCCCACAAAAGGAGACAAGAGTATTGACTAAGTGCTCTGAAACCATGCGAAACGCAAGTCTTCCATATCAGTTTGTTTTGCCCAACTATTGGGTCACAGTGACAATGAGAAAGGTAAACTCATACAAACCTTATTGTCTAGAAGACCTGTACAGTATAAAGCCAGGTAGGGCCAATAATACCACTCCAAGGCTTACCTTATACTAGAGTAGCCTGTGACCGAGACGAGCGTAGTTGAATAGGAGCCTGTTCTCCATTGATAGAACAACATTAAGAAGCAATCCCCAGAATGACATAGTAGCCCCATTTCATGTGATATCCCAAACAGAAGCAGATGGAATTAGCCTTGAATCATCTGCCTAGTGGTTGCATCAGCTGTGAAATAGTATAATATCAACATAAGGTCATGACAATGTAGCAGACATATCAGGGAGGAATGATCCACAGAGGACCAGAAAAGATAATGTAGAGGGGTGGAAACCATGCGGCCTATACTGTTTTCAGTGTGAGATATAAAGAAACAGACAGATAATGAGATTCAGGTGTGCATGTCTAGAAATGCAGTACCTATAACCCAGGAAAATTTACAAGTACAGAAGAAGGAGAACTAGGTATGATGTAAGACATCAAAAAAGGTAGTAGAAGGATCCAAGAATGAATTGAACAGTGATAAGGAAGAGAGACAACTCAGAGGATAGTGATGTGTTAAAGTAATCAGATTTCTTGGGGATGTTTGTATTATAAATGGAAAAGGTAGATATCAATGCTTATTAATGTCAATATCATTTGGTTTTCTCATTTGTACATAAGTTAGCAACCAAACTATCTCCAAATTAACCTGCCTTTTAATCTGTTTTCTTTGTCCTTTTCTTCATTCTCCTGTACACTCAATGTTCAGACCAGTCTTGCTTCTTATAACTATCCCTACCTACTTGTCACACCAACCTAATATCTGAATTTTCTAGGTTTAACTTCAACAATGTCTCCTATTTGTCCTTTTTTTCTCTAAGGTAGAGAACATGCCATCAGGCCTTCTTAGTGACTTTACAGAAAGTTATTTTAGTCACTCATTACTCACATTTTCACCTCCCATGATTTTCATGACTCATAGTCAATACACTTAAAATGTTAAATTGAAAATTCCAGAAATAACTTACAAATCCAAGTTGTATTCTCTTGTGAGTAGTGTAATGAAACCCCATGCCATCTTTGTTCTTCTCATGTAGTATGTAAATCAGTCCTCTTCTCCTTATGGGGTATATCTGCACTATATAGGGAATGCATCCACTAGTCACTGTGTAGCCATCTTGGTTATAGACTATACATCAGCTTGTTACAATAATGGCCACAAAGGAAAAAAAAAAAAAACAATTGTGTTAGCAACTCAAGTAAGCCAAAGCTGATCCACAAAGCATTTTGTAGGAGAAGCTAAGGTGGGAGAAGTAAGGAGAGGAAGAGGAGGAGTTGGGAGAGGAAGAGAAAAAAAGGAAGAGGAGGAGCTAGACAGAGCAGAGGTGTAGGAGGATGGAAAACCACACAGGTATGGAGAGCAGTCGTGGGGAACAACTTATAATTGGGTTAGCTAATTGGGATACAACTCTCTCTGTATGGGCATCTTGTTATTAACAATTACCAAACATATAAAGCCTTTGATTAATCGATAAGAATTAGAGTCTCATTCTCTTACTAGGCCTGCATGGATGGTGGAATGGTCTGGGCAATGCCCTGCCTTGTGGAGACACAGCGTGGAAGATTGGCAGAGCCATCTCTCATGCTGGCATCTAGTGGGTGGCAGGGCTGGTGTTTCTGGTGGGCTGGTCCTAGCTGCAGCGTACACGTGGTCTCAGGCCGAGAAACATGGCGGCTGGACTAGATAGAGCCGCTGCAGCTTAGATGCTCAGCTTGACCAGAGGCCAATTTTAATTATTTACTACAATAGTATTTCCTTTAAAAATGGTAAAAAAAAGTACAGGAGGGATAAAATCAAATTTGTGTGCATTCTTACAGCATATTATCATTATCCTATTTCATTATTAATTATTGCTGTTAATATTTTACTGTACTTAATTCATGAACTAATTTTGACAGAAGTGCACATATATATGGCGAATATAGATAAATAGAATACCATACCACCTACGGGTTTAGCTATTTACTGTGTGGTCTTGGGATTGGGATGTAATGTCTACAGAGAAGTGGAGACAAACGCATTTCCCGAATGCCTACAATTTGACTGAGCTCTCAAGTAGTAATCTTCTCCTTTCCCATTCTAAAGCCTGGAATTTTATCTATCTTCTATATTAGGCTATAAATTTGTAGAACAGATTTGTTGTGCTTGGTTTATAGAAAGCTGATACATGATCGCTGTAAAATGAGTATCTCCTTGAATTAAGTAAACATATAAAAAAAAGAATGACTAACATCCTAATTATTAGGCAATGTGATAAAAGTAATCAAAAAGTGTCAACTTTTAGTAGCTTTTTAAAAACAAATTTAAGTTGACATCATACAAATTTTATATTTTTCTACCTACAGATATCTAAATATGCATTAGCTTAAATGGCTATAATAAAATACCTGAGACATGTGAACTAATGCAGAAGAAAGGTGTGTTTAATAGTTCTAGAGAGTCAAATGGCATAGTGCAGGCTCTAGGGTTCAGGCTGAGCCTTGTCTGCATCATCTCAAGTTGTCTAGCAATGGCAAAAATACCTGCAGGAGAGAAAAGATTCTGATCACAGATGAGAAACTGATAGGATTGGACCAGTCCAGAATTGTTCCTTTTGTAGGAACCTTCTTATGAGATCTAAAGAGGCTAAGTCCTGTGGAGAGCATGAATCTTGGACCTCCCACATAAAAACTGTCTGTTACACTCTCTACAGAATTTCCCAATAACATTTTCCTAGAGACAAAGCTTCCAATCAGATCAGCCCTTGAGAAACACTTTTTGCATAGGTTGCTATATCATACCTACACACACACACACACACACACACACACACACACACACTAGTTAAGCAACACATAGCAATGGTAGATTTAACTGAAAGACTTAAATTCTAGTTCAGTTCCACCAATTATTAAATTACCTCTTTTTAAGCCTCTGATTGTTTAGAACAAATGACTTAATTTCTAGATTGCTCTGAGACCATAACGATATGACAGGTGGCATAGCACACAGTCTGTACACATAGATCTCAGTACTTCATAGACACTCAGCACAGTGGAAATTGATTGCATATTTTACTTTTACCTTTTATCTCTTCCTTTTATTGCTTTGTTCCTTCCTTTCCATTTCCATCTCTCTATTTGTTCAAACTACTGTTTAATGTACTGTACTAAAATAAATATAGGGCTAGGAGCCAAAGACTTACATTCTACAGTTTAATATTTGAATGACCTTGTGTGACACACTCCATGTTTACAGAACAGCTTCCATTTCTCTATAATGAAAAAGCCCAGAATGCCATAGAAGCTATAAATATTTATTAATCTTTAAGGTTTTTAGAAAGTTAAAAACAACATGAGGTCATTACGACTGCCCTAGTATACCTAACATCTTCCTTTGAGGTTAGACTCTTGACTTTGAACATGAGCAGGGTTTTTAACAGATTGTTTTCTTTTAACAAAACCTGAATGCAAAGTATTCTTTTAAAATGGATGATATCCATATGCAATAACTCAATTGATAGAGCCTAGTGAGGCTAAACTATGAAAGCATAAAAATAAGTATTCTGCATGTTTATGTGACTATGTTAGGGGGTGGCGATGTACATATGGGTATTGGTGCATGGGGAGACCAGAGGTCAATGTTAGCTGTCTTTCTCTAGTGTGCTCCATCTAATTTTTGAGATGAGATCTCTCACTGAACCAAGAGCTCAGACATTTGGCAAGACAAACTGGCTAACAAGTGTTGTCTTAGCCTACAAAGAATTGGGATTATAGGTGCTTGGATGTTTATGTGTGCAAGTGATAAAACCTCAGGTTCACATGCTTATACAGAAAGGACTTTACATTTGACTACCTTTCCAATCCTCAAAGTAATTCTTACATATCACTGTAGTGTTTGAGGTAATTTCTCTAGACATAAATGTATATTTAATAAGAGCAACAGAAATTCTGACTCTGTTAAAGTCCTCAGAGATAGATTAACTGAGGAAAACTGGATTCCTATGGTATATCTTATTTAATGACTCTGGATCTCCCATGCGTCTGATCTTCCAGAACCTGGTAGATATACTGGCCACCAGGCTGACTGAGCCCTTTCTCTATATTATCTCTGGGATGTGCTAATGCTAGAAAAGAATCATATCAAATGACAATCAACAAGATATCTCAAGTACTTTACTCCTTAGTGCAATTAGTCTCATCAACAAAATCTAAAAATAGAACCTGTCAGATGTGCAAATACTCAGAAATTGACTAGAATCTTGCTTAGCCTTTCTTCTGAAAATTTTTACGTGTTCTGGCAAAAATTATCAAATCATCCTCACTGAAATAGAACTCATTTCCACAAACAGCTCCTAGCTGTATTTAACTAAAAGTCTGTCATTACCACCTGTACACCATAGGTAATTATCTCCTGCCTGTTGTTTAAATAAATGCATTTTGTTTACATTACTCTGTATTGCTAAGTAAGATGTCTTTAAAAATAATTTATCATGGAAAAAATTGTTTTAAAAATATTTAAAAATCCTGTAAAGAGTAAATATAATTTAGGAAATGATCATATGCTGAGAACTGAAAAGATATCAAACAAAGGAATAGAAAGGGACAGCTTGGAGATGGGTATGTTCTTGTTGTGTCACAGATGTGGTCACTTTATAAAAAGTACAAACAGGCTCATATTAAAAATAAAGTTTATCCTTTGCTTATAAATTATGAAAAAATGACCTGGATTTGCCTTGGGCTGTGCTATGAGCAAAAAAGATAATATTCATTGTGTGAAGGCACTGTGAAATATCTTGGCTATTTCTTAACAAGGTCATAATTAAATACCATGATAATATATTAATTAAATGCTAATTCATAAAGTGAAAAATCTTAGGTGTCATAAAACTTTCTTTTTAATGAAGCTCTATTAACACCTAGACATCATGTGCTCTAAAATTTCAGAGAGTTCTCCTTGTTCACACTGCCTTTAAACAAGTTGAAGCAATTACAAAAATGACATAGAAGATATAGAAACTGAGTTGGAATTTTGAGGTAAATGGACTATAAACAAGTAAGCCAGTCACATTGCTCAAGACCATCAAAACTACTATGTCTTTTGGAAGTGTATCTCAAATTTAAATCCGGTGTTAGAGATACAATAATTCTTCTTTGGTAGAGAAACTCCATCGATGTAGGGATGAAGGTACTCATTCAGTTAAATGTGCTGATAGGCAAAATCTGGACACTTGGTTTAGCTCAGAATATTTCAAGAATTTCTCAAAACCACTGCTCTAGAGTACAGCAACACTAGCATAAGCTTTGAAACACTTGGAAAGACAGATGAAAAAAGGAAAAAAGTCACTGTTGGCAGTTCTCAGAAAATATCAACTCTGATAATCATTTCTGATGTCATCAATTCTGTTGGGTGCGCATGTTTTAAAGTGGCTGTTCTTTACAGGCAATCAGTATTAATTGAAACCTTTAGGGTAAGTCCACATTCACACTCCTATTCACAGGTTCTCTTCTCTTCTCCCATCTCAGATTTTGTATTCTCCATGCTCAGATTCTTTTAGTATATTATCATAAACTTCTATTGCAGTAGAAGTGTATAAATCTTAAAAGCATAATCTGAAGACTTTTTACTGCTACTACTACTCTTTACTTTTTACTTTTCACTGTAAAAACATTCACATCAAGCAGTACAATACTTACTAGAACAAAACTAAAGTCTTCCATAGGTCCACTACTTAATATCTAGCTCAGGGTCTCCTTTTGACCTTTGTATAGATGAAATTATGCAGTATGTATTCTTGTGTGTCTGACTTCTTTCATGCAAAAGTAGATGTATGAGATGTGTCCATCTAGAATGTCCCATTGTATGATTGTTCCAAATAATTTTCATGCATTCATCTGTTATTTGTTGATACTAAGACCAGTTTTCAGCTGTTAGCAATAATAAAGCCATAAACATCATTTTACATATGTGTTTATGTAAATATGAATATATTTATCTTTGGAAATTTATTGAGATGTGAAGATTCTAAGTCACATGTTCTGAGTACAATTAGCCTTTATAGATAATGTCAGGAAATTTTCCAAAAAAATGGTTTTAGTTTAAATCACATGATCTATTATGGCTACAGTTTCTGTACATTGCGCAGAAGTTGGTAATGCTGGGCTTTGACTTGTTTTATTTTATCCATTTTAATAAGCAAGGACCAGATTCTAAAAATGGTCATTAGGTACATTTCTCTCATGACTGATAACTTCTAATGTGTTTGAACTTGTTAACTTCATGTCCTCTCTGTAAAGAATTTCCTGAATTTTTTTGTTGATTTTTTATTAGGTTGCCTGACTTCTATGGATTAGAGACTTGTTCTACATACAATTGTTTGTCATTTGTGTGTGTTTTCAACAGATTCCTTCTACCCACAGTTTTCATTTTAAAGACTTAAACATTTTAATAAAATTTTTCTTATTAAGGTGTTCTTAATTTTTGTATGTTTTATTAAAACTCTCCTCTTCCCAATGACATGTTTTTCTTACATTTTCTCCTTGAAATCCTATTGGTTCATTGTAGATACAGCTCCTACAGGTAGAAAGCTTGTTCACATGTTAGCATGTGAACTTTCCCCTGTGTCTTATTGATAATGCATCTCTTGTTTTAAATATTACCAACTGTTTTTATTCCATTAGACGGAAAGTTTCTCATGTATTTAAAAAGGCAAAATGCAATATGTGGTGGTATCCTTTTTGAACAATGCATACTGCATTGAGTATTATAACTTTGTAAAACATGATATCAGGCCATGGAAATGCTCTGATATTAGTCTCACATTTTCTCAAAACTATACTTGCTCTTTACATTTTAATATGAGTTTATAGTTTATTTCTATATTTCTACAAAAGTAGCTGCTGAGACATTGCTCAAAAGAAGCAGTTTATTAATCAGTTTATAGAGAATGGTTATCTTCATAATAACAAGGCAACCAACTTAGCCTGGAGATGGTGGTATATGCCTTGAGTCCCAGCACTTGAGAAGCAGAGACAGCTATTCAATGAGATCCAGGTTAGCCTGGTCTACAGAGTGAGTTCGAGGAGAGCCAGAGCTACCGGGGGAAACCCTGTCTTGAAAACCAAAAACCAAAACCAACCAATCAAACAAAAAATAAGCCAAACAATTCTTAGCTATGCAATATTCCAATATTCAATCATTTATTTGAGTACTTTCATTTTATATATCTTAATATCAAATACATTGTTTCTTGAACAAAATTATCTCTAAACAATTTGGAAGTGGTTTTTGAAGATACTACAAGTCAAGTATACCAAAATATTTTAAATGTTTACTTTCAGTATGCAAGTAGACAATTCTACAATATATATTTTCCAAAAAGCATAATCAGATTTATTGAAATATTATTTATTTAACATCTGGTATACTATTTTTAAATTAATTGACTTGCTTACTTTGCATACTGACCACAGTTCCCCTCCCCTCTCTCCTTTCAGTCCCCTCTCTCCATCTGCTCCACCTCCATTGGGTATCAGCCAGCCTTGGCATATCACATTACAATAAGACTAGGTGTATCTTCTGCTGTTAAGGGCAAACAAGGCATCCCAGATAGGGGGAAAGGTCACAAAAGCAGGCAACAAAGGCAAGAAACAAAGTCAGAGACAACCCCTGTTCCTGCTGTTAGGAGTCCAACATGAAGACCAAATGACAACTATTTCACATATGCAGAGTGCCTAGGTCTGTCCCATACATGCCCTCTGGTTGGTGGTTCTGTCTCTGGGCCTATGGGCCCAGATTAGTTGATTCTGTAGGTTTTCTTGTGTCCTTGGTCCCTCTGGCTTCTACAGTCCTTCCTTTCCCTCTTCTACAAGACTCCCTGAACTCTCCCTAATGTTTGGCTGTGAATCTCTGCATTGATTTCTATCAATTGTTGGGTAAAGCCTCTCTGATGACAGTTATACTAGGTTCCTGTCTAAAAAGTAGAGTATTATTAACAGAATCATGGGTGGGCTCCCTATGGCATGGTTCTCAATCTGGACCACTTATTGGTTGACCATTCCCTCAATTTCTGCTCCATCATTACCCCTGCACATCCTGCAGGAATGAATAATGGATCAAAAGATCTGTGGCTGGGTAGGTGTTGCAAATTCTTTATGTAGATCTGCACCCCATTTTTAATTGAGTTGCTTGACTTAATGATGTCTCGTTTCCTGTGTTCTTTATATATTTTGAAAATCAGCCCTCAGTCAGATGTGAGATTGGGGAAGATCTTTTCCAGTTCTGCAGGCTGCCAATATGTCCTTTTGACAGTGCCCTTTGCCTTACAGAAGCTTTTCAGTCCCATGAGCTTCCGTTTGTTAATTGTTAATCTTAGTGCTCATGCTATAGGTGTTCAGAATTTGTCTCCCACTGCAAAGTGTTCAAAAATATTCCCCTCCCCTTCTTTTTTCTTTCCAGGCAAAAATGAATCACCCGTGATGCCTGCCATTAGAAGTTCTAATCCAGATGGGCCAGAAGTCAGGATCCTCGCCCTTACCCTCACCCCCTACCTTTTCCCAGCTGCACAAGGTTCCCTGAAGCTTGGCAACTGCAAGATCCTGCTTGGAAACTGCAGATAGACTCAAAGCAGTGTACCATATCATCTGAAGAATAGCAAGGAGACCATAACTCAAGCAGTGTACCATATCTTCTGAAGAATAGCAGGTTGCAGTCCTCCTCGCCCCCACGAATAACTAGGGCCTGCCAGTCGGGTCAAGTGGCACCCAGACGTGGGGCTCGAGGCACGGATCCCTCTGGACGGACCCTCATTGAGAGGATGTGCGCAGGACATCAAGATTAAGCGAGACAGAGATCAAAACCCGCGACCTGTCATCCACGGAACCAGGTTGATGCTGCCATCAAGAAGACGGTTGAAGTTCATTACCATCAGCCGAAAATTGAAGAGGATCCAGAAGTGACTCTGCAGGAGACTGACACAGCTGCCAGCTCCCCTGCCTCCCCCCTACGGTCGACCGCTAGACTTCCACGCCCTCCAGAAGGGTTCCTGGTATGCCTGGCTTTGCCCCCGTTTCTCTCGATAGAGAGCTTGGCCTCTTGATCACCACAACAAAAATTGGCTTTTTCCTAAACCAAGGCCGCCCTTGATATGGCCGCTAACATTGGGGAGCCTTCCTTTATGACAATATTACACCCCAAACTGACAAATGGTTGGTAAATTGAACATTTACAAGGGACTAGGATGGCTGTGAGTTAGCCCAATGACGGGATTATTGTAGGTCCACTTCCCAGGGGCCCACCCAATGCAGCCGAAAAGGAGTGCGTGGTGCTGGGAGTGGGTGCAGCCTACATGGCCTAAGACAGGGCCCTCACCCTCCTTTCACCCACATCAGAGTCCCTTGACGTTGCCCATCGTCGACAGCCTAAAACCTTCGACCATCGATGTGACTCGTCTCACATCAGTGTTTTGGGGTTGTGAACTTGTCTAAGACCCCCCATAATTAGACATCCAAATTCAAAATTCACATAGTTGGGATTGATCATAAGATGCCTTCTCTAACTAAACAGAGAAGGGGGAGATGCCAGAAGCCAGGACCCTCGCCCTTACCCTCACCCCCTACCTTTCCCCACCTGCACAATGTCCTCTGAAGCTTGGCAACTGCAAGATCCTGCTTAGCAACTGCAGATAGACTCAAAGCAGTGTACCATATCATCTTAAGAATAGCAGGGAGACCATAACTCAAGCAGTGTACCATATCTTCTGAAGAACAGCAGGTAGATCATAATTCAAGGCAGTGTACCGTATAGACCATGACATGTTTCAAGGCACAGGCCAAGAAGATTTTGTACTTTTCCACCATCTGGCCCCTCTTACCCCCTCCCCTTGTGAAACATGCTGTAAAAAAGCATTTCATGTTCAAAAATAAATAAATTATTTATAAAAAAAAAAAATATTCCCCACTGTTTCTTCTATCGGATTTAGTGTGTCTGGTTTTATCTTAAGATCTTTGGTTCACTTGGACTTGAGTTTTGTGCAGAGTGATAGATATGGATGTATTTACATACTTCTACATCCAGTTAGAAGAGTATGAATTGTTAAAGATATTTTCTTTTTTCTGTTGTATAATTTTGGCTTCTTTGTCATAACTCATGTCCACAAGTTGTGGATTTACTTCTGGGTCTTCGACTTGATTCTGACTATTTATATATAAATACCAGGGAGCTTTTTTATTGATATTGTTTTGAAGTACAGCTTGAAATCAGGGATGGTAATACCTCCAGATATTTTTTATTGTAAAATACCAATTTTCTGGGCACACTGTGATGATTTTGACTTCTATCCATATAAACACTGCTGTAATACAGATTTTCCATAACCTCAAAAGTCCTCTCTTACTCCTTTTTAATCATCCTATTATACATTATCTGAGACATCTTGAAGTCTACTTTCTAACATTGTGATCTATTTGTTCTGTTCTTTAATTATCTATAAATAGAATTATATATAAAGCAGATTTTGTATTAATGTCTTATTAGCATACAAAATGATTGCAGGTAGATCATTATTCTTTGCTCTTGTTTCTTTTCTCTATCTCATTGGTATTGGTATATGACTATACCAAATTTTTTTTTCTGTTCAAATGTGCATTGGCAAATGTTTGCACTGATTCCCTTATTGTCAACTATGAATGAAGCTACCATAGATCTATGGACTTCTGGGGTTAACTCTGACACAAATTGGAGGTTACTACTCCTATTACTGTGAGAAAGGGCTGTAGAAACTAAATGTGAATAGTTTACTTTTATTGCTGCTTAAATGAGACCATCAAACATACAGTTACTCCTAAATCAGGAACTGCATGTGTATCCAGACCACAGAGATCAGATCTGCATGTCTGGAAGAGACATCACTAAAGTCATACAGAGGTAAGCACAACAAAATGGTAATTTTTCAAGCATTACTGGAATGACCATGACAGAAACACCTGAAGGCTATATGAAAGCTTAGGTCATGGACCTTGTGATATAGAGTTCCAACCTATCACATTCTCAAGGAAAATATAAGGAGATAAAGATGAGATCCCTTCTGGCTCTTGCTGAGCAAAAGAGGAATAATCACTTTATTTAGAGTAGTGGTTCTAAATCTTCCTAACACTACAGCCTGTATTACAGTTCTCATGTTGTGATGATCGAAACTATAAAATTTATTTTATTGCTATTTCATAGCTATAATTTTGCTACTGTTATGAACTGCAATATAAATATCTGATATGCAGGATATCTGATATGCAACCCTCCAAAAGGGGTTACAACCGACTGGTTGAGAACCACTGATCTATATCTTCTGTACAACAAAGCCAAATTCTCCAGAGAAGAAGAAAGAAGAGGAGAAGGAGGAGGAGGAGGGGGGGAGGAGGAGAAGCCAAGAATAGGAAGAGGAGAAAGGGGAAGAAGACATTTTCAGAATCTTTGTTTAGAGAAGGAAACTATTCCAAATCCAGCCTCTCCAGGGTTCCCTAGATCTTTAAGCACATAAAGAAAACACAATAGACAGAAAAGCCATTGAATCAAGAAGGGGATATGTTTAGTGAAACATCTACTTCTGAAGACTCCATAAAGATGAAGGACAGCATCAAGACATATGCATTACCAAACATTGACCCAAAAATGATCAGATAGTGCAACTTTTCTCAAAGATAAGGCTCTAGCAAAATAGTGGACTGCAGGTGAATCAATCATAAGATACAGATTCACTCTGATCAACTTTTAGGAAAGTCCAAAATCAACAAGAGACCAAATCAGACACAGTAGAATAATTTGCAGCCCCTCCCAGAGCCTAGGCTACAACAAACATTAAACACACATTTTCAAGTAACATCAACATAAGTCCTTACACATCATATAAATCCATACACTTCAATTCCTACTACCCAGTTCAAAATTTGGTGCCCAACAAAAGTTGTAAGATGTGGGAGAAGGAAATTAAGGCTTAAAGGAAAAAAAATCAAGCACTATAATCCGATTCAGATATGACTTTGATGTTGAGATTATTAGATTGTAGGATTTAAAATACATGGGATTACTATTTTATGGGCTCTATTGGAACTTGCTAGATGAGAGGGTTAATGAAAGCAGAAATGTGGAAACTGTGAGAAGGAACTGAAGATAAGTTCAGAAACAAACATAAAAAAATTGCAATGGAAACTAGAAATAACATGTGTTTATGATCTCATTGAATATGACCTGATTAAGCAGGGAAAAAAACCTGAACTTGATGACAGGTCAAAATGACCTTCCTGAAATGCAATGCAAAGAGAAAAGCAAGGGGGCAGAAATTAAGAACTGTAGGTAAATGTCAAATGTTGAAACATATTTATTCCTCATTAGAACATCAAGGAAAAAAAAGAGAAAGGAACAGAAGAATATCTCAAGTAAGAATGACCAAGAATTTTAATATCAGAAACGAACACTTAGGATGCTGAGACTAACAGTGACAAATCCTAAATCTTCAAATAGAATATTCAAAACTAAAAGAAAATCTTAAATCAGATGGAGATCATATTTTCAGAGAGTCAAGTATAAGAATGACAGCTGGTATCACAGCAGAGATTGTTGAAGGACATGAGAACAAAGTCCCATAGTTTAAGGTGTTGAGAAGGGTAACATAATGCTATGATCTTTTGAAAGTAAAGGAGATATAATGATACTGTGAAAGAAAAAAAACCAAGGGAATTTGTGTTCTGTAGACCTACTCACCTCCAAGATGTTCAAAAGAAATTTTTCAAGAAAATGAAGCAAGGACTGAGAAGTAAGCTCAGTAAGGAAGTGCCACTGAGTAGACAAGAGTTTGATTCCTCAAATCCAGGCACAAAAACTCAGGCTTAGTGAAAAATCTCATAATCCTGTACTGGGCAGGTAGAGTCAAGCTGATCACTAGTACTTAGTGGAAAGCCATCTGATCCTACTTGATGATCTCTAAGCTAGGGTGAGTTTGTCTCCAAAAGAAGAGAAACAGCTTCTAAGTACCAGTAGTTGAGGTTGTAGTCTGGTTTTCACACACATACATAAACAAGGACAGGAATAACTACATACATACACATACCAACACTGAAAGCACACATACACACAAATGAAACAAAAGGAAAATAATACAGAAAAAAAATAAATACAGCATTAAAACATTTTGTAAAGAACTGTGATTAATAGTATATGTTAAGAGACACAAATGGAATCACATATAAATCTTTAACTAAAAAGAGAGTAAATAGGAAAAAATTCTTTGGTCACATATAAAGAACAGTTACAATCATGGTTAATATTAATGTATACAAAGCATTCATCATCTTAAATTTGAATAGTGTAAAGATTACAACATAGAGATTAAAATGTTAAAATGTTACCTATTATTTCCAATATTGGATTAATTTCTAGAACAGTACATGATTGAGTCTAAATAACTGGTCACCTTTAAGAAAAATACAAGAGTCGTTATAATTTCTCTTTTTGATTCTCTGTCCCACAAGGTCTAAAAACTTTAGGCAAGGCAGCTTGTCCGATCTTGGATATAGGCAAGTAAAGGTGGATCAAAAACATATATCCAACACAGCTTGTCAAGGCACTCAGCAAGCTCACAGGTCAGCATCATTCTTTGTTTCAGCAACAGCATGTCTCACCAATCATTCTGGCACCCACCATGCTCCTTCAGCATCCTGGAGAAAAACACAAACATGCCCTCTTCCCCATATTACATTCCTGGTCTGGATCATGCCATATGCCAGTAAGTGCATCCTTCCTTTTCACCTAGGCATAAGTATGCCAGGTTGTAGGATGCCATAGACACTCAGCAGAATGTTCCTTGGCATATAATTTTTAAAAAAAATTTTTTGAAATAAAAAAATTTACATAAATTTGTGGTGTATGGGGAAATAATAGTCTTCATTTAGAAGCCAGGATCTGTACATTTTCAGAGACATATTTGGAAGTTAGCTGCTGTTCTCTATGATGTTATGATAGCAAGAGATAAAGATGGGACAGGATCCGGATTTTAAACAAAGGTTAGTGCATGTGTTAAGGCTCTTTTAATTGTCAAGCTAAAATTGGTTTTGTCTCTTCTATAGTATTTATGGTAAATTGCACTGACTGCATAATTTCTAATTGTGTTAGTGTGTTGAAACCTGTATCTTATAGGGGTTATAAACCAGCTTTTGTCTCACTTCCCTGAGTTTTAGAAAACCTTGATTCTCTGAAAAAAAGCTTGAAAGTGCTGGAAGAAGTGAGTTAGGCTTTAAGCACAAGCAAGAGGGTAGTGGGCTTGATTATCACTAATTTAACAGCTTTAATTACATTGCTAGCACCACTGCTTCTGCAATAGCTTTGACACAAGAAGTTAAGACAGCTACTTTTGTTAATCATCTAGCAAAAAATATGTTACTAATGTGTTTAGTATACAAGAGAATTTTTATAGGTGTTTGGAACAATGGATTGATGCGCTATATCCTATTCAAATTATTGGAGGAAAGCTCAGGGTTTAAGAGTTAGGAGCCATCTTGAGTGTCATGACAAATACCATTGGAGTGGTGTTACTTCTAAAATTCACAATGATAATCATTATAAATAGAAAAAAAATATATAGATACCTGTAGAGTATTTGACATAATTCTAACACCTCTCTGGATGTTTTAACTTTGCATAGTGAGATTATGAATTTAAAAAATATTGTTCTGTTGAGCTTTGATGCTGTAAATACTGCTGATAAAATTATGCATGGCCTGAGTTCAGTATTTTCATTTTGGTTAAGCTTCAAGAGTGGCACATATAGCTTGATCATGCTAGCCCTTTTTGTCCTGGGAATACTTTTATTCCTGCCCATCATGTTAAAGCTATTCTTTAACAACATCAACATGTTGGCAGCCAAAGTACATGGATTGAACCTGAAAATGGACCCCCAGACAGAGTTATTAAATTAACAGGTTGGCAAGCCAAGGATGGGTAAGATTCTACACAGAGCCTTACCAACCTAAGACAGAAGTACATTGCTTTGGATAATCCATATTCTATAACAAGTAAGGAAGGCATTCTTGTCAGAATGACCTAAGATAGGCTCAAATTTGTTAATGAAATAAAAAAGGGGGATAGGCAGAGAGGCCTTGGGGTTGCTTGGCAAGAATCTGACATGAGCCAAGAACAAAGAAATGGGCTGCTTAGCAGAAATATGACATTGGCCAAGGACAAGGAAGTAGGCTCCAGGCAGGAATTTGACATTAGGCTAGAACAAAGAAGTAATTTTAGGCAGGAATCTAAATCTTAGGTTAGAAAAAAGAAGTAATTTAAGGCAGGAATCTAAATTTTAAGCTAGAACAAGGAAGAAGGCTTCAGACATAAAAATGACTTTGGGCTAGGACAGGGAAGTCGGCTCAGATACTTTAGTCATTCTGATAAGCCCTGAGAAACAGTGATCACAGGAGTGTTCACGTAATTGGGTTTAATGCCTTGCTTGTTCCTTGACTATTTGCATCTATTATATTGCTAGAACCTTAACCTAGAACTGACCTTAATACATGCATGTAATTAAAATAATATAAAAGCAAAAAGGAGGAGGGGGATGGAATAGGGGGTTCTAGGGAGGGGAAATGGGCAAAGGGGATGACATTTGTATTGTAAATAAATAAACTATCCAATAAAAATAATGTAAAATTAAAAAAAAACAAATAAAAAAATAAAACTTGTCTCTAACTACATTAATAGGTTGGCAGCCAAGTACATAGTCTGAAACTGAAAATGAAACCACAGACAGAGTTATTAATTTAACAGACTGGCAAGCTAGGGACAGGTAAAATTCTATGCAGACCCTTAGGTCTACAATCTAAGAAAGAAGTGCATTGCTTTGGATAATGCATATTCTGTGACAGATAAGGAAGCCATTCATGTCAGAACAACCTAAGACAGGCTCAGTCTGGATTGTTCAATAAAAAAAAGGGGAAGATGTCGAGAGCTTTTGGGGCTGCCTGGAAGGAATCTGACATCAGCCAAGGACAAGTAAATGGGCTGTTTGGAAGGAATCTGACATAGGCCAAGGACAAGGCAATGGGCTGCAGGCAGGATTCTGACATAAGGCTAGAACAAAGAAGTAACTTCAGGCTGAAATCTAAATCCTAGGCTAGAACAAAGAAGTAATTACAGGCAGGAATCTAAATCTTAAGCTTGAACAAAGAAGCTGGCTTCAGGCATGGAAATTACTTTGGGCTAGGACAGGGAGTAGGCTCAGATATTTTGGTCATCCTGATAAGCCCTTAGAAATAGTGATCACAGGAGTGATCACAGGACTCTGTTTATTGTCCTGCTTTTTCATTGACTATGAACAATATATTGAGAAGTATTGCTACTTCTTCAATCTAGAACTGATGTTAATACTTGCATGTAATTAAAATGGTATAAAAGCAAAAAAGGAGGAGGAAGGATGGGATAGGGGATTAATGGGAGGGATGGGGAAAGGGGATAACATCTGAAATGTAACTAAATAAAATATCGAATAAAAAAAAGGGAAAAAAATGTTAGACCTCTTGGCTCTTGTCTGTCATCTTAGCACTTTGGGAACAGAGGCAGGTGGATCACAAGGTAGAGAGTGGTATGAGCTAGACAGTGTGTCTTTGATTTTGAAGATCAAAGTGAAACAGGAACAGGGCACAGATTGTGAAAGAAGGCATTTTAGAAACACCCAACAATACATTCTCTTTAGCAAACTCATTTTTTAAACATATAAACAGTAGACAAAAGCAGATGACTGGAGAAAGATATAACACCCTACTGACACTATAAAAAGCTCTTTCAAAAAATAAACTTAAAAACAACAAGGAATCATATAAAGAACAGGTCAATTCTTACCTCCACACACACACACAAGCACACACACACATACACCAGAAAAAAACAGGATAGTAACTGTGTGTAAAGTTATCAATTGAACATGAATCTGATAAATCTGAAGGGGAAGCAGACAAGGCCACTATTATGTTCAGGGACTTCAACTGCCTTCTGTCAGCAATTGATAGATCAAGCAGGCAGAAAATCAGTAAGGATGTCATTGACCTGAACAGCGCCATCAATCAATCTGAATATTCCTTCCAACAGCTGCCAAACACACATTCTTCTTAATCTCGCATGAAATGTTCTCCAAGATGGACCATATTCAAGCCATAAAGCACACATTAACATATTTAAAAGTCCAAAAATAATATAAATTATGTTGTCAGATAACAGGGTAATTAAAGTAGAAATCAATAACAGAGAGAGAGCTGGAAACCTTCCAAATAATCCATGTATCAAAATGTTCCTCAAGAGACACTGCAAAAACAACATCTGTCTCAATGAAAACTTACCTAAACTTGTGGACATTGTGTAAAATCTGTACTGAAAGAAAAATGTATCCCATTAAAGGAAAGTACTAGAAAAGGGAAAAGGTACAGGATCAATAAACTAAATTTCCAACATAGAAACTAGAAAAAAAGAAACAAATTGATCTTTAATGCAAATAGGAAAAAGATAATAAGATGATTAGAGAAGGAAGTGCTGAAATTGCAATCAGGAAAACCCCACTTACTTGACAAAGTACCAGGATCTAAAGCAAATAAATCTAATGTAAATATTTGCAAAGACTTTGTAACAACACTATTTTCTTTTTCCTTTTGGAGATGTCTCAGTTTCTCTTCTATTGTTGTGATTAAATATCCTGAGAAAAAGCAATGGTGATAAAAAGGGGACTATTCATTTTTAATTTCCAGTTTGTAATCCATTAGATGAGGAAGGTGGAAGAAACTTGAGAAAGCCCATCACATCACATACACATTCAAGAGCAGAAAGAAACAAACACAGAACATGCTTGTTTTTGTTTCGTTGCTTGCTTGCCTAATTCCTAGTGCATGGCTCAATTTTTCTACTCTTAAATAGTTCTGAACCCTTGGCCTAAGATTTGGTGCTGTCCCCAGTTGGCTAAGTCTTCTCATATCAATTAACTTTATTAAGACCCACAGTCAAAACCATGGTGATAATTTTTCATTGAGATTCTTTTCCCACCTGATTGGTTCTAAGTAGTAACAAGTTGACAAACCTAACAACCATAAAGTGTATTGTTCCATGGAAATTTGACAGATTTTATACTAATTTATCTGTTTGAATTTAAAAAAAAAATGCTGCCCAAAAGTTTCCAGTGTTTGTGCCAATTTTACATTGTCATATATAACAAAATAGATTGCTAATCCTTTCTTCTTTGGCTTGGTTTGGCTTGGGTTGGGTGGCATTGAGATGTAGCGGGGTGGGGGATGTTTTGTTTTTATTTTATTTTATTTTTTGAGAAAAGGTCTTAATGTGTAACTGTGTCTTGCCTGGAACTTCCTTTGAAGACCAAGATGGCCATGAATGGCCATGAACTTGCAAAGATCCACCAGCCTCTGCCTCCCAATTGCTGGTATTAAAAGAAGCCACCACATATGGCTTCTTAATCCTTTTTAACACTTGGTATTGTCAGTCTTTTATATTTGGGGCATAAAAGTAAGTGTGTAATGGTTTATAATTATTTTACTTTTAATGTTCCCATATACAAATAGGCATTCTTCCTGTGCTTATCAGCCATTTGTTTATCTTCTGTTGAAACTATCTAAGCTCTGCCTACTGTTTCATTAAAAAAATATATTTTACTTATTGTTGTTGAATTTTAAGTTTTTAGGTACAATAAAAATATTTCCTCTAGAAATTACATGTGTTTTCATACTCACATAGGTATACACACACACACACACACACACACGTCATTTGTTTCTAGAAAATTTGTATAGTTCCTTTAAGACTTTAGGTGGCTGCCGAGATGACTCAGTAACTTAGTTGACATTCATGCATGACAACTTGAACTCAGATCCTGAGTCCCCTCATAAAACCTGAGTGTGGTGGAATTATCTCATAATTTTAGTTTTAGAAAAGAGGAGAGAGGAGGATTTCCTGGAGCTTGCTGGTCAACCAGTCTAGCAGAATGGGCAAAGTCCAGGTTCAGTGAAAGACCTTTTCTTAAAATATAAGGTAAATAATAATTGAAAAAGTTACTTGATATCTATCTCTGTCTTCAACATACATGAGCATATGCACAAATATGTACATATCAATATATGAGAAACATGTACCTACACAGAACAAACAACTGTTTTAGGAATAAGAAAATTATATGTGCAGAAGAACTATGTGGAAATAAAATAAAGGACAAAGATCCATTTATTTCTTATCATATTGAATTGGATGAGACCTCTAGCATATGGTTAATTAATAATATGAAGAATGTTCAGGCTTTCTTGTCCTAGATATTGAGGGAATGTATACACTTTTCTAATGTTAACTGTGACTTTTACTACAGTTTTTTTGTATGTCACTCATCAAATTCACAAAATTCTATTACCAGTACTAGCTTGTCAAAAGTTGTTTTCTCTAGTGGTGGTGATGGGACTTTGCACATGCTTAACAGAGAGCTATACCACAGAGCTACCTCCCTAGCCTCTTTTTTAACTTAAATGATGATTAAGTCCCTAAGTTTTTTCTGGGAGATGATGAACTTTGCCTCTCTTGGTTCTTTTATATGATCTAGATGAAATATTGAATCAACTCATAACTCTTGCACTGAACTTCCCATGATAGTAATCATTTATCTTTTTTATATGTTGCTAGATTTCATGGGTCAAATTTCTACTAAGTATGATTGTGTGTGTGTGTGTGTGTGTGTGTGTGTGTGTGTGTGTGTAAATTATTGATCAGTACTTCCCCTTCCTATAATGTGCATTTATTACTGTTGGAACAAAATAATGCTGGTTTCATAAAATGAGTTGAGACATATTTCATCCTCTTGGATTTTCTCAGAGTAGATGGGTACCAACTATTTATGTAGTGCTTAATAGAATTCATCAGTGAAGTCATTTGGACATAGGGATTTCCTCCTAGAAAGTTTTTAGTTAGAAAGCACTTCAGATACATTTTAGTCAAGCTTGTTTTTGGTTTGTTTGTTTGTTTGTTTTTGTTTTGTTTTGGTTTTGCCTTATATAATCTTCAGTAGTTTTTGTTAAAAAGATCTGCTTGCCTTGGTTCTTCTCCGTCTCGCTGATGTGTTTAATATATTTGGATAAATGTGTTCCCAGTAGGTGAGGCTTAGAGTCTTTCATTCCTTGGAGTGTGAACTTGGATCTCTCCCCTGATCTTCTCCTCTTCCATCAATCTAGCTCAAAATGGTGTATTATCTTTTAGAAAACCATCATTTTACTGCTGAAATTTTCTCTATTCATCTTTTTTATTATTAATATGTTTTTAAAACCCTAAATATATATGAAATGTATTCTAGTCCCCTTCACCTTTCACCCTTATTTGTTTTTATTTGATTCAGTTAGATATTTTTTCTTGTTTTTTTTTCTGTTTACTTAATATTTACTTTGTTAATTATCCTGTTGATGGCAAAAACTTATTTTTTATTAGAGACACCAATATTATTTTTTGACACCAGAACACAGTGTGTAGGCGTAGATTTTTCAAAACCTACTTTTTGTAAGAGTTTTTGACCCAGCTTCTAGCCCAGTATCCAAAGGTAAGGGAGAAAATATGGTAAATAAGACAAGGGGATGTAGACCGGGTTAGAAGTAGTTCCTTGGGGAAATTCCAATCTCCATGGTCAGGATACCAGCAGTCCAGTTTGATAGTGTCAGGATACCAAACACAAAACAGCAGCAGTGGTGCTATTCAGCAGAAACCTCCAGGCCTTCATAAATCTGCAAGAGCCACCATGAGCGACTAGGACCATCCAAAAGTCAGAAAAAGTTCTTTATTGTGTCCCTCTCAATAAAGCAAAGATCAGTGACAATACAAGACCTACAAGGTGTTGCCCAGCTAGCTATGCAATCACCCAGTCACTGTCCACTATACTCTTTCCAAACATCATTTGTCCTTTTGAGGGCCTTGTGTCAGCAAAATACCATGTGAGTCTGCACCACATGACACATCCAGAAACTTCTATTTAACTAGTACATGATTTTTTTATAGAAAATTTGTCTATAACCCACAAATTTTTCTATTCCATATTTTAATTTAATCTATTGCACTCAAAATACTTTGTAGTTTCCATTGTGAATATTTTCTTTACACTATCCATACATATTCTCTATGTATTTGTAGTTTTTAAGTTTGTGGAGGGTGAGGGTGAGGATGAGGAGTGATGTTTGCTGACATGGTAGCCTGAGCTTTCTATACAGCCTATACTCCCAAGAAAATTAGCACCTCTTACCAAACAGTATAGTTCTGATATTACAAGCATGTACCATCACACCCAGGTTCAAACTTTGTTACTGATTTTTTTAAAAAATTTACTGCTGTTAAAGAAGGTATTTTACAATCTTTAAATTCTTCAGAGCTATTGAGAACCAGTTCCATGATCCGCCTTGGTGCATACTCACTGTGCAAGAGGGGAAAAGATGACATATGCTGCTGTTAGTTAAATACCCAACAACTGCTGAGTTTGTGATGGTTGAGACTCGTGGTCATTTGTTTCCTATCAGCTTCATTTTACATTTGTTTATTCTATTTTTCTAGAGAAATGAAAGTTCTCTTCCTCTCCAAACTCCCTTCCCCCTTTCTCATTATTTTATTTCGGCACTCAACTCCAGCAGGTATTTCTTGGCAACCTACAAGCCATGACAACCAAACACGCATGGAAGTTAATGCCAGATTTTCTCTTCTCTCTCTCCCCTCTTCCAAATACAACCCGCCAGTCTCATCCGTAGCTCTACAGCAAACTGCCTGCTATGACATCCTCTTCCTGTCTGCACCTTTCTGAAATGGATTAGACAGAACTCTTTTTCCAAACTTCCTTCATATCACTCATTGCTTTATTCCAGACCACAGCTCCAACAGGCGTTAACTTGGGAGTCACAAGCCATTTTTGCGAGCATAGCAGATAGGCTAACTGAAGATCTTCACTTCATCCTTCATCTCTCCAAATCTAATCACCTGCATCTCCTCCCTCTTTCTGAATCAGATATTTTTCTGTGATCTCTTTCATTATCTATCCCCATTCCCAAGAAATGAGTAGATATACTGCTTACTTTCCTCCAGTGAACCCCCTCATCACCGCCCCTTAGCCTACCCCATTTCTAAGCATCAGTTCCAATACTTAGAAAAATATTTTATCTGAAATCCCCCGTGGTCACATCTATCAGAATCCAAGGATAATGTCCTACTTGGCAAAGTACAAATACCCTGCCCTCCTAAGAACTAGAGAGAATGAGAAAAACAAAGCCGAGAAACAAAATACCCATGCAACAAAAGCAAGACCACATATTAGCATCTAGAATTACAGTCTTCCCAAATTCAGATTCCTAGATGCCAGTATGAAAACACAATCAACAACATCCATGACAACATGTCTCCATTAGAGCCTGCACCCCTAACTCCCTGGGCCCTGAGAACTGCAACAAGTCTGAAGCACAAGAAAAGACTTTAAAACAGCCTCTGTGAATTTGATAGAGGTCCTTAAAGAGGAAATGATTAAATCCCCTGAAGAAATCTCTGAAAAAAATGAAAGAAAATTATTTTTATAAAAATTCAAGAACTAAAAGTGGAAATAGAATCAATACAGAAAACCTAAACCAAGAGAAATATGTATATGAAAATTTTTGGAACTCAATAAGGAACCTCAGAGGCATTCTTCACCAACAGAATATAAGAGATAGAAAATGTGATTTCAGTCATTGAAGACTCTATAGAAGAAATAGATACTTTAATAGAAGGAAATGTTAAATCTAAAAAAACTCCTGGCACAAAACATCCAGAAAATTTGGGACACTATGAAAAGGCCAAATCTAAAAATAATAGGAATAGAGAAAGGAGAATAAACCCAGATCAAAGACACAGAAAATATTTTCAACAAAATCATAGAAGGAAATTTCCCATACCTAAAGAAGATGCCTATCAAGGTACCAGAAGCAGACAACACCAAATAGAATGGATCAGAAAAAAAATATACTTTAGGCACACACTAATCAGAACACAAAATATACAGAGCAAAGAAAGAATATTAAAAGATTCAAGAAAAAAAACAGGTGACATATAAAGGCAGACTTATTAGAATAGTGCTGCACTTCTCAATGAAGACTCTAAATGCCAGAAGGGCCTGAAAAGATGTTTTCTAGACACTAGGAGACCACAAATGCTAACCCAGACTGCTATATCCACCAAAACTTCCAATCACAATAAATAGAGAAGACATTTTATAACAATACCAAAATGTAAGCAATATCTATGTACAAATCCAGTCCTACAGAAGGCCCTAGTGGAAAACTCCAACCTTAAGAAGTTAACTACACCCAAGAAAACACAGGGAATAATAATCCCATGGCACCACCACCACCAACACCACCACCAACAACAAAATAAGTTATTAACAAACACTGCTCGTTTATATCTTTCAATGTCAACAGTCTCCATTCCCTAATAAAAAAATACAGAATAACAGAATATATGAGAAAATAGGGTCCATCCTTCTGCTGGCTCTAGGAAACATACCTTAACATTAATTTAGATATCACCTTAGGATAAAAGGATGGAGAAAAGATATTAATATCTGAAAAATATATAATTCAAACCAAAACTAATCAGAAAAGGTAGGGAAGGACACTAGATACTCACCAAAAGAAAAATCCATCAAGAAGACATTGCAATTCTTAACATCTATTCACCAAGCACAATGACACCGAAGCTGACTACTGAAGCTTAAATTGCCTATTGACTCTCATACACTAACAGTGTGTGACTTCAATACCCCAAAATAGTCAATATATTGGACATCTAGGCAAAAACTAAACAGAGAAATCATGCAGTTAACTGGTATTATAAACCAGCAGATACGTACAGAACATATACCTTTTTCCAAAATGCATGACACAAAACAATATACCTTGTTGTCTGATCCTCAAGAAACTTTCTCCAAGATTCACCGCATACTTGGAAACAAAGCAAGTCTCAATGAATCCAAGAAAACTGCAAAATACCCGTCTTCTATCTGACTACCAAACATAAAGCCTGACATAGACACAAACAGAAAGAACAGGAAGCTTACAAGCTCATGGAAACTGAAGAAGTCACTACAGAATAGAAAAAGAAATAAAGACAGAAATTAAAAGCTTATTAGAACTGAATGAAAGACCCGATACCCAATCTTAAGGTACATGGTAAAGATTATCTAAGAGTTTATAGCACTAAATGACTAAACGACATGAAAACTTTTATATTGAGGTCCTTGATCCACTTGGACTTCAGTTTTGTGAAGGGTGATAGATATGGCTCTATTTGCATTCTTCTACACGTATACATCCAATTAGACCAGCACCATTGGTTGAAGATGCTTTTTTTTTAATCCATTGTATGATTTTGGTTTCTTTGTCAACTATCAAGTGCCCATGGGTGTGTAGGTATATTTCGGGGTTTTCCATTTGATTGCATTGATCAACCTGTCTGTTTCTTTACCAATGCCTGTCAGGAGCAGCCCTGCTTATACACTGAAAGCCTAAAATCAGCCATAGGCCTAAAATCAGCAATAGCCTGACATGCATGCCTTCTAATACAAAGTCTTGGGTCTCTGTGGAAAAACACTGAAACAGATGCCTAGAAGCTATTGTAAACAAACAGCTTTGGTGGAAACTTGCCAGGCTAAATAGCCATAAACCTTGTAGATAGGTAACTGTGGTGGATAGTACCAACTTAGATAAGGACAAGTGAATCATAGTCAGAGTCATAGTGACATGTCCCCTGAACTTTCATCCAGATGATATTCTGTTCTGGAAGATATCTGTACTCCCCCTGAATACCCACACTCCTGTGTCATCCCCTTCCCCACACCCTGCCTTTTTTGTGTATATAACCCCTGAGTAAAAAAGTAAAAATTGTGATTTGATCAGACTATAGACAGATAGCCATTTCTTGCGTTCACCCGTTTCCCCCATCTTCTCTTTCAAATGACCTCCCCAGACCACTGTTTAATGCCCTGCTGGACAGGAAAAATCCCATGAGATTTTTATTACTATTAAGATACATCTCATGTGAGAAAGCCAATCCCTGACACTATGAATGATACTCTTCTACACTTGCATACAGGAACCTAGCACGAATGTCTCCTTAGAGGTTTCATCCTATAACTGATGGAAACAGATGCAGAGACCCATAGTCAATTATCAGACAGTGCTGAGAGAGTCTTGTATAAAAGCAAGAGAGATAATTGTGTGAGATAGAGGGATCAAGGACACCACAAGAAGACCTAAAGAACCAATTATCCTGGACTCATGGGGGATCACAAATATTGAACCACCAAAAATGACCATCCAGGGGCTAGACCTATGCCCCCTAAATATTTCTATCAGATGCATAGCTTGGTCTTCATGTGGATGCTCTAACAATTAGAGCTAAGGCTGTCTCTGACTCTGTTGCCTACCACTGGATCCTCTTCCCCTAAATGGACTATTTAGTTGGGCCTCAGTAGTAGAGGTTGTACTTAGTACTACTGCAATTGGATGTCCCAGGGTGGGGTGGTACTCAAGAGGGTCTTCACCTTCTCTGAGAAGAAGGCAGGGTAATAGGGGAGGTATTTGTAAAGGTGAGAGGAGAGGAGGGGTGGAGATGTGGTGTAAATACTAACAACTAAAGAGCCCACCTGAAATATCTAGAACAAAAAGAATAGATGACAACAAATGAACTCAGGGCTAAAATCAATAAAATAGAAACAAACAAACAATGCAAAAAATTAATGAAACAAAGAGTTTGTTCTTTGAGAAGATCAAGAAGATTGAAACACCATTATCCCAGTTAACTAAAAGACAAGGAGACAATATCCAAATTAACAAAATTAAAAATGATAAAGGGAACATAACAACAGACACCAGGGAAAACCAAAGAATCATAGGAACATTGTTTAAAACTATGTACTAAACCAAATGAGTCCTGATTTACCAATGTTAAATCAAGATTAGAGAAACAATTTAAACAGACCTATAACCCCTAGTGAAATTGAAGTAGTAATTAAAAGTCTCCCAACCAATAAAAGCCCAAGGCTAGATGGTTTTATCATATAATTCTACTAGACTTTCAATGAAGAGTTAATGTCAATACATCCCAAATTAATCTACAAAATAGAAACAGAAGGAACATTGTGCAATTTGGTTTATGAGGGAACCATTATCCTGACACACAATCAGCATAGAGACCCCCCCAACAAAGAGTATAGAACAATATTCTTAAGAATAAAGATGCAAAAATTCACAGTGAAATACTTGCAAAATTAATCCAAGAATACATAAAAAAGATCACCCACCATAATCCAGTAAGCTTTACCTGAGAGGTTGAGAGAAGATTCAACATATATAAATCAATAAATTTAATACCTTATAAACAAACTGAAAGAAAAAAGCAACATGATCATCCCATTAGATGCAGAAAATACCTTTGATAAAGCATTAATACCCATCATGATAAAAATCCCTGAGAAATTAAAGATACAAGTAACTTACCTAAATATAATAAAGGCAGTTTACAGCAAGCCTATAGCCAACATCAAATTAAATGGAGAAAAACTCAAAGCACTTCCACTAACATAAACAAGAACAAGTAAAGAGTGACCACTCTTTCTGTACCTATTCAATTCAGTACTTGAAGCCTTCGCTAGAACAATAAGACAACTGAAGGAGAACAAGATATACAATTGGAAAGGAAAAAGTCAAAGTATCTTTATTTGCAGATGATATGGTATTATGCATAATCAACCCCCAAAAAAATCTGCCAGCAAACTCCTACAGCTGATAAACACTTTCACCAAAGTAGTTGGATATAAAACTAATACATAAAAAAGTAGCCCATATATAAATTACAAATAGACTGATACTTTTTAAAAATGAGAGAATCATCTCCTTTCACAATAGCCTCAAGTTATATAAAGTATCTTGGGGTCATTCTAACCAAGCAAGTAGAGACATGCATGGTAAAACCTTAAGACCTAAAGATAGAAATTGAAGACGATATCCAAAGATGAAAAGATCTCCCATGCTCATGTATCAGTAGGACTAAGTAAAAATGACCATCTTATCAGAAGCAAACTACAGATGCAATTCTTTTTTTTTAATTAAGATATATATATATATTTTCTTGACAGAAACAAAGCGGAAAGTAGTTTTTATTCCTTTATGGAGAGCATGCTGGTCTATATATCTTAAAAATTACATTAGATACAGTTGTCTTGATAAATCAATTGTACTACCTAAATATATATTGCATCTTTAACAATATTTGATTTCTATTCAATTGGAATAATATATTGGCTTTTTGGAAAATGTGAACAATTAAAAGAAAATGCAAAGACTTACAAAGAGACAGCATTGAGAAATACAAAAGAAAGCGTTCTTGGGCTGTCAGCTATACAATGTCTAATCTATACTTTACAGAAAGTATCTAATTTTATAAATATTTTTTTCTCAAATCCTAATTAATTCACACAGGGGTTATAAACACAGAAAGGCAGGATGTGGGGAAGGGAATGACACTGGAGTGTGGGTGTTCAGGGGGAATACAGATATCTTCAGAACCAGGTATCGGCTAGGTGAAGGTTCAGGGGACAAGTCACTATGACTCTGCCTATGACTCGCTTGTCCTTATCTAAGTTGGTATTCTCTACCAAGGCTACCTATTTACAAGGTCTATGACTACTCAGGCTTATAAATTTCCACAAAAGCTGCCTGTTGACATTAGCTTATAGCCATCTGTTTCAGTGTTTTTCCACTGAGACCCAAGACTTGGTGTTAGTATACATGTATGACAGGCCTATTGCTGATTTTAGGCCTATGGCTGATTTTAGGCCTACAGTGTGTAAGCAGGGGTGCCCCTGACATCTCAACCCTTCTCTAAGTATAGAAGGGCTGTGGCAATTCTAAACTTGCGAAGGTAGGGATAGAGGCCTGACCTCCATTATTTGAAGGGGACTTTGTAATGGCTCCAGTCCCCCTGTCGTTGTCCAGTGAGGCATGAGGGCCATACCCATCCCGATGTCTTTTTCCAGGAGAGGGTATACTTTTGACATCAACCCCTATGCAGTCAGGCTTGTCCCTCAAGGAACCCAGATAGATATTTTTATCTTTTATTTATATTCCCTTGCAGTGTTTAGCCTCGCAGTCTAAGCAAGAATTCAGATTGCCTCTCACAGGGGGTTCTGGGAGGCCCCTCTCTGCCTGGTCTAGGGGTGGAAGTACCCTCTTTTAGGTTGGGTGGAGATGAGTTTTGGGAACAGCCTGTATAAAGTAACAACCTCATCTTGAGTCTCGTGGTCCTCCATAGCTAACTTATGATAAGGTATCTGAGTAGGTTTTGCTACCAAATGATTTATCTGTTGTATCACAGAGTTAGTCCGCCTATTTGAGGGCCAGAGACCAGCAGAAAAAAAGAAAAAAGAACCCAAATAATGGTCCCAAGATGGAAGGAAATAGGGTTGACAACCTTGGAGAGGCTGCAAACCAATTCTTGTACCAGCATTCATCTGTCTCTTTCTCTCTCTGATTTTTCTTAGGGCCTTCACTACCTATTTCATGCTCTCTTTAACACTCCTTGTCTTGTCTTTGTAAAGGCAACCTTCTTCTTTGAGGGTTGTACACAGTCAAGAGCTATATACAGCCTTTTCTATTGTACTAGAGTAAATCAAGTCCAATAAGGACCTTTGCGATTTTAGAAGGTCTCTTCAGAAAGCGAAATGAGGGATTTCTTCAAATTAGTGATGTCAGTCTCTACCTGTTTGATGTTCTTGTCAGTGGCCCTTCAAAGATCTGAGTAGTATAAGTTCAGAGGCCAGCATCTGGATTAGAACTTCCAACAGCAGACATCACGGGTGATTCATTTTTACCTGGAAAGGAAAAAGAAGGGAATTCTCAGGGAGATTTCACTTCCCTGGATGTAAATTGTTATTCATTGTATTTATGGTTGGGCCTGGCTTTGTGGGGGTATCTATTTTTTAATTAATCTTTTTGATAGCCAGTTAGTTGTTCCTTCTGTGGTATCAGACAGGCATATCAGTCCTCGGCCCCATAAGGGAACTGGGTCTGGGCCATTCCCTTTAAGGGTAAGAGGGTACTTCCCCATATCTGTGGCAGAGTTTTGTTGGTCTCGGTGGTGCCAGAGGCAGTCAGCAGCAGATTTGCCAAGAGCTTTCAGCTTTAGAGAGATAAAAGTGAACAAGGCATGATGGAGAGTATTTCAGGGGGACTTCTTCTGTAGGGGTATCATTCCCCCTCTTTTGTTTTTAAAGCCAATTTTTCAGAGTTCTTGTAAAATCAGGGCAGAAGCGCCAACAGTCGCTCCTTACACACTCAGAGAGTCGTGAAGACCCTATTTAAGATATATAAATCTATATTGATAATCTTTTGTCAAAGGACTATTATAGCACCGCCGACAACTAATCAGACTACATAATATATCGATTAGTAATAGCTTCTTCTACTTTTTGTGAGATTACCACTCTTTTGTCAATTAATTGTTGAGGAAAATTAGGATTTACATCTCTCTTGAGAATATTGAACAGAGACTTAAATTCTTTTGTGAAGAGCTTAAAATAGGATCTTAACCAATTAGCAACTCCTAGAAACTTTTGAAAATAATTTAAAATAAGTAAACTCTCTCCCTCCCTTTTTTTTTAGACCTTTTATCTGTGTGGTTTTTTTTAATTTGGATATTATACATATTTACCTTTCAATGTTATCTCCTCTCCCATTCTCCCCCAAAACCCCTTCCTTATCCCATACCCCCTCCTCCTAATTTTTGTGAGGGTGTGCGCCAAACATCCTCCCAGTCCCATCTCCCTGCTCTCGAATTCCCACACAGTAGGAGATCCAAACTTGGGATCCAAACTAGGGGAGCCAAACCATGGCCCTCCACTTTCACTGAAGTCTAACAAGGTCACCCTCAATTCCCTATACAGGTGCATGAGTCCCTCCCTTTGTGCTCTTACAGATGCAATTCAATCCTCATTAAAATTCCAAAACAATTCATTACATAAGGACAATTTTTAGTTTTATAAGGAAATAATGACAAAGCAAAACAAAAACTTCAGAATAGCTAAAACAAACTCAATTAATCAAAGAACTGTTGGAGGTATCACTATCCCTAAACTCAAATCATACTGCAAAGTTATAGTAATAAAAACTGCCTGGTGTTAGCACAAATACAAATTGTTCAACCGAACTGATTTGAACACTCAGCCATAAATCCATACACCTATGGACACCTGACCTTTGATATGAAGACAGGAATGCACACTGGAAAGAAAGACAGCATCTTCAACAAACGATGCTGGTTAAACTGGAAGATTTCATGTAGAAGAACCCAAATAGATCAATCAATATGTATCATCCTGAAGAAAACTCAACTGAAAATGGATCAAAGACTTAAACATAAAAACAGATACAGTAAACATGATAGAAGAGAAACTAAATAGAAAGAAATCCAGCTATATGTCCCAGTATATCCCACTGAAACATATACCCAAAGGATGCTTCATCTTATCACAACACTTGTTCAAACATTTTCATTGATGCTCCATCCATTATAGCCAGAAACTGGAAGCAGACTAGATGTTCTTCAAGATATGAATGGATTAAGAAACTATGATACATTTACACTGTAAAATATTAGTCTTCCATTAAAACAAATAAAATTAAATCATGACCGCAGGAAAATAAATGGAATTACAAAAAGTCATGCTAAGAAACCCAGATCCAAAAAGAAAAATATGGTATATATTTTCTTACGTGTGGATATTAGCTGTTAAGTCAATAATAATTAAGCTACAAATTGTTTTAATCACAGAGGTTAGATATAGATTCAGAACTTGAAAGGGACACACAGTTTCTCCTAGGAAAAAATAGATAATTATGAGTGGGTGAGGGACTAGAATAGAAGAATAAAACGGAAAGGGAGAGGAAAGGAGGATGACAAAGGGAATATGGGAAGAGATAGCTAAAACTAAGGAGTAATATGGGAACCTAATACAGTTGACGCTTTGCAAAACATACACATATATGAAGGCCATCTAAATAAAATTGCCAAATAATGGGGTGGCACAGCCCCAACTGGATATCTCTTCTCACCAAATGTAGCTCCCTGTACCAAAATCGAGCAACATCTAATGGACTTGTTGGCCAAAACGTTCCCATGGAAACATCTAAACAACCCAGGCTGTCATCAAGGCAATAGGTTGCTCTTCATAAACTGACAGCAAGACCCTATTGCTGAAGGCAACATGTACACAACTCACTGAACATGGAGAATTAAAGCTAGTGCCTACATAGAGCCTCCAGCCTGCATCTTATTGTCTTCAGTACAGGAATATACTCTTCATACCAGCAAATGAGAAACATAAACACCAACCAACAAACTCCTTCATTTACAGTGATGCCCTGCCTGCAAGATATGCTGAAGCAATGGTGGCACAAAGCTATGGCAGTAACCAAACAATATCTGATTTGGCTTGAGGTCCATTTCCATACCCAACACTGCATGGATGATCAAGAACTTGATACCAGAAAGCACAGGTAAAACCAAATACCTCTGATCTAAATAATAATAATAATAATAATAATAATAATAATAATAGTAATAATAATAATATAATAAAATAATTCTTAGTAACATTCTGCTGTATTCATAGATAGGTACCTTGCTCAACCATCATCATAAAAGCTTACTTCTGAAGCAGATTGGAACAAATACAGAGACCCACAGCCAAACATTAGCAGATAATTTGAGACCTCGGACTACTCAGCCCTCAATGGGATGTCTCTATCAAATCCCCCCAATATGGACTCAGGAAACTGCAGAAGAGAAGGCAAAAAAAAGTGCAATAGCCACAGAGGATGGAGAACACCAGGCCTGAGTGAGTCTGCATCAGATGGGGTCCTATTGCTGAAAAGAGAAATGTGCACATGCCCCTATCCCAAACCCAGAACAGAACTGCGATATGATAGCTACTTGCAAATCAAAAGCTAGTTTCTTTCAAGGGAATCTCACTGGGGAATCTAACTACTCTTTTTTTATTCAATATTTTATTTATTTACATTTCCCCATTCACCTCATCCATTAACCCCCATGCCCTCTTTCCTCTTCCTTTTTTGCTTTTATGCCATTTAAATTACATGCAAGTATTAAGGTCAGTTCTAGGTTGAGGAACTAGCAATACAATAGATGCAAATAGACAAGGAACAAGCAAGACAATAAACCCAGATAGTCAACGAACAAGCAAGACAATAAACAGAGTCCTGTGATCACTCCTGTGATCACTATTTCTAAGGGCTTATCAGGATGACTAAAATATCTGAGCCTACTTCCCTGTCTTAGCCCAAAGTAATTTCCATGCCTGAAGCCAGCTTCTTTGTTCAAGCTTAAGATTTAGATTCCTGCCTGTAATTACTTCTTCGTTCTAGCCTAGGATTTAGATTTCAGCCTGAAGTTACTTCTTTGTTCTAGCCTAATGTCAGAATCCTGCCTGCAGTCCATTTTCTTGTCCTTGACTTTTGTCAGATTCCTTCCAAGCAGCCCGTTTACTTGTCGTTGGCTGATGTCAGATTCCTGCCAGGCAACCCCAAAAGCTCTCAACATCTTCCCCTTTTTTATTGCATAAACCAGACTGAGCCTGTCTTAGGTGTTTCTGACAAGAATGCCTTCCTTACCCATCGTGGAATATGCATTAAAGGTAGGCCACATGCTCAGGTCAATGGAAAAAAGTACTCAACAGCATTCTTGTAGATCTCTTGTCTCATAATATCATGTCAGAGATGTTCTTTTTTTAGTTGTTTTTATTTTTATTTTACTTCATTATTATTATCTCTTAGAAACCTGTTTGTTTTCTAATGAGACAGAAAGAGGGTAAATCCAGATGGGTGGGCAGGTGGATAGGAACCGAGAGGAATGGAGCAAAGCAAAAATCATCATCCAGATATATTATGTGAGAGAAAAATCTATTTTAATACAAGTTAAAAAAATAGATAAGTGAAAGTTGAAATATTTATAATAATGAATTTGCCTATTGTCTTTTCTTTCAATTCTAAGAGCTACTTGAGCATATTATTTAAAGTGCTTTTAAGGAACACATACATTTTTGGATTAATATATTTTCTATAATGAAAAAAACAGTACTATTAATCTTTGCTAAAATTCTTATTTTTGTATTATAATATCATCTTTATAATTCACATTCTAATATTTAATCTTGGCATATGCTTTCCCAGAGTTTCAGGTTTTCATCTTCAGATTTAAAGAACCATTTCTACAAGCAACACATAGTTGATTAGTCTTAGTGTCTCACAATCCCTGTCTAGACTTCGCTTTTCAACCATGTTTAAACCTAGGAGCTTACACAAGGCAAATGATGTACCACTTGCCACTGAGCTACATCCACACCTTTGTCTCTGCCTCTCGGTGGAAACACTGACACTTTGTACTTTTCACAGTTAATCACATGGTCATCATTTGACAATGCCACTTGCATGGTCAGGTTTTGTTTTATTGTTTTTGTGTCTTATTTTTGTTTGTTTATTTTAAAATCTCATTTCATTTTCATTGTTAGATTATTAGATTAGTTCTTTGTTGTTATTCAAAGTTGGCCCAATACTTTAAAATTTGCTCCTATTTTTGTTTTTATACTTCTCAATACTTATCTTAAAATAACATAGCATTTCTCTCCATTCCTTCCTGTTCTTTCTACAAGTTTCTTTATCCTTCTATATCTGTAAACATTTTACAAACATTAAAACACTTTGTCTTTGTTTTCACTCTAAACTCATATTAAGATAAATAAATAAAAACCTTTTAGATTATTGAAGAAAAGCTGTTCACATTTTCCACTTATGCCATACTAAGATTGTATCTTCATAATCCAAATTTTAGCTTTATATCTTTTTCAGCTTTCATGAGGAGCTGACATTCAAATTCTGACAGTGCAGGCTTCCTGGAAAGCTAACATTTCTACTTACTTTCCTGTTTTTTTTTTTAAAAAAAAAAAACTTTCAATCTTTAAGATTTGAAATTAGCTTTTAAATTTTTGATTATAAAACTTTAAGTGAACTCTTTTGTTCTAAAATGTCCTTTATTGTCTTTTGTTACATTGTTGTTCTTGTTGCTGCTGCTACTGTTGTTGTTTTTGTTGATTGGCTGTTCCTTTCTATATTCTCCTATATATAATATGTCTCTCTCTCCTTTCAGTACCTTTTCTTTATCATTACTCTCTCTTCAACAATTTTATTACATTTTCTATGGATATTTCTTGATTTTTTTCTATCATGACGATGACAGCCTTACAGTTTATTTTACAAACTTTGAATATCTGTTTTCTTGCCTTATTGCATTGGAGATGACTTTCATTGTGACATTGAATAAAACAATGTTTAGTTTCGTTTTTGTTGCTGTGATAAAGCACCTTGACCATGAGCAACTTAGGAGAGAGAAGACTTATTTTAACTCCTAACTCTCACAGTACACCTAGCGTGGGCAAGTCAAGTGACAGGAACTTGAAACAGTAGTCACATGACAACCATAGTAGGGAACAGAATACCTGCATATTTCCATGTGCTTACTTTTGTTTACGTAGCTTTCTCATCTCTGATGCAGTCTGGACCTCAAGCCCAAGGAATGATGCTGGCTTTCCACAACAGGCTGAGTATTCCCACATATGTTAAGGCAACCAAGAAATCCATCGTGGAGACTCTTTTCTTAAATTACCTCAATTTGACAATGACAATAATCAGGAATTTTGTGTGATTTCTAATCTCTTGAAGAAAAAAATATTATGGAACATACCTTGGTCCAAACTATGTAACTAGAGAAACATTTGTGGGTAAAAAGCATGGTCAACTATTTGCAAAGAGCAATCAAGTACTTGCTTGTTTAAATGTTGCTTCATTTCAAATGCTGGGTATAATCCGGATGTGACTGAGACAGATTTCATCATTTATACATCAATTTCAAGTATTCATATTATGATATCAAATTCACAGCACCACCTCCAACACACATCTGACATGTCACCTTTGCTCCCTAACATGTCAGCATTCATTGATGTGAGCATTTCACTTGAGCACTTCCAGGGACAGGCTGCATCTTGTATTTGATTTTTTCACTAGAAACACCATCATTAAATAACTCCCACCTCTGCATCTATTTGAGATGATTCTAATATTCTCTAAAGAGTCTTTCAGGCACAATCATCACTTAAGAAAAGAGGGAGTGGGTGATCCAGAGCTGGTATAGTGTTAGTAACTATCAGAAACTCAAGGCACTTATTGCTCATCAACCAATTAATCTAGGTGCCAGCAGGCCATATCATCTACAATTTGGATAACCGGGATGAAGGAAGACATGAGAAAATTTACATTTCATAAACCCTGCCTTGGAAAGGACATTTCTCAATGACTGCCTGTGATATTTCTACTTAGATTCTTCTGACCTTAATGTATTCACCTGTCTATACCTAACAGCAAGGCATAATGGAGGATGTAGGAAACCCTTCGGCTTTACCACTTACCAGCTGGCAGTCATTGCTCTGGACCCTGTGATTCATTCTTACGGTTCATTTGTTTAGGTCTGTTTACAGTATCTCTGGCACAGCTAACTGCTCTCCACAAGTGCTACTGAACACTCCTAGAGTCTGCTGCTGAGAGAGTACACGTGCACATGTGTGTTTCAAATCTCTCTCACTCGCTTGCTCTAGCTTTCTCATTCTCTCTGTCTTAAGGGTTACTACTACATGCCCCAAGGAAATCTCAAACTTAAATCCTCCTGCCTCAGCCTTCTGAGTTTTAATATTACTAGTATGTGCTGCTATGCAGGGATCCATATCTCTTTTGACCCCTCTCACAGAATCTCTAAAAAAAAATTTTGGTGTTTTGTTTTGTGTTTTATAATCCCTACTGCAGTGAAGTGCCCTGCTAAAAAGACTGTTCCTCTGTACCACAGGATCTTGGATGGGAGAGAGAGAGAGAGAGAGAGAGAGAGAGAGAGAGAGAGAGGGAGGGAGGGAGACAGAGAGACAGAGACAGACAGAGACAGAGAGAGAGACAGAGACAGACAGAGAGAGAGAGACAGACAGAGACAGAGAGACAGAGAGACAGAAAGAGATCTCCTTGCAATCTGGTGTTCAATTTTCCCAAGGACAGAAAAACTGTTTTCTGAATTACAAAGGACATATTAAGAAAGGCAAGTATTATAACTTTTGTTTCAATTTCTAAACCACAAGTAAGCTTTCTAATAGTTTTAGCGTAGAAAATTGAAAAGAAAAAGACACTAATTTCAGCCTGTTAAAAAATCACTCGCCAGATGTTGTAAAAAGAATCACTAATGAAAGGTCTCTCTGGCGAGTCTAAAAGTTTCTTTATACTCAACCTAATGCTCTTTAAATGAATATCACATTTCATTGACATACAACACATTTGAGTTGAATTAAAAGGCTTGAAAGACACCCTTCTCTGAATTGAAGTCTAAGAACTGTTTTTGACATTTACCTATTTCTCTAGGAGTCTTATTTCCCTCTGCCATAAACCGTAATTCTTCCCAATTTGAATTGACGCCATTCAATGTTTTTAATTAGCCCAATAGTCAAGATGTTGCACTTGAGGTCCAGGTAAAGCTGGGTCAACAGTCACACTTGGAGTGTGTTAGGGCATCATGAAGCAAGCAGTTAAGCCAGAGTTGAAGTTAAAAAGAAAGCTCTGCTTTTTTTCCATACATACAAAGTATAGTAAGACAAAGTAACTAAATATCGTAACAGGTCAGCTTCAAAAAACAAAACAAAATAAACTGTCATCATTTTATATTCTAAATGCAAAACCATAATTCATGGATACAATCTGGTAGAAATAGATTTAAATGAAGCCAGTAGCTGAGTCTTATTTAAGTAGATGAGGCATTATTGTTAAAACCTTATCTTCACAAAAACTAAACATTTTTCCTTCATTGTTGCTTTTTCTTCTCAAACCAACTACTTCACTGTTCAACGTTTTCATTCTGAGCTATTGCTGGTAAAAGCTCTCTTTCTAGTTATTCACAACAAAGTTATTTCTTTCCCTACCCCCACAATTCTGATACGATGAGGTAACTTTAAACATTTGTGTGCATAACTCATTCTCCTCACTGCTGGAAAAACATAGCTTCTTGGAGGAGAGCAGCAGATAAAAAAACAAAAAAACAAAAAAAAAAACAAAAAAAAAAACCCTCAACACTGAGGCTATACCTGTAGGTTCATATATTAAGGCAAAATCAGCAATTTTGCATTGTAGAGGGAAAAGTTATGGATACTGGGTATATAGAATCCTTTTTAGATATAAAATATTCTTTAGGCTTTCTTTAGGAATGTGGAAAGACCAGTCACCATTACTGGAACTGGCCGACCTGCAAAGAGAAAGGAAAGAATGCAATTTAGTCAGGTGGAACCAAGCTGAGAACCATAGTGACAGGGCAAGGCCGAAGTGACAGGGCAAGGCCAAAGTGACAGGACAGGACTACATTCTTGAGAAAGATAAGCGTACAGAGAGTTTTCATCTGATCCTGACTCATGTAGGTTGGGTTCCTTTGGAATGTTCCACTATTTTTATGTTATACCACCCTAGCAACCCCCTCACCCCCTCCTCATTTCCTTGGTTTGTGGTTTTTCCCTTTAAAAACACCCCTCAAACTGGCAGTCGGGGTCAATTCAGCTCCTGCATGGGCATGCGAATTGACCGGCAGCTAGTTGTCACGCCCTAATAAATAACCTCGCAATTGCTCCGGTATATGGTGTCTCGAGCAGATTACTGGGTGGTCGCGACTTTCTGAGACTTGAGAGAGGGTCTCCCCTCTGCGGAGGTCTTCATTGGGGGCTCGTCCGGGATTTGCGACCACCCTGATCTCTGAGACCCCCACTGGGAGGTAAGGGCACCGCGGTTTTGTTTGTGTGTTTTGTGTGTCAATCCGTCTCGTTTGGAATTCTGGAAAGTGCACTTCTATGGTTTGGCTTGGCAGCTGTTTCTGTCTCGTAAGAGACAGCAAACCTTTTGTCTCGGCAGGAGGCGAATGGGTGACCAGCAGACGTGCTAGGAGGGTTACCACTGCCACAACCTGGGAGACGTCCCAGGTGAGGAGGGACCCCAGGGACGCCTGGTGGGTGCCCGTCTGGAGGCCAGAGAGGACACAGTGGCTTGCTGGAGGAGGTGTGAGAGACCTCCTGGCCTGCTGGAGGAGGTGTGAGAGACCTCCTGGCCATCTGTTTTTCTGTATTGGTTTTGGCCTTCTTGGTTGAGACGGTTAGTGTAGTTGTTTTGTCTGTGTTTTGTGTTGCTTGTTGACAGTTATGGGACAGACTGTAGTGACTCCCTTAAGCCTGACTTTAGACCACTGGACAGAGGTGAAGGACAGAGGCAATGAGTTATCGGTTAACATCAGGAAGGGACGTTGGCAGACTTTCTGTGCCTCAGAGTGGCCAAAACTTGATGTGGGATGGCCACCTGAGGGGACTTTTGACGCGACTACTATTTCTGCAGTAAAAGCTACTATTTTTCAGGAAGGACCAGGGTCACATCCCGATCAACAGCCATACATCGTGGTTTGGCAGAACCTGATCCAGAATCCCCCTCCGTGGGTGAGACCATGGGTTAAGAGACAGCCAGGCTCCCAAGCCCTGGCTCTCTGCAGTTCCGGGCCTAAAACACCCAAACCCAAACTGAAACCGGACTCGGAAACTAAACCCTCAGCTCCGCCTAAGATCTATCCCGAGATAGAGGAGCCACCTGAGTGGCCAAGTCCGCCACTGCCCCCCCTTATCATCAACCACCACAGGCTCCCCCGGCCTCGGCACCAAGTCCGGAACCACAGGGAGCAGCCGGGGGCGGGGGGCCGGCAACTGGCACTCGGAGCCGGAGAGGGTTGAGTCCGGAAGGACCCGACTCCACTGTTTTCTCTACTTCTCCGAGCTATAGGTCCGGCACCTACCGAGCCGAATGCAGTCCAGTTCCTACAATACTGCCCCTTCTCTTCATCTGATCTGTTTAACTGGAAAGCTAATTATCCCACTTTTTCAGAGAATCCTACATCCCTGATTGGACCGGTGGAGTCTATCATGTATTCGCACCAGCCCACCTGGGATGATTGCAATCAGCTCCTCCAGACTCTCTTCACAGCTGAAGAGAAAGAGAGAGTTCTTCTGGAGGCCCGGAAAAACATCCAGAACGCTGCGGGACAACTTTTAAGATTTTGGCCGCAGTTGTAGATGAGGGAAGAAGACAGGGAACTAGAGGAATTAGACAGACAGGGAACTTGGGCGAGTATCGGAGGCAGGAGCCAAGGAGACCCAGAAGAGCCAGCCAAGCACTGGACAGAGACCAATGTGCCTATTGCAAGGAGAGAGGACATTGGGCCAGAGAGTGTCCCGCCAAGAAGGGACTTAAGGCTCTGGCCCTAGGTAGCAATGAAGACTAGGGGGGTCAGGGCTTGGCCCCCCTCCCCGAGCCTAGGGTAACCCTGAAAGTGGAGGGGACCCCCATGGACTTTCTTGTCGACATGGGAGCAGAATTCTCAGTGCTCAAGAAACCCCTGGGGAAGTTGGGAAGTAAGCAAACCATAGTTATTGGAGCCACTGGACAGAACTCATATTCGTGGACCACCACGAGAACAGTAGACCTGGGAAAAGGACAGGTGTCTCATTCCTTCCTAGTGATACCTGAGTGTCCTACCCCTTTGCTGCGTAGGGACCTTTTAACTAAGTTAAAGGCACAACTAATTCTGTGTTGTTCATTGCTGGTGATGTAAGAAATCTGTTAAATTAGGTCCAGCATGGGCTGGCCATGTCATCTGGTCATTAGGTTCTCTCACCGGCAGTCTTTCATGTCTTGATTGTGTAACCCGTCTCTGCACCTGTGATAGGGGTGAAAATACTCTGTACCTGGTATATTCACCGCCCATGATGGGGGTGAACTGACTGTGTTTTTTCTGTTTTCTTGATGAACTGTTTGTGTGTTTTTGGACTGTGACTGACGTTATTTTGAACTGTCTCTACTGTGCTAAATATCCTGAGTTAACAAGAGTTAACATGAGTTAACATGGCCATTGACAGAGAAATAGCTAAAACAATTGTCTGATCTCTGCGGTGTGTTAGCAAAAGAAAAGGAACTCTCTGGCTCCTACCGGAGAGATTCTTGGTTATGCTTTCTATGTCTATTGTGAGTCCTTGGCACCAAATTTGTCCACGTGTGTCGTTGTCTGTCTTTGTTTTATTAGAATAAATGTCTGTTCTATGTTTTATGTTCAGAAAGATAAAAAGGGTTAAAACTTATAGGCAAGTCCCCCTGCTCTGTGGATAAAAGTGAGGCACAGCAGGAGGAGCCCTGGCAAAAATGATTCTTTGCACAGGCTGCTCTTGGAGAGGCTAAGAACTTTTTTGCTTTCATGGTAAAGAAACTGATTTTTTTCTTCCCCCAAGATTGAAAAGAAGATTTCAGTGTAAGTTTTATCTGGGATCAGATAAGGCCTTGATGAACTACTTTAGGAATTTGTAGATAGGCCTAAATTAAGAACTTTCAAATTTGAGTTAGGACAAAGCTCAGAGAGGGCTCAGCAGAAGCTGGTGTGACATTCCTGTTGTCATGGTCACTCTGACTAGTCCCTGGAAAGGTGTTTTCTGGAATTTGTTTTATTGCCTTGCTTCTTCCTTGGGGAAGACAGGTCAGCCTCAGACCCAAGGACATTTAAAAGAGACAGTTTATGGTCCAGGAGCTATATAATGATTATGCTGGAGAGATTAGAATTACAGCCTGACTTGCCTACTCCAGCTGCCATTCCAAGAAATGCATATGGAATTATATCACTAGAAAGTTTTGCCTCAAGGAATGGCTAATAGCCTTACAAGAAGTTAAGAGTAAAGAAAAGTAAAAACAAAAAAACAGTTTCAATTGACTTTTAGAGCCCTGCCTTGGTCTCATTGATTATTGAGTTTAGCAGGTGACAAGGTGCTTCTTCTGAAATTACAGCCAGAAAAAGTAAGAAAATTTTGTTTTAAAAATATATATATATAAATTGTGCATTTAAAAGTATAGTGAAACAGTGGCTGCAGTTGGCAGTTCAGTCGTGAGCTCCAGAAATTTTGACTCACTCATGTTTATGGTTGAGAAGAAGATAGAGCAGGTGGAAATGATTGCTAGAGTAAGAAAAAAATAAGAAAAGCTGTGACACAGTACTAGCCTGCTGTCAATTAGATACAGTGGTAAAGACAAATTTAGCCCCCCTCCCCTTAAGAAAGAGAAAAGATATCTGTGGGGTTCTTAGAAGACCCCTCCTTTCCAGACAACCCAGCCAGTCTGACGTGACTGGTAGAGTCTTTGATGTTTTCCCTCCAGCCCACCTGGGATGATTGTCAATAGCATTTACAGGTTCTCTTTACTACTGAAGAGAAGGAAAGAATTCTGTTAGAAGCCTGTAAGAACGTTCCTGGTGACAACGGGCAGCCTATGCAGCTTCCCAATGAGATTGATGCTGGATTCCCCCTTAACTGCAGGTAAGGGGTGGCTGGTCGTCTACCATCGGGCTCTAGCGGGTCTCCAAGGGCAGCGAGATGGCCCACCAATTTGGCCAAGGTAAGAGAAGTCCTTCAGGGACCAAAACGAGCCACTGTTTGTGTTTCTTGAGAGGTTACTGGAAGATTTAGTTAAGGAGGCAGAGAAAGTGTAAGAGAGAAAAGAGAGAAAAGGCAGGTGAGATTACAGGCGAGAAGGATTTTGGCCGCAGTGCAGGAGAGAAAGGCAAAAGATAAGATAGGAACTAGACAGACAGAGAACCTGGGTGACAAAGACGGAAGCCCCAGATATCAGTGAATGGCTAGCAGAATTCCCAAAAGTTTGGGTTGAAACTGAAGAAGCCAGACACTAATGATTACAAGCCAATACAAGATCTAAAAGTCAATAAGAGAATACAAGACACTTAACCTCCTCAGTTCGCTCCCCCAGAGAGGACTTTTGGCAGCATCAACTTTCCAGCAGCCCCCTGACTGATGGATGACTAATACTCGCGTGATGCACTATCAGAGCCTGTTGTTGACTGAAAGGGGTGATCTTTGCACCCCCGGCCATCTTGAATCCTGCCACCTTTCTGCCTGTGACTGACGACTCTTCTCCCATCCATCACTGTGTTGATATCCTGGCAGAAGAAACAGGTACTTGGAGCGACCTGAAGGACCAGCCCTGGCCAGGAAGTCTGAACTGCTATACAGATGGCAGCAGTTTCGTGGTGGAAGGTAAGCGAATGGCGGGAGATTCAGTGGCAGATGGAAAGCTAGTACCGATATGCCTTTGCCACGGCTCATATACATGGTGCAATCTATAGACAAAGAGGGCTGCTGACAACGCAGAAATACTGAGCCTCTTTGAACCAAAACCAAAGGGCTCAGGACACTGTTGCAAAAAGGAAATCAGATGGCTGACATGGCTGCCTAGAAAGCTGCCCAGGGAGCAATGATTCTAGCAGTAAGGGTTCCAGAGACTATTTTGACACTCGAGATACCAGTTTCAGATATGCCACCAACGACCATCAAGTGATGGACAATTTGGGCTTTCACTCTGAAACCCCTTATGGGGTAATAAAAAACTGAGATGGTAATTTAATTCTCCCACAAGAAGAAGGACTGTCTGATTTGGCGAAAGCTGTGGTGAGAAACTATAGAGCTTGTGCCTTAACCAATGGGAAGAGACTGAGGGGCGACTGGCCCAGAGCTTACTGGGAGATGGACTTCACAGAAGTCAAGCTGGCAAAATATGGAAAGAAGATCCTGGAAGAAATCTTTCCAAGGTTTGGAATACCCAAGGTAACTAACTGGGTCTGTTAATGGTCTTTGTTGCCCAGTTTAGTTAGGGACTGGCCACACAGCTGGGGATTAATTGGAAATTACATTGTGCTTATAAACCCCAGAGTTCAGGACAGATAGAGAGGATAAATAGAACAATTAAGGAGACCTTAACCAAATTAGCATTGGAGACCGGTGGTAATGACTAGACAGCCCCCCTTCCCTTTGCCTTGTTCTGAGTGTGGAACACTCTAGAGTGATTTAAGCTTACACCCTTTGAGATTTTGTGTGGGGTACCTCTGCCACTTACTGGGGCGGGCAGAATGAATGATCCTAATGCTGTCCTTTCTAAATCCTTGTTTGCCTACATAAAAGCACTTAAAATGGTCTGACGCGAGGTCTGAGAACAGCTGAAAGGGGCCTACGAGACTAGAGACCCGAGTGTGACGCGGTTCTAGTTCAACACCACCAAGCTGCCTGTGATGTCCGACCATGTTTGGCCTGTGGAGAAACGAGCTATACCGGTGGGAGCAGGCGACCAGCAACAACGACTTGAAGCCTCTGGAGGAGGCCGGTGCAGCATTCCAGAGGACACTAGAAACCCTGTGGGTGTGGCCAATGGCGGGCAGCACAAACATGAGGCAGCCTTTCAGGACATGCTTCAGGAATTAGACATTACCACTCTGATATTTTCCCTGGTCCTCTTTTGATTCTGTTTTTTTTTCTTCTTAAACAGATCAGTTACCTTTGTTAGAGAGTTAGTGCTGTTCAGCTTTTATTGCTATGCCATCAATATCAAACACTCAGACAGGGAAATAGAAGCTATGAAGATACTGAAATGCAAGATCTGTAATCAGATTTACATTAGAAGAAGTGGAGTTAAGTTTTTATGATTAAAAACTATCATTAGAAAAAATGGGGGAATGTAGAGGGAAAAGTTATGGATACTGGGTATATAGAATCCTTTTTAGATATAAAATATTCTTTAAGCTTTCTTTAGGAATGTGGAAAGACCAGTCACCATTACTGGAACTGGCCGACCTGCAAAGAGAAAGGAAAGAATGCAATTTAGTCAGGTGGAACCAAGCTGAGAACCATAGTGACAGGGCAAGGCCGAAGTGACAGGGCAAGGCCAAAGTGACAGGACAGGACTACATTCTTGAGAAAGATAAGCGTACAGAGAGTTTTCATCTGATCCTGACTCATTCCTTTGGAATGTTCCACTATTTTTATGTTATACCACCCTAGCAACCCCCTCACCCCCTCCTCATTTCCTTGGTTTGTGGTTTTTCCCTTTAAAAACACCCCTCAAACTGGCAGTCGGGGTCAATTCAGCTCCTGCGTGGGCATGCGAATTGACCGGCAGCTAGTTGTCACGCCCTAATAAATAACCTCGCAATTGCTCCGGTATATGGTGTCTCGAGCAGATTACTGGGTGGTCTCGACTTTCTGAGACTTGAGAGAGGGTCTCCCCTCTGCGGAGGTCTTCAGCATTTTCCTTTCTCCCTCACTTTCAGTTCAAAGAAATAAATCTGTTCACCTAATTGTGATCACAAGGACATATTTATAAAAGCCTTTTTACTCTAGGAAATCAGAAAGGAAAATGTTGAAGATATGACAAAGTCTCAGAAAGGGGCAAATCATCATCGGCAGAGAATTTAAGATCAAGATGAACCAACGTTGATAACATCTAGCTGAAGCTAAATTGTTGTGGGGAGGACTTTTCTAACAGTGTAGAATAGGTTCTTCCTAGGTGCTGAAAAGACTTCCATGGTTTCTACATTGGTTTCCTAAGCCTTCTAATAAGCTATAGATTAAAACAAGAGTAAGTTAGATATTCAGTAAGAATTGCCTGTACTGATACCTCTCACAGGGAAGATGACAAAAGCCAGGCCAAAAGCCAGAAAGTCACATTACCTATGTGCAAGGAGTTGACAACTTTGTAACGGCTTGTCTCACCAAGAAAAACAAAAATCAAAACAAAACAAACCAACCAAAAATAAATTAAAAAAAATACCAAAAGACCTAGGAAAGTCACTTACACGCAGACATCCACATAGGTCTCTGCAAATACTTATTTGGGGTCTGTGAATTATTATTATTTCCTCCCTCTCTTGCTCTTTCTTACCTCATACTTCAGCCCCGTCGCTCACAGCCTTACTGATTTTACCTTGGCCTTTCTCTCCACTTTCCTGAGAATTCTCCTGACCTTTATGCATCTCATCATCTTACATTTCCATCTTCCTCATGTCATTTGTGCTCAATAAATATTTCAGTAGTCACAAGTCACATGAAAAGTGTCACTACCTATTAAAGTAATTTAATTTGGCCTATTGCATCTCTATCCATGCTATGTTCTCCTGATATCATGTGACATATTTGAAGAGTTGACAAGTTTCCCAAATCACTTACCACGACCCTTGAAGGCTATGTCTAAGGTTTCTGATTTTTCATAAATATGTTTTTGCTCATGCATACAGCATAAGGACTATCTATTTAGCAACCATAGAGGTCAAGATTGGGCAGACCGATTCCATGGGCTGATGATACTGTAGATATTGGAGTGTAATGGAAGACCACAGGAATTTCCAGACCCATGTCTTCCCAAACAAAACTTGGATGGGACATATGAATACACATTGAAGAAAAGAGTTTATTAAGAAAGAAAACACTTCAAAGAGATGAAGTGGGCCAGAGAAGGGAGAAAGATTAGAAACTCAATAGTCCATATGCCCAGCAGACTGGCACATTTATATATCATTTGTATCATGAAGACACTGTTTTGTGTGTATGCTCTGTTGTTATGTGGGCCTTGGTGGGTGGGGTTTCCAGTATTCCTCTCTGTCAATTGTTTTTCTTTCAAATGCTAATTTTGACCTCACTCCCTGCCCTACTCTCCTGATACGCTAAATTGAAATAAATAAAGTTTACCAGAATCAAGGGAAAATAAAATTAGGCCCAATAAAATCCCAAATATGTTTCGAAAATGATTAGCATTAGTGAGGGAAAAAAAGAAAGAGAGAAAGAAAGAGAGAGAGAGAGAGAGAGAGAGAGAGAGAGAGAGAGAGAGAGAGAGAAAAGGAATGAAAAAGAGAAGGAAGGAAGGAAGGAAGGAATGAAGGAAGGAAGGAAGGAAGGAAGGAGAGAATATATTGTAAAACTATTTGATCACCAAAGCAAAAGTGTTCCAGAGAAGAGTTTGGAAAACTACACTGATGTTCCATAGACAATATCATCAATATCTTCTTTATTCTTTCTTGATCTGTAAGGCTATTCATTAAAGTAGTGAATTAACATAAAGAACAGCTACATATATGAAACCGCATTTAATCATCATTTTCCAAAATGTGGCATGAAAAGAGCAGACCTCAGATTTAGCAATGTGCACATGCATTTGGAACTTAATGTATGACTCTCTTCCCACCCTTTTTACAAATGTACATTATAAGGAGAGGATATTGTGCCTTTCTTTGTTAACATGTTCAAGTCTCTGTAACAAATGTTGCAGATAATTAATTCATCAGTCATAAAGCATTTGCATCAAAATCCTTTATCTCCTCCCGCATGCTAAGAGAACCCTGTAGAGGCTATTTCAGTTCACTTTTGTTTAAAACATAAAAAATAAATGGAATGGTTTAAAAATTGGAAATGGTGACTTTGCGTCCAAGCACTTAACACAGTAGCCATGCAGAGTAACTGCCTACCTTGCTTCTACATTGGAGTTTGAAAACTAATCTATACATAACAAGCAGCTGATTTCCACCCTCCTTGTCTATGATCAATTTTTTCTCTACTTTCCCATTTTATCAGCCTCCAACCTGAAGTTTCTGATCGCTTTTACAGTAGAAAACAATGCCTCTTCTACAGGCATTGAAATCACTGAAGCAGCTCCTCTCATGAAGTAAAGATTACGTAAACATGTGTCACACTGTAACCCCCATGATAATCCAGAATAAACTAGAAATCATACATGAACTGAAATCTGGCATGCTTCTTGAAGCGCAGCTCAATGGTAATACAGCATTTTAAAGACATTTACATTTAAAAGAAAGGAATTAATTTCTGTACTTTGGAAAAATACATAGTTTCTAAAAGTTTTTGGAGCAGCTGAATTTTATTAATGGCAAAAATGTGTAATTTGTATTTTCATAATGTGAAAAATGCATTTTTAAAAATTCAATAATCATGTCTTGTTATCTGCAACTTTCCTAAAGGATAAAATAAATGAGGAAGCCATCTTGTTTTCCACCTCACTGGCTCTAGCATGCTATAGGAGATCACCATGACAACAGGAGCTGATTTGCCTGGTGTGAAGACAACAGTATAGGCCTCATTTCCTAAATGCATGTTTCTACTGAAGTAGAATCACCAATTAAAAGACTCTTTTCTGTCCTTGGGGGCTTTACAGATGTAAATGGTGATGAGAAGCTGGCTGGTCAGCTGCTACACCTCAAACTGCCTCCTGATTATCAAGACATGAGAGGACTTGCCTTTAAATTGTTATAAAAATTTAAGCCTACACTGTTCTAACTTATACTACTTTAATTCTCAAAACAAATATACTTGCTTGAAATTGTGAGCTACTGTCTTTCTTATAATTTGTTATAACTCTTACAACACCCCCCCAAAAAAACACAGTTCTGAATGTCTTTTTATGTCTTTATATTATGACATTATAATACAGTTTTATCTTTGCATGGCACACATGGAACAAATATAGAACAGAATCATAAAAATTGAGGGTCTTTTTTAAGAGTTTAAAATGTGAATTCAAAAGTGAAATTTAAATATTCATCTGAATGTATTTCTATAGAATGTCTTTATGACTTAAAGCAAGACAATACAAAGCAGGAATTTTTAATTATCCAAATTAAAAAAAAAAATTTTTTCTTTGCATTTAGGAGCTGAAACTAGTTTGATTTTAATTTGTTTTGATTTTAAAAAAAGAACTGTGCATCTGTATTGCAGGACAGGAAGCTAGAAAACTTAACTCAGATGTTTCTCAATAAACATAGCAATTTTTTAAATGCCAATCAATACTGTTTTTACATACAATGATAAATAACCATTTGACAGCTATCACCCTAAGAAATATGATTATATGAATTTCTCCTTTTTGTAATGACTTCATAGATGCACATTTCAGTTTTGACATCTTACTATCCTTACAAATGCAATGCTATAAACACACACAGGAAGTTGCTCAAATACTAGTGATTTTTATATTAAGGAAAAACATATAAGAAACTCAGCAAAATTAATTCTGAAGTAAAACCACACATTTCTATAAAAAGGCATACGAGAAAGGCATATGTTGTCAAATAGTAGTCTTCAGAAATGATGTGCTCAGAATTCACAGCACACACTGGCAAATTTTCTAATGTGTGTTTGTGTGTTTAACTGTTTCTTTGTATAGCTAATTAAATGTTTGTTGCAAAGTCTCATGGGAGGCTCATTTGCATATACCTTGTTATAATAGCTAAACACATTCTCCCTAAGTATTGCCTGATGAATAGATATTTCACAAATGCTTGCCATGGACACAACAACAAACTCCTAACACCTGTGATTATGACTGTAGTTCAGCCAGTGTTCTAGCTGTATAATTAGCCTCCTTCAGGAAACGCTCAGTTGTTTATGAAAGGTTATGAGAGCAACACCATGTCTTAATTCTCAATGTTTAATGAATTGAATCCATACTTTAATGTGAATTCACATACATATCAGATTTTAGGAGAAAATGTCATATTAATACATAGTGTCATATAATGTCAAGAAAATGCCCTCTTGGAGTACTTTACAGGAAGTAAGATATTAATAGCTGCCTTCCAGCTTTAGCTAGAGACGAAAACAGCATGCAGCAGCCCAAAAGAACAGAAGGTAACTTGGGAAGTCACATTGGCACCTATATGAAGGAAAGCTGCAATGTTGTGATGTGTTCTTAGCTCTACAGACACCAGATGAAAGCGAAACGTCTTCACTCCATTCATTTCCTATGAGTAATTGGTGGGCTAATTAATAAGCCCCTAACACATTCAAATGAAACCTTTGCAAACCAAATACTGTTTTGCTATTTCTTTCACATATTTCTGACTCTGTTAAATATGTCTTCCTACATATTTTTAACATGCCCAAATCTAGCATCATCTGTTAATTTAATTGTTTTTTTTTATTGTCCTTTCCTGTAGATAATTTTAAAAGCCGTAAATTTGGACTTTTGAGGATGGCTCAGCAGTAACATACTTGTCTAGTAGGTCCTGACCTCTAGTCATAGAATCGACAAAAGTAAAAACTATCCCACATAAAACTATAGAGGGCTCCTGTCAATGTTCATTGTACTTTTTCATTAAATCCATTTTACTTCATGAGACAGCCAATTTACCTGGCTTTAAAAATGCCAGGATTGAGTGGATGCTGCATTTATGGTGAAAAGAATCTTGGGCATTTCTTTCAAAGGAAAATCTAAGATCAGTCTCAGTGATAGCAGCCAAAATGCTTATACATGAGCAAATCCTATTAAGTAAACTATATTAAAAGGATGATACACTAATATGCATGTATACATGTGAGAACCCATATGTATAAGTCAAGTATATGTCAAGGCCACATGTGCCTGCAGATGTACCAACTGGTACTGACTACTTGAAGTGGCCATGTGGAATAAGATTGGTGTGAAAATTAGGAGTACTTTTATTGTTTGCTATATTCCTCCAAGTTTTATAACAATCATGGCTTATATATTTATCTATTTAAAGTTTCTGTTATGTTAATTTAGATAGTTGTAGGGGACATGCATGTGGAGATCAGAGCACAACTTTTTGGGTTCAGTTTTGTTCTCCCATCTGAGTCCTAGGGATAAAGCTCTGATTATCAGGCTTGGCAGCAAGACCCTTTATCTGATAAGCCATCTCACCAGCCCTGCATTTATTATTTATTTATTACTGACATGTTTATGAAACAACTGAAGCCATGTCATTAAAGAAAATAAAACAATCATTTATATATCCAACAAGAGACAAACTATATACTACCTATTATACTACATTACTAAAATTATATTTCAACCAATTTCTATTTTAATATATGTGTTAGAGTATGCCTGAATACTCTGCTGTTACCACATCAGTTGAGATTCTATCCAAGACGTCATCTAGAAAGCCTTGTAAAAGGGTAGTTTCTAGATATTTTAAAATACCAATTTTAATTCATCATTTGGCTATGCTGAACATAGAACTTGGGTTTATCAATCAAGAGACAATAAAACTAGGAGTAAAGATTAATTAGTGTTGCTATGGTTGCTACCATTTCTATGACTTTAAACTATTTATCTGATCTGTTCAACATCAGGTTCTTCACTTCACAAAAGGGTATCACAATAAAATCAATTTCTTCAACTCTGTAAGAATTAAATGCAGTGTTTTGGGTTTGTTTTGTTTTGTTTTGTTTTGTTTTGTTTTGTTTTGTTTTGTTTTGTTTTGTTTTGTTTCTGGATATTCTTGCTGGATAGTCCAGCCTGGCTTTCAACTCCTGTTATTCTGGGTTTTTTGCCTCTGTCTCCCAGAAATTCTATCATTATAGCGGTGCACCATGATGCCCAGGCATCTTTGCAGTCTGTGTAACATGTTTAGAACAGAACCTGGCACTTTATGAAAATAAAGTAAATATGGTATTTAATTGAGTAATGAATTCAATATGAAGTTATTGCAAGATGGTCCCAGCTATCTGAAATCTTTGGAACAAAGAAAGTTGTAGGCATTCTAATAAATAAATTGCTATAAATTACATATGTAGATGTATAGGTAAATAAACAAGAACTACTAGATTTGTTCTGACAAGCAATGTTATAATTTATGTTCCAATTGAATGGAGAAACAAACTAAAATGTATGTCTAAAGTACTCTTTACAATATTCTCTTGGGAAAACCATGTGAATCAGCAAATACAACACAAGCCCCATCTTGGATACTGCTCCTTATGGTGGTTTGAATGAAAATGGCCCCCATAGGCTCATATGAAATGGCACTATTAAGGGATGTGGAATTGTTGGAGCAAGTGTGTCACTATGAATGGTCTTTGAGGTTTCAGCTCAAATGAGGCCCTTTGCATCTCTCTTCCTGATGCCTGCTGATCCAGATGTAGAATTCTCAGCTACCTCTCCAGCATCATGTCTGTCTGCATGCCACCATGCTCCCACCATAGCAATAATGGACTAAACCTCTGAACCTGTAAGCCAGTTTCAATTAAATATTTTCCTTTATAAGACTTGATACAGTCGGGGGCTGGAGAGATGGCTCAGCGGTTAAGAACACAGACTGCTCTTCCAGAGGTCCTGAGTTCAAATCCCAGCAACCACATGGTGGCTCACAACCATCCGTAATGAGATTGGATGCCCTCTTCTGGTGTGTCTGAAGACAGCTACAATGTACTCATCAATAAAAAATAAATAAATAAATATTAAAAAAAAAAAAAAGACTTGATACAGTCATGGTGTTTCTTCACAGAAATAGAAACCCTAACTAAGACACTCCTTACAGAGTCTCAGTACAAATTGCAGATGCAGGACTTGGAAGCAATAGAAACCTGAGTCTCTCTCACAGATCCCTTTTCTTGAGTGGTCATGAAATATCCTACACAGCCTGCCCCAAACTGTATTTCCCATTCCCTCCCCTTGTCCCACCCTGACACCTAGTTGATCTTCTTCCAACATTCTAGCAACCTCTGGTCTAGCGGTGGTACAGACGAATTGACACTCTCAGACTTGTAAAGGGGAATTTGGTACTCACCTTTAGATTATTTATGGGGAAATAGTATACCACACATATCACTACAGCTGCAATAATAACACGTCATGGTTACTCATCTGTCATGGTTTCAGGCGAGATCACCCTAGTGAGTAAGATATGATCAGATCAAGGTCAGCATGAAAGGGGTTCAGACAAAACTTACAATTCTCAGAATTTCTGAGATTGTGAAACTGTAGATAAGAAGTCAATGACATTTGTTACCCAAATACTACATGTTATCCTCTGTCTTGTAAAATTTTTCTCCTCTGTAGCATATATTTGTATATATGCTTCGAGATCCAATTCACATAAAATTATACTGATAACCATACTCCTTTTGAGAGCTATTATGAGTATGTTGAGAGTATTTTAGTATGTACCCCCCACCTCATTACTATGATGACAATGTGTAACAATTCTTTTTGTGCACATGTTTACATATAAGGCACTACTTTTTAGCTTTTTACTTTTTGGTTTTGCTTTTAGAAGCAGGAATTTTCTTTTTAAATAAGCAAGCATATGGCATAAACTCAATATCAACTGCACAATACCATTAACCTATGATCATTTGGGACTATGAAAAAAAAAACAAATGTGAAAAAAACAATCATAAATAATTCATGAAGCGGATCCCCAACAATTCCCTCAATGATGTATGCACAGTTCCAACAAGATTGGAAAGGTTTAACTTACACATGAGTAGATTAAGAATATTTAGTAGATGATAATTAAACAAGTAAGGTTGTAAATGGGAACCCAGTATTGAGGAAGTCATCCAGGTGAGTTAGAGGGAATCATTCATGGCAGTAAAAGATAAGGTCCAGTCCTAAGGAACTCAGGGCAGTGCAATAGCACAGAAGGTTTTACTCTACAGCACAATCAGACTCCAGGATTTTTATGATCCTCTATTGGACAAGGAAAAGCCAGTGGACAGAAACTGAACAATAAATCTTTCAATGGTATGTTGTGTTTTGGTAGGCAGTTTACAGTGACTAATAAGCAAAACATTTTCAGGTACATGGTTGATGTAGAAAACCATTCCTCATTCCTGAACAGTGAACCATGGAAAACAAATACACATAAGTTTATCTGATCATGAGATCACCCGAGTGAGTATGATATGATCAGATCAAAGTAATCATGAAAGGGGTTCATACAAAACTTATAATTCTCAGAAATTCTGAGATTTACTGAAAACTGTTAATAGTATTCTAAAGAAAAATTGATAATTGAAGGATGTGTTTTGGAAATGTTTCTTGTACTTTATCCCAATTCCATGGTGTGACTAATGTTTCTCTTCCCAAAATGTATTGCCTCTAACATGAATAATTTCTCAATACTAAGGACCAGTAAACACCAGGGCAGCAAGATGAGTCACAAGGGAAAGGTGCTTTCTGCCCAGCCTGATAATTTAAAGTCAATCCCCAGAGCCCACATGGTAGAAATAGAGAACTAACTCTAGCAGGTTGTCCTCTTACACCTACATGTGAAACACAAATACGAACATATACTCACATACACACTAAAAAATAATAGATGTCTATATTGCAGTTGGTTCACCAGTGGTTATCCTGTTGGTCACAACCCCCAATATGGGTTCCATAACAGATAGCCTGCATATCAGATATATGCATATATCATGATCTATAACAGTAGCAAAAATACAGTTACGAAGTTACAATGAAATAATTTTATGATTTGGAGTCATCACAACATGAGGAACTGTATTAGAAGGTAGCAGCAGTAGGAAGGTTGAGAGTCATTGGTTTAGACACTTATGTAAACACAAATCTTTCATTTTAATAACTTTGGTCTAATAAGGAGCCTAAATATTGACCCTAACTGCTTATTCCACTGAATCCTACAGGGTCTTATCTAGTGTGCTTTCCCATTCTGATGTGAATATGCTACCCCCATAAATAACTCTGAAAATCTGTGTGAGCTGCCATAGCTATGCCGATTCATTCCTAGGTGGGTATGGCCTTGAGGTAGTAAGAGAACATGAGACATTCCACATAGAATTAAACCAAAAATAGAAAAAGAATAGAGAAATACACAGACTTCCTTTCTGAAATTTCTGTGTTCAATGAAATGACACACATGTGAATGTACATTCCTCCTTCCCAATTTCTCATTCCCTGTAAGAATTGGTTTCAAAGTAAACTATTTTCTCCCAGCAAATCAAGAGGCTGTGTCTTCAGCCATGCCTTGTTAATCCTGGTCTTTCCCTAAGTGACTCTACTGAGTCTTTTGAGCCAGTCTCCCTTAGAAACCAATTCAGACTCTTATACAAGAAATGATATTCAGGGACCATGCTGCAAAAATATATACCACGCTGAACAAAACAAAATATCCTTTTCTCTTGAACAGTGGACATTTATAAATAAATGTTTCAATTAAATTAGCAAATCGGCAGAAGTCATTTCTTTCTTAAACTAAAAGTTCATGCTGACCTTAGAATAACACCCATATGTTAAAAATCCATTAAATTCTTAGTTCTATCTTGTTGGTATGAACTTTATTATTATTTAATCACATATATTTAATTCATATTTAGATTATATTACTGCAACTGATCCATGTCCTTTCTGAAACAAAGAGGAACAAAAATAAACAAAGCTTGCCTCATAAAATTTAAATGAATCTATACTCAGAAAAGTACAATCATGTATGAAAGCAATGGGCTGGAAGACCACTACAATTACTTTTCTATATAGCCAGCAAAAGACCTTGAAAAAAAATTAAGCAGAATTTGTACATTTTCAAGAGTAAATATACTCATATCTTCCTCCATCTCACAAATGCATATTTTTGTTCTATACTCTTCTATACATATTTAGCACAATGTTATGCTCAATATGGAGTTTGAATAATTTTATGATGATTACATACATGATAAAAAGGCAATAAAATAGAGTTCTTGAATCTCTATGAAACTTCTTCCTTCATCTGTCTATGTGTGTGTGCATAAACGCACAAACATGCACACACACACACACACACACACACACACAACCTGAAAAGACATGTAACTCTATTACCTCATTTATATCCCAGCCTAAACCTGAACAGATTAAGTGCTGATATATTGGACATAGATGAGTGCACACAGGAGCTCCTACCTAAATGATGCTGCTATGTCCTGGCCAAGTCTTAGTGCATTGTTTCCTCACAGCTTAAGCAGAGGCAACATGATGGATAGCAGACCTATCTGTTTCAACAAAAAGAAAACACACCAGTTCATCAATTGGACAAACTTTCTTATCTCTGAATTTGAAGACGGATTTGTCAAAATGATCTTTACGTAAGGGACAGCAAGCTCCATAATGTCCCCCATAGCAATTTTCCAGGCGATATAGATGCGTTCCACATAGCTATTCCTTATATTGCTCTGACACTCGCGGAGTACATTTTAAAAGTTGTAGTTCTATAAAAGTGTGGGGGCAGGGTAAAGTTGGAGAGGGCCAAGTAAAAGGAAGTTGGCAGAAAGACAAGGTACAAGAGTATGTTTTACTCTGTGTCTGCCTAAAAAATACTGACAGAAGAGTTAATACTTCGAATACATTGCCCAGTGCCAATATCTCTCCTGGGTTTCCAAAAGAAGTTATCTGGAAGATCATGACCAAGATTTAAGACATGCTACCAGACATACAGATGACAAAGCTGCCATGATTTATTTGTGCTGTTCAGCAGCTAGGCAAAGTGCACATAAAGTAATTCATAGGTAGGTTCGGCTTTCTCCCTTCCCTTATTTCTTCAGAAAAGTAACTCTGTATTTTGAATAAACATTTAGAGGCATCCAAATCCTTATTCACAGAGTAGTGTGTACAACTTATATGGACATCCCAAACCTTGCTTTACTCATAGTACAATAGATAGCTTTGTGGAGTTTTATTACTCTTAAAAAATAACTTTTTTAAGAGTAACAAAACTATATTTTAAGGATTTATAATTTACTTAAAAAATAAAGGTCAGAGATGCAAATTGTAAGAGTGGATGTCTTGCCTATCACTTAAAAACAGACTATGTATTTTATAACAGTAACTACAACTCAGAGAGACTTTGAGGTAGAATCAGGTTTTAAAATTACCACTGACATAGTTGGGACACATGTCTTCACCTTTTTTAATTTTGGTACCATTGCTTGTGAAAAATTGTGTAGAAGAGGTGTTTTTACTTGGTGGCTACAATATGCTTGAAACACAATACACACTATTCAGTCAGTTTATCAAGTTACACATACACACACACACACACACACACATGAACACCCTCTCACCCACACACACACACACATACCCACACACACAAGTCGCTGTATATGGGAGCTTGAAGTGTCCTCACCAGGTAAAGTGTTACTCTTGCAAACATGAAGTCCTGAGTTTGAGCCCTATAACTGATATAAAATAAAACATCAACAAACAATCAAAAATAAATAGGTATGGAAGTGTGCTTCTACTCCCAGAGCTTGGGAGAAAGAGACAAGCAGGTCCCTGGGACTCATCAGCTAGTCTACTTGATTGATTTCCATGCCAGCAATAGATGCACATGTCATAAAATAAGATTCTCTAGCATCCACATGCACATGTGCACATATACAGGCAAAGCCCACCCAAAAACTCCCACACACACATACACACACACTCCCACACACGCATGCACGCACATGTGTGCGCACACAAAGAACCATAGCTAAAGTCCTTCAAAACTACTACTCACCTCAGAATTGACTCCTGTCTTTTTAAACATATTGAGATTCTAATTCATGTCACTTACTGTTTGTTTAATGATTTGTGCTACACTAATGTCAAAATTTATTATAAATCACCTATTTAAATAAAAGGAAAAATTAAGATCATCTAGTTTTTTTTTTTTAAACTGGATTTCTAGTGTGTGGAAACATGTGTGTCTCTGTGTCTAAATGTATTTTCTAGAACCTTGTGGCACAGCTCTTCATATCCAAATATGACCCAGAGAGAGCTGGTCTCCCAGGAGTGCTGTCACTCCTAAGTTCACAGGTGAGACCACCACTTCTGCTCAAATAACTGGCCAAAGAGGACCCACTAGGAGACCAAAGGGCACAGGAACAGCAGAGCACCTGGGGACAGGATCTTTCCTGTTTCCATCAGTGCCATGGACCTAACACTGTGACAAGCTCTCCACAACCAAAGCCTTCCCAGAGAGAACTGGTCTCTAAGGAGTGCTAATACACCTAAAATCACAGGATCACAGGATCACAGGATCACAGGAGGGACATACTGCAATCAGACACAGCAAGACCAACTAACACTAAAGATAACCAGAAGGTGAGAGGCAAGCACAAGAACATAAGCAACGGAAACCAAGGCTACTTGGCATCATCAGAACCCAGTTCTCCCACTACAGCAAGTCCTAGATACCCCAACACACTGGAAAAGCAAGATTTGGATTTAAAATCACATCTCATGATGATGACAGATGACTTTTAAAAGGACATAAATAACTCCCTTAAAGAAGTACAAGAGAACACAGGTAAACAGGTAGAAGCCCTTAAAGAGGAAACATAAAAAAAATCTCTTAAAGAATTACAGAAAAACACAAGCAAGCATGTGAGAGAATTGAACAAAACTATCCAGTACATAAAAATGGAAGTAGAAACAATAATGAAATCACAAAGGGAAACAACCATGGAGATAGAAAACCTAGGAGAAAGATCAGGAGTCATAGATGCAAACATCATCAACAGAATAGAATCTCAGGTACAGAAGATATCATAGAAAACATTGACAGGATAGTCAAAGAAAATGCAAAACGCAAAAAGCTCCTAACCCAAAACATCCAGAAAATCCAGGACACAATGAGAAGACTTAATCTAAGGATAATAGGTATAGATGAGAGTGAAGTCAATCTAAGGATAATAGGTATAGATGAGAGTGAAGATTCCCAACTTGAAGGGCCAGTAAATATCTTCAACAAAATTATTGAGGAAAACTTCCCTAACCTAAAGAAAGAGATACCTATGAACATATAAGAAGCCTACAGAAATCCAAATAGATTGGACTAGAAAAGAAATTCCTCCCATCACATAATAATCAAGATACCAAATGCACAAAGCAAAGAAAGAATATTAAAAGCAGTAAGAAAAAATGGTCAAGTAACATATAAAGACAGACCTATCAGAACTACATCAGATGCCTACAAGAGACTCGAAAAGCCAGAAGATCCTAGGCAGATGTCATATAGACCCTAAGAGAACACAAATGCCAGCCCAGCAAAACTCTCAATTAATATAGATGGAGAAACCAAGATATTCCATGACAAAACCAAATTTACACAGTATCTTTCCACAAATCCAGCCCTACAAAGTATAATAGATGGAAAATTCCCATACATGAAGGGAGTTTTTCTACACTCTAGAAAAAGCAAGAAAGTAATCTTCTTTCAACAAACCCAAAAGAAGATAGCCACACAAACATAATTCCACCTCTAACAACAAAAACAATAGGAAGCAACAATCACTTTCCTTAATATCTCTTAACATAAATGGACTCAATTCTGCAATAAGAAGATATAGATTAACAGATTGGATACAAAATCAGGGCCCAGCATTTTGTTGCATATAGGAAACACACCTCAGTGACAAAGACAGACACTACCTCAAAGAAAAAGGCTGGGGGAAAAAAAATCTTCCAAGCAAATGGTCCCAAAAAACAAGCAGGAGTAGCCATTATAATATCAAAAATGAATTTCAACCAAAAGTTATCAAAAAAGATAAGGAAGGACACTTCATACTCATCAAAGGAAAAATCTACCAAGATGAACTCTCAATTCTAAACATCTATACTTCAAATGCAAGGACACCCACATTCATAAAAGAAACTTTACTAAGCTCAAAGCACACACTGTACCTCACACAATAATAGTGGGAGATTTCAACACTACGCTCCCATCAATGGACAGATCAGGGAAACAGAAACTAAGCAGAGACAAAGTAAAACTAAGAGAAGTTATGAACTAAATGGATTTAGCAGAAAGCTACAAAACATTTTATCCTAAAATAAAAAAATATACCTTCTTCTCAAGACCTCATGGTACTTTCTCCAAAACTGACCGCATGATTGGTCACAAAACAGGTCTCAACAGATACAAGAAGACTGAAATAATCCCATGCATACTATCAGATCACCACAGACTAAGGCTGGTCTTTAATAACAACAAAAACAACAGAAAGCCAACATACATATGGAAGCTGAACAAAGTTTTAGTCAATTATAACTTGGTCAAGGAAAAAATAAAGGAAGAAATTAAAGACTTTTTTAGAATTTAATGAAACTGAAGGCACAACATACCCAAACTTATGTGATACAATGAAAGCAATGCTAAGAAGAAAACTCATAGCTCTGAGTGCCTACAAAAAGAAACTGGAGAGAGCATACACTAGCAGTTTGACAGCATGCCTGAAAGCTATAGAACAAAAAGAAGCAAGAGGAATAGACAGCAAAAAATAATCAAACTCAGGGCTAAAATCAACCAAGTAGAGACAAAAAGAATTATGCAAAGAATCAATAAAACTAGGAGCTGGTTCTTTGAGAAAATCAACAAAATAGAAAAACTCTTAACCAGATTAACCAGAGATCACAGATACAGTGTCCAAATTAACAACATCAGAAATGAAAAGGGAGACATAACAACAGAAACCAAGGAAATTCAAAAAATCATCAGATCCTATTACAAAAGCCTATACTCAACAAAACTGGAAAATCTGGATGAAATGGACAATTTTCTAGACAGATACCAGACACCAAGGTTAATCAGAATCAGATAAACCATTTAAATAGTCCCATAACCCCTAAAAAAATAGAAGCAGTCATTAAAAGTTTCCCAACCAAAAAAAGCACATGACCTGATGGGTTTTGTGGAGAATTCTGTCAGACTTTCAAAGAAATCCTAATACCAATACTCTTTAAACTATTCCACAAAATAGAAGCAGAAGAAACACTACCCAACTCATTCTATGAAGCCACAATTATGCTTATACCTAAACCACATGAAGACCCAACAAAGAAAGAGAACTTCAGGCCAATTTCCCTTATGAATATCGATGCAAAAATACTCAATAAAATTCTCGCAAATTAAATCCAAGAACACATCACAATGATCATCCATCATGATCAAGTAGACTTCATCCCAGGGATGCAGGGATGGCTCAATATAGAGAAATCCATCAACATAATCCATTATATAAACTAACTCAAAGGAAGAAAACCACATGATTATCTAAGTAGATGCTGAGAAATCATTTGACAGAAGTCAACATCCCTTCATGGTAAAAGTCTTAGAAAGTTCAGGAATTCAAGGCCCATACCTAAACATAGTAAAAGCAATACACAGCAAACCAGTAGCCAACATCAAACTAAATGGAGAGAAACTTGAAGCAACCCCACTAAAACTAAGGACTAGACAGGGCTGCTCATTCTCTCCCTACCTATTCAACATAGTACTCAAAGTCCTAGCCAGAGTAGACAAGAAAAGAAGGTCAAAGTGATACAAATTGGAAAGGAAGAAGTCAAAATTTCACTATTTGCAGATGATATGATAGAATACTTAAGTGACCCCAAAACTTCCACCAGAGAACTCCTAAACTTAATAAACAACTTTAGCAAAGTGGCTGGATATAAAATTAACTTAAACAAATCAGTAGCCTTCCTCTACTCAAAAGATAAACTGGCTGAGAAAGAAATTATGGAAATGACACCCTTCACAATAGTCACAGATAATATAAAATACCTTGGTGTGAATCTAACCAAGCAAGTGAAAGATCTGTATGACAAGAACTTCACGTCTCTGAAGAAAGAAATCAAAGAAGATCTCAGAAGATGGAAAGATCTCCCATGCTCATGGATTGGCAGGATAAATATAGTAAAAATGGCCATCTTGCCAAAAGCAATCTACAGATTTAATGCAATCTCCATCAAAATTCCAACTCAATTCTTCATAGATGAAGAAAGGGCAATTTGCAAATTCATTAGGAATTTAAAAAAATCCAGGATATTGAAAACTATTCTCAACAATAAAAAAACTTCTGGGGGAATCACCATCCATGACCTCAAGCTGTACTACAGAGCAATAGTGATAAAAAATAAATGCATGGTATTTGTACAGAGACAGGCATGTAGATCAATGGAATAGAGTTGAAGATCCAGAAATGAACCCATACACCTATAGTCACTTGATCTTTGACAAAGGAGGTAAAACCATCTCATAGGAAAAAAAAGGCAGCATTTTTCAACAAATGGTGCTGGTTCAACTGGAGGTCAGTATGTAGAAAAAATCTAAATTGATCCATTCTTTTCTCTTTGTACAAAGCTCAAGTCCAAATGTATCAAGGACCTCCACATAAAACCAGGTACACTGAAACTAATAGAAGAGAAAGTGGGGAAAATCCTTGAACACATAGGCCCAAGGGAAATTTTCCTTAACAGAACACCGAGGGCGTATGCTCTAAGATCAACAGTTGACAAATGAGACCTCATAAAATTGCAAAGCTTCTGTAAGGCAAAGTACACTGTCAATAGGACAAAATGGCAACCAACAGATTGGGAAAAGATCTTTACCAATCCTACATCTGATAGAGGGCTAATACACAATATATACAAAGAACTCAAGAAGTTAGACTCCAGAGAACCAAATAACCTTATTAAAAATGAGGTACAGAGCTAAACAAAGAATTCTCAATTGAGGAATATTGAATGGGCCAGAAACACCTAAAGAAATGTTCAGCATGCTAAGTCATCAGGGAAATGGAAATCAAAACAATCCTGAGATTCCACCTCATGCCAGTAAGAATGGCTAAGATAAAAAATCTCAGGTGACAGCAAATGCTGTCCAGGATGTGGAGAAAGAGGAACACTCCTCTATTATTGCTGGAATTGCAAGCTGGTATAACCACTCTGGAAATCAGTCTGTTGGTTCTTCAGAAAATTGAACATAGTACTACCTGAGGACCCAGCTATACCACTCCTGGGCATATACCCAAAAGATACTCCAACATATAACAAGGACACATTTTCCACTAGGTTCATAGCAGTCTTATCTATAATAGCCAGAAGCAGGAAAGAACCCAGATGTAATTCAACAGAGGAATGGATACAGAAAATGTGGTACATTTACACAATGGAATACTACTCAGCTTTTAAAAACAATGAATTTATGAAATTCTTAGGCAAATGGATGGAACTAGAAAATATCATAATGAGTGAGGTAATCCAATCACACAAGAACACAATGGTATGCACTCACTGATAAGTGGATATTAGCCCAAATGCTCGGAATACCCAAGATACAACTCACAGACCATATGAAGCTCTAGAGTAAGACCAAAATATGGATTCTTCAGTCATTCTTAGAAGGGGGAACAAAATATTCACTCACAGGAGATATATGGTGGGAGGGACTTGGGAGGAAGAGAGGAGGAGGGAAAGGGGGAAAAGGGGGCAGAATCAGGTATTTGAGGAGACAGGATGATATACAGAGGGTCAGGAATTTGAACAGAGGAATGTACCAGTGGGAATCGGGAGCTGGGAACTCCCAGGACCCAACAGGGATGAGGTTAGCTGAAATACCACACAAAGGAGAGAGAGAGAACCTGTAGAGACCATATTCAGAGGTTGGGCAAGGCCCCAAGTTGGGGGATGAGGCCACACACTCATCTCCAAATTTTTAACCCAGAATTGGTCCTGTATAAAGGAAATATGAAGACAAAATGTGGAGCAGAGACTGAAGGAAAGGCCATCCAGAGACTGCTCCACGTGAGGATCCATCCCATATACAGACACCAAACTCAGACACTATTAGGGATGCCAAGAAGTGCTTGCTGACAAGAGCCTGATATAGCTGTCTCCTGAGAGGCTCTGCCAGAGCCTGAAAAATACAGAGGTGTATACTCTCAGCCAACCTTTGGACTGAGCATGGGCTCCCTAATGGAAGAGTTAGAGAAAGGACTGAAGGAGTTGAAGGGTTTTACTACCCCATAGGAAGAAAACCAATATCAACCAACCAGACCCACAGAGCTCCCAGAAACTAGTACACATTGAGGGACTCATGGCTCATATGTAACAGAGGATGGCATTGTCTGGCATCAATAGGAGGAGAAGCCCTTGGTCCTGTGAAGGCTTGATTTCTCAGTGTAGGGGAATGCTAGGGTGGGGAGGCGGGAGTGGGTGGGTGGGAGGGGGAACACCCTCATAGAACAGGGGGCGGGGGGGATGGGATGGGCGGTTCCAGAGGGGAAATCGGAGAAAGAGGATAACATTTGAAATGCAAATAAATAAAATATCCAATTTAAAAAGAAAGTAAAACAATCCCTAAATTTTTTTTAAATATATTTTCTGTGTTTCTTGTGGTTTTTTTCCTTTGCTCTTTTTGTTCTCTATGTTATACCATAGTCAAGTTCGGTTTTGTTTTATCTTATTCTAATTTTGTCTTACTTTATTATTGTCTTTTAGATGTCTGTCTGTTTTATAATAGACATGGTGTGGATTCAGATGGGAGGGGAAGTGTGGAAATTGCTTCTTCTTGGGGTTGATCTAGTGATGCTGTGTATACAAATCCTAAATTCTGACCCCCAAGATCTGAGTGTCCCCTCCCAGGTTTTTCACTACAGTAGCCTTTGTTGTGTAAACCGTGCTCTCCAATTTAAAACTGTTGGTTAAATAAAAGTGACTACAGCTGGGGAGAACAGAATTAGGTAGGCAGGATTTCAGCTACCAGGCTAGGGGTTGCAGGTAGAGGCCAAGATGAGGGGGAAAAAAGGAGAGAAGAGTGGGGAGAAGAAGGGAGAAGGAAAAATAAGATGTAGAGAACAAAGATCCCCATTGGATGCCAGGGACCAGGAGCACATGGCCAGGAGAAGTGGCCCCTGATGATACACTTCTGCTCACACTGAGCAGAAGTAACTCAGGTGAGACTCAAGCAACAAGGACTTGGAGAGGGCAACTGGGGAATTAACAGTCTAGAGTATAGAAAAATAGAATAGGGCTAATTCGTCCAGAAATTTTGCTAAAGCTGATTTTAAAAATCCACAGGACTCTGTCTCTATTATTAGGGGGCTGGCTGGGCCATATTAATAACTAATAGGGCTATTGAATAACACTTTAAAATACCATTTACAGGTTCTCTCCTTCCACCATGTGGATCTAGAAGATCAAACTCAGATTATGAGGCTTTTGAAGGCAAGAATCTTCCACAGAGCCACCTCATTGCCCCATTTCTCCAATCTTACAAATAAGCAGAACATCATCTTTTCTCTGCCAAATCCTAAACTTCCTAGAACCAAGCAATGGCTGAGAAAGGCAATGGAAAGACTCACATGGTAAACGGACAGCCTGGCGCTAGCTGTATGTGGCTTTAAGGTGTTTCATCTAAACTTGTTCTCTGAGATGTGCTTTAATCAAATGAGCGTGTTAATAGGAGCACACAAAAAGTTACTCTCATGTTATCATTAATTATGACTTAAGAAAAGTCATCTAAACCACTGGATGTCAGTTTCTATAGTGATATTTCTTTTCAGAACAGAAGTAATGTCATGCTTACCACTTGTGTGTAGGTCAATGGATTTGTGTCATGTTTCACCAGCTAAGCTCACTACAGTTTTCGAAGGGCTATTTTTTTTTCTATTCTTACTTTTCTCTGTGTGCAGCTGGCTGATTTTAGCTGTTTTCAACACAGTGCTGCTAGTGACTTCACCTGCTTCATTCCATATTGTTGTGGCAGAACAGTTTACATCTTGAAGTGACTAACAAGACTTAAGAGCAAGGCCACTGGAAATGGGTCTTAGGGCCCCCTTTCCAGCAGTAGCAGCTGCTCTAAGGCTGCCCATATCATAATTTAACATTGGGAACTTGTCTTAAAACAGCTCTCTTTGATACCAGATGTCCAACAATGGCTAGTCTCACAGGCTCTGCGCAACTCCGCAAAGCTCACACATGTCACTTTGCTCTAAGATGCACTTTATCAAGAGCATGTCTCCACATCATCTCCTAGCTTGCCCCTCCCCCAATCTGGAGCAAAGGAAGACACTGGGGTGAGATTCAGAGACTCCCCTGGATTGATTGGTACATCTTTGCCTTATCTCGAGCCTTCCATGTATCAGGATAGTTTTGTGCACTTTGGCGAAGCTGAGAACAGATTGATGCCAATAAGCCATTTGAGATAAGAACTAATTGGAAACAGAAGGTTGAAGAATGATTATGTTGGGGGTGAGCAAAGGGGACAGACAAATAATTATTCAGGCAGAATTTCTTTACACAAAAGGCAGATGGAAGAAAGAACAAAACTCCAAAGTCTGTGGCAGGAAGAAGCAGCTGCACACTTCTTTTCTGTGGAAAAGCAAACAGTCACTGACTGGTTTGGTAATGGCCTCAGAGACCCCTAGGGATTCACAGTCATGTTGGCAACCCACAGCCTGTAAAATAACCCAGTGGTCTAAACTATATTTGAGGTACAAATATAGTTTATTTGTAGAGATGAGATATAAAAGAAAGACCCATGGATCACTGGTAAGTTACAGCAGAGAGTCTAGCAAGTAAGAAGGCAGGACCCCGCAGCATAAGCATATTTTGTAGGCACCACAAGCTATTAACTAGATTTATTACATTTAACCTGATATTTCCTTTCTTAAACATAAGCCCAGCACAAACAAGATACAGGGAAAAGCAGAATCTTCTTTAAAAAATATTATGCAAGTTTATTGCAGAGTTGTTTGAATGCAACTAAGTAATGCTGTGTGAAATCTGATTTATCCTGAAAAAAAAAAGACAATAATAATTAGGAATCTAGGTAGGAAACTGTGCCTCACAATGTCAGCCCAAAGCCAAGTTTTATTAACAGCAGCCTTACTCAGCAAGGCTAACTTAGAAGCTACAAAATACCACACTGCTCATAAATATGCAAAATGAAGACAGAAAAACATTTGCCTTTTGCTGGGGTCTCAGAGTTATATATATATGCATCCATCAATCACCTATCCTATGAGTGTATGCACATACCTGCATATGTTTCTATTTATATATGTGTTGTTACATATAGTCATGGGTAATTCAAGGGTAAATTTATTGGGAGAATATTCAAGGATATTCCCTCCCAAAAACAATGGTCAAAATGTTTGTTGCCCACTCAGTTCTCTCAGCGTGAAGCCACATCCCAGAATCCATATATATATATATATATATATATATATATATATATATATATATGCATATACAGTGTGTATGTATGTATATTTTACATATATACTAATATATAATATATATACATAAATATGAGACAAAAAGAACAATTAGAAAACTTCCTAGGAAGCAAGAGCCATAATTTGGTAATAAGGAACAAGAAACAACAAGATATAGTTATTAAGGGAAACAGAACAAGGCAATAATAGATTTCAGAATAATAGATCTTATGGCAGGATGACATATGGATTGTTACAATGCTTAATGGATTTAGAGCTTTTCCAACTGATATCAAAGTACACCCAATTACAACCTCTTTTTGCCTTCCACTTTCTTTCCTTCCTCCCTTAGCAATTTGAAACTGGTCCTTGCTTCAGAAGCATTGCTATAGTTGTTCTGTCCATTCACCTTTCTTGACATTTTTCTTCTAAGCTCTGTAACTCTTCCAGTCTCACCAGATTTTTTTGCAATTTGGAGCCACATGTTTCTTTCTGTGTTGGTTAATAACAGCCTTCCTCATTACACTGTGGATTCCTTTTGAGCAGAAAATTGTTAAATCATGCTCACCATTGTTAAGTTTGGCCCCAAATAGGAGCACAGCCAGAGTAGATGCCCAAAATTGTAGTATGAATTAAAACACCAGGCCTAAAGCCTATTATGAGTCCTAGTAGCTGGGAAAAAAATGGTCAGGGGTAACAAAACTAAGTAAAGAAAACTGATATTTCCAAACAAAATCTTTACATTTTAAATATAAGTGAGACAGGGACTAGGGACATATGGCTCCACAGTTAAAAGCACTTGTTGCTCTTGCAGAGGACCCAGGTTCAGTTCCCAGCACCCACATGGTGAGTCATAGCATCTATAAATCCTGTTTTGAAGGATCCAGTACTCTCTCTGACCTCCACATGCACCAGGCATGCATGTGATATGAAGTGTGTGTGTGTGTGTGTGTGTGTGTGTGTGTGTGTGTGTGTGTGTGTATGAAACTATAAACCAAGAAATAAAAAGACAAAGATGTAGACCAAACAACAAAGAAACAAAATAGACAGTTGAGGAGCAAGGGCAAATTCAGCAATCAACATCCAATCAGTTCAAAGCGCTAAGAGAGGAGACTGGCTTCCCTGAGAATGAGCCACATGTCACAGTATAATGTCTCTGGCCTTGAATTGTAATATCAGCACTTTGCTGGACCTCAATTCTCCTGGACCGTCTCATAGATGATGGATTTGCTGACCTACCAGTCCCATGATCCCGTTTCTTAAAAACAAACCTCTTTTCTATGTAAAAATAAAATCTTATTGGTTCATTTCTCTGGAGAACAGTGATATTGTTTCCAGATTTCACTAAACTTTCTTCAGTGGACATCATAATAATATCAACAACATGGGATATGATGTGAACTGAATGGATTAATATAAATAAAAGTTTAAGACAATACCTCATAAGCCACTAATCTTCATGTAGATCTTAGATATATTTCTTGTTCTTTTGTTATTTCTCATATCACTATTAATAGTAATAGTAGTTTTTAGTTGGTCAAACATAGGCAAAAGTCATATATATATATACATATACATATATATATATATGTATATATATATATGATGTATGTATATTTGTCTCTTCTTTTTTGGCTTATGAGGTATTATTTTAAAAGTTTATTTATATTAATCCATTCACTTTACATCATATCCCATGTTGTGGATATTACTATGATGTTCACTGAAGAAAGTTTTTAAGAAACAGGATCATGGGACTGGTAGGTCGGCAAATCTATCATCTATAAGATGGTCCAGAGGAATTGAGGTCTAGCAAAGTGGTGATGTTTCAATTCAAGGCCAGAGACATTATACTGTGACATGTGGCTCATTCTCAGGGATGCCAGTCTCCTCTCTTAGAGCTTTGAACTGATTGGATGAGATTCACCTACACTACAGACAGCAATCTGCTTTACTTGACATCTGATTTAAACATTAACCACACCTCAGAGCAATCACAGTGACATGTAGATTGATGTCTCAGCAAAACATAGTGCTCTGGCTTCACTGAGTTAACACAGAAAATTAGCCATTACAGCTCACTCCAATATTCAAACATCTAATGGGTATCCTATCTAGATATTTAAATTATAAAAAACTAACAGAACCACTTAATCTGAAATCCAGTGTCTGTATCATTTTACACATACATTACTTTTTCATCACTTGTAACTCAATGACTTTACATTCATTACAGGTATTTTTGGAGTATGTGCAATGTGTGTGTGTGTGTGTGTGTGTGTGTGTGTGTGTGAGAGAGAGAGAGAGAGAGAGAGAGAGAGAGAGAGAGAGAATATTGTATTGTTTTGTTTCTATAATTTCCAAAAAATAAAAATAGTGTCTCATTTTATTTGGCAGTGCTGTTAAGTTGGAAAAAGATAAACTGCAAGATTTATCCTGTAAGGAAAACATTATTCATTATCAGTTCTCAAACAAGCTTCAGCTGCAAGGAAAGATGCAAACCTTTCAAAGCAGTCAGTGTAGCACAGTATACATAAACAGTGGAGTGACTGACTCTCCAGCATAGTTCCAAAGCAAGGCCCAAACAGAATGATTCTTGATTCTGCAGGTACAGCCAACCATGGACAATTAGAATGGCCACCTGTTCCCAACATAGCCTCTCCACCAACTATCCCACAAAACAGGTAATCCAAGTTTCGAGTCTACTCTCTGTAGATAGATACGCTATCTAGAACATCTGGACTGAAATATTAGGCTGTGCTGTAGTAGTCACTAAAGAAAATTGCAGTTTATAGCCTGTAAGTCACAGCACTATAGAGTCAAGTCCTGGCAGAAAGACATAAAGACTCATTCAACTTTAAGTTTTACATTCATAAAGTAGTCCTAGAATTTGCAATGATGGATGTCAACACATTCTAGGATATTGGGAGATACAAGTTTCCAGTCCTTTTCTCAGTGAATAATTTTTCTCAAAAGTGGAGCTTGGCTTTGCAAGAGACTACCTCTTGAGACCTCAAGTAAATATTTGTAAAGATTATTTTTTCTCTGTAACTGAAGACAACATAGGGTATCCTTGTTCATAGCTTTTATCTGGCTTTCTAAGTACACCCTGAAGCCTGGCCGGTGGATGGACTTAAACTCCACCCCTTGGCACACCTGCTTTATGAGCTGAGTCCCCAGTGGAGTCAGTGGATTGCTTCATGCCAGGAAAATAAGACTCAGCAGGTCAGTTCCTTCAAGGCAGAGCATCCAACTGGATGGCAACCATATCCATATCCATTGCCAGAAATAGACATCAGTTCATCGACAACATTTAAGTTAAAGAGTCTAAATTGAGGAATCACGGTTTTCTGTGCAATTAGGAGCATGAGAGCTGATGACTCAGAATGTCATAAAGCACTGTTTACATTTCAAACACAGAGAGCTTGATTTCGCTGGCATGAACATGAAAAAGACGGAAAGGATCTGCACAGCCACACAGGAGGCAACATGTCTCAGCAGTGAACGTTTCAGTGTGAATGACAAAAAAGAGCTTGTAGGAAAAGCTGGAGAACAAGAGAACTGAATGAAATAGTAAGGGATTTACACAGAGAGACGATGTTAAAGAGGGCAGAGCCAGGCCCTTAAAGACACGAGACAGAGAATCACACTTCAGAATATCTCCCTTGCCTGGTTTCTCCTGTTCTCGACAGTACCAGAAAATGTGTCATTGGTCCACCGAGTCCACCAACCGCGATGCCATGTTTACACAATCCTACGGGAGGCTGACCACCAGCAGGAAGACAAATAAGGAAAATAGGGTATTGTGGGACAACATGCATTGTCTGAGGCATGAGAAAACACGAAAGGAAGATATGAACTGAGGAGCTGGTTTGGTAAATGCCAGGAAAAGCCAAAAGTATCGGCCAAGAGACAATGAGCTCAAGAAGGGGAAATGATGTCCTTTCCCCAGCTCTAAGAGAGGTGTCAAAATAAACAGCCATAGGCTTGCCCAGAAAAGAGGTAGGAACGAGACACCTGGGAAAGAAATAGCAGCAATCCACTCTTCTAGGAAACACCCTAAATGGGCCGATAGCACAGTTATGTCATTTGACATGCAGGTGGCCTCATCGAAGAAGCAAAGAAGCAAAGAGAAAAGCAGACCAGACCATGCAACCGGCTGGAGCTGGGAACTGCAAGCTAGAGGGGTCATTAACATGCTCAGCCAGCAGCGGCTGTGCCCAGTGAGTTAACTGAAGCCCCCAGGTAAAACAGCAGATGAAGAGTAAAGGAGAAAGGGGGAAAGATGGGACAGGCACCAAAAGAATCACCGAAGTAAGAACAGTCAGAATTGGATTATACAATGGACTAGAAAAGGGGAAGTTTTCAGTTCAGTGGAAAGGGGAAGAAAAAGACTTTAAAAATAGAATAGGAAACTAGTGAGGAAAGAGGACTCCACCTGTGTGGAGTCCTTACCTCATTTCACAAAACTGGTTCAAGATATAATTTCATTTTCTTGGTTATGCAACACTGAAACTATTTGAAAAGACAACATTCCCTCTGTTCCTGTGTACATACATGTGTGTGTGTTGGATGTCTTCTGCAGCTCTGCTCTAGGTCATGGGTTTTGGGAGGTCATGGGGGTCAGTGTCTCTCACTAAATCCAGAGTTCACCAATTTGCCTACACTGACTGGCCACCAAGCCACAGAGATCTTCCTGTTTCTGTACTGGAGCTCTTCAGATGGGTACTGAGAAACTCAGTTCAGATATGCGTGCTCACATGACGCACCCTTTACCAAAAGGGTCAACCTCCCCTCAACCATCCCCATTCCAAAAACGAAAATAAAAGTTAGAAAATCTTAGCAAGCCCAGGTTTGAAGTTTGTTCCCAACATGCACTTTCTCAGGCCTGCAACAGTTTTACAGTTTCCATTCCAGGATATGCCACAGTCTTCTTAGGCCCGAGAGTAGGGAGCACACTGTTCAATCTTCCAGTAGTCCCTGACAGACAGTCAAGCATCTGTGATCCGGAGCAAGCTCTGTGACCGTAGGAGAAAACTATCTTAAGATGATGAGGATGCTGCAGCTCCATTACAAAGGCTTCACTGGGAGAAGTGGCACACCATTCAAAGGAAAATTCCACCTAGTGATATGCAACATTCCTTTAATCTCACCACTCTGAGGCAGAGGATGGAAGATCCCTGTGAGTCTGAGGTCAGCCATGTATCTACAATGTAGGTTCCAGGCCAACTAGGGGTACCTCTGTATGGTGACATTAGTGAGACCCTATCTTAATGGCATCGGTCATTGATTGTCTTGACGTTATTTAGCTTCTCCCTCTGTTTTGTTGCTCTTGCTGTTGTTGTTGTTGTTGCTGTAATTTTTGTGTGTTTGTTTTCTCACTCCTGAATCTGGCTGCCAATGAGAAGATCCCTGGGCATTTTTCTGCCCCTCTTTGTTAACATCCTGAAAAGGCATACTGCCAGCTCTCATAATACATGTTTAACCACTTCTGAGCCAAAGGATAGCTATCTGGTTTTATAATTATTCTGAGAATTGCCTTGGAAAATCAAACAGTCTCTTCTTACTCGTTTCATAACTTTGCTACATACTAATATATTCTCTGTCTTCTTTAGTCCTAAAAATGAATGCTTTGAAAACTGTTGACAGTAAGTCAGAAGCAAGTTAGAGGTAGAGGTTTATACCTCCTACCCCATCTGCTCCAATATTCTTAAGCCCAATATGCTTCATGTTTGTGGAAAGACATAGGGCCACATTTTTCACATCTCAGTTTCCCATGAACATAATCTCACATGGCTGAAGATTTTGTAATAGTTGCTGGAAAGTTAACACAACATGTTGGTGTTTAGCTGTTGTGATAGTGCAGGGTGTGTGTGTGTCCTTCCAAAAGGAAGGTGTTCTTTTCACCTCTTTGGGGCTGCAGCAGAAGAGTGAAAACCCTACAGTTTACATTTGCTTTGTCATCCTTGTAAGCAACCATCTGTTTTAGCTGCAGAGTACGATCTGTCAGCTTTGTTTTAGGCTGTGATCCAGTAGAAGGGGCTTGCTCATTGTTGTCTTCTTAAGAGAACCCCAAAGCAATTAACCATTCCAATACTGGCCACAAAAGAGGTGGCCACTCTCAATGTCTGTCAGGCCAGATTTTTACTTTCCCTAAGGCTGTAAGTACTACAAAAAAACAGAATAGCTATTCAGACTGTTTCATTGTTCCCTAAAGAGGCAACATGCTCTTTGTTATAAAGGCAACCTGGATTTCCTGACATACCGTTTCATTTCAATGTCTGTGCGCCAAAGATGAAACACAATCTGGGTACCTCCGACAAACAATCAAAACATGACAGTAACTAACACCCTGAAAAACCTCATTCACCACCATGAACAGTGAAGTGTCTGTCACAGGTGACTGGAGGAGTGAGTTGGTGGTTGGCAGAGAAAAGGAAGGGAAAAAAATGTGGTTGATTTGATAGTGGCTGTAATGTTTTCCTGATTGAAGAACAGTCCAAATAAATCACAAATCTGTGGAAAGAGGTGTGGCCAACAGGTCTTATGCCCTACTTTTCTTAGCAGATGATCCCTCTGTTGTCCTCCCTCCTTTCCTTTCAGTTGTGAGCATGATGTTTCGATCTCCATCCCTAACAACACAAAGCAATTAGCAAATGACTTTTGTGTTAACAACTGTTAACCAACCAGCATCTCTAAAATAAATAGCCATCCTAGAAATACAAAAATGAGGCTAAATGAATAATGTATTGTTTTGTCTTTGACATTCAGATCTCTGAAGGTTTTGAAATATCCATGTATTAACTTAATACATCTAGTCAGGCATACTTTACTTCCAACCAACTCTCTTTAACCTGCAAATTTAAAAACAGGACAAACCAGGTTGACTGTCAGATGACTCCAGATGCTACGTCTGTTGATAAGGACTTCCGATTCTGCATCTGTATCTATCTGTGCTGGGCAGACACTAGCCAGGACTGAGTAATGAGCTTGCCATCCTCTCAGGGCAGCCTCTACAAGGCATTTCGCCATTTTTCCTGACAGCTTATTAAATTCCTCGATTTTTCTAATTAGCATTTATTATGCTTTAAATAATAATTTACAGAGATATTTTACTCTGCAATTAAAGCTACCCCCTCCTCATTAACGACAGTAATTAATCCATGTCTGGTTCTTTGTGTTCCTTTTTTTATTTTTTAGCAGATTTCAAGTCCTCCTTTCTTTTCTTAACACTGAATATTTAAATGTTTTTCTTCTCTATATAAAGGTTTCCTTGTCCTTTTATCTTAAAATTTTGTCTTCTCTGATAATGTCTTACTTTTTTTTAAAGCTTTATACATAAACGGAGTTGAGGTCTAACCAATAACATGTGGTTCAGTATATACAAACATACTTCCTATTTTTCAGTAATGAGACTCACAGTTAGGAAAGTTATTGTGTTTCAAGTTAAAGACATCATTTACTTTAGCCCACTTCCTTCAACTAAGATACTTCATGTGGCTTGAAAGCTTCTGGAATACTGGATTTTAATTATTATGAGAGTCAAATATGTGTTTTCTATGCCTTGATCAATTTTAGTTTTAATGAATCTTTTTGCTCCATGAAGAAAGTCTTCGATCTGCCCTTATAGGTCTTAAGGCCCCTCTAGGTCTATGAAGATGGTCACAGTCACAGTTACATGATTATTGACTCTATGGGTAACTTTTATCCTGCTATCTACAACAAAAAAGACAAAAATCTCTACTATTGAGTTTTTGAAAGCACACTGGGGAGGAAGAAAGAGTAGACTGGTCTGGGAAGTCTGTAAAAATGTAGAAGGCAACGCATGTTTCTCAAAAAAACATGTTATGTCACTCTGCTCCAGATACCAAATGTTTTTTCTCCATGAAATTAACTACTTTGCTGTGTACACACTCTAAGTTAGTGGTTCTCAATTTGTGAGTCTCAATCCCTATGAAGGTTGAATGACCCTTTCAACAGGTTGCATACAATGTACCCTATATATCAGATAGTTACACCACAGTAGCAAAATCACAGTTATGAAGTAGCAACAAAATAATTTTATAGTTGTGGGTTACCATAACATGAGGAACTATATGAACGGGTCACATCATTAGGAAGGTTGAGAACCATTGCTCTAAGTCATTACACAATACTTCCGGTGGCTCATGTTTTTGTTGTTGTTGTTGTTGTTGTGTATTTAGTTAGGTTGAGGGACAGAAAATTCACTTTGGATTCTCTTTTCAGTTGTGCTTAAACTTGTAAACCTCACTGTTATCAAAATTCCAAAATACCTGAATCCTAGAAGAAGAACAAAGATCAAAGTCAAGGTACCAGACACAGAAACCCTAATGGGAGGTAGTCAAAGAGCCATAGAGAACACATTGCAGTCAGGCTAGGCATCAAATTACTGCTTTTTATCTCTTTAGGGGAAAATAATCACAGTTAAAATATAGTGTTGGTTGATAATAGCTTTTAGATTTTACAAAATGATAACCATTCTCTAACTTTTCAAGAATACAGATTATTAATATATTATAAAGATCTTGCATTTGGTAAGGAATATACTCAGTGATCAGACTTGAGTAAAAGTGGAATTTTGGAAATGCTTCAATATAAGGCATTAAAGTCTTATACTTACAAGAATGGCTATCCCTATCCATGCACAGAGTAAATCATAGGCGCTTGCCAAGGGTTTATCAATGAGTGATGAAGGAATTCACAGTAGAACTAATGAGAGTGTTAGGAAGTTGCAGGTTGTTCCTGCTGGTGAGTTTACAGAAGTCATACAAAGGAGTCACACTTCAGTAGCATAGAGGTGATTAAGCCACCAGACAAACACAACAGTGATGTGTCTAGTATAGAAGAAAGGTGTGGAAAGGTGTTTATCCAACTTCACAACTCAATGGTATGTATCCTAAGTTGTGCACACTATGGAACATTTCTTTAGACTTCTTTGCTTTCTGAGGCTTCCTCTCTGTCTACTGTCAAATGTCCCATTGTAAGGATCCTGATGAACAGTTATTTATATGTCCTGTAGAGTTTGATCAAAGTTTAAATAGTTTAAGTAAAGAAAATAATGTCTAAGTGAAAATGTAGGATCAAAATATAAATGATCTCGGGTGGACACAGCCATCTGCAGCATCCTATGATGAAATCATAGAAGGTATTATTTATCGTCTTTGAAATTAAAATCTGCTGATTTGAAAGAAGTCTACAATCACACACTCACTGGGCTGCTCATGAGTTCAGTAAAGATGGAGTTTAGCTTAAGGCAGAAACCAGTCAAACCAGACACAAGTAAGAACCCACTTTTGTAGACATAGTAATTATGACTAGAAAAATAAGCTATGGTTGGGTCCACCTTAAGAGGAAAAAAAACAGTGTAAATGTGTTAACAACGAGATACTACATGTGAAACTACCAGCATTCAGGCTACATTTCATTACCAACATAACAGAAGATAAAATGATAAAAATGATGGTCCCTCTGATTTAGTTCTTAAAATAATATATATATATCATCAAATCCAAAGCTGTTTTCTTATTTTAGATCATTAAATAAAATTTTCTTAGAAGAATCAGAGGTTCATATTGGGTTGAAATGATAGAATATAAACCAAATTGGATATCAGAAGTACTTAATAATGAGTAGGAAATCAGTACAAGAACACTGAATGAAGATAGTTTCTTTAAAAATAGACACTTTTTTTCTCTTTTTGATCCACAGTTTTTCAGTTCTCACTGATAATATTTAACTCAGATGTTTGTAAAATACATACAGGTATAAAATACTTAATTACTTTCTACATTATAGATTGTTTACACATTTGCTTCATGATATAAACATTAAACTTTTGGGGTATCCCCTATATCCTTTTGAGAACAGAGTCAATAATTGCAACTGAACTCATTTTTTAAAATATTCAGTTATGGGTAGCGCAGGGAGCATGATGAGGTTTGACAACTGGGGAGGGGGGGCTTCCCTTTCTGAGTGGGATGGAGGGATAACTTAATGTGAGGGGTATTGGGAAGAGAGTAAGGGCTGATATTGTGTTGTAAGTAAATTAATTTGATAAAAAAAATTTTAAAAATTAAAAAATTCAGTTACTCTATTTCCTTGTTTCCTTGCTATAGATATAGTAGCTTATAACGAGGAAACTCACACATTGATACATATAAATATTTAATCAACAACTCCTAACAGGCATTGAGGCGTTTATGATATCCACTTACTTTGGTAAAAAATTTTCTCATTTTATGTCATGGTTTAAAATGGCCCCAGCAGACCGCATAGGTTTATATGATGGAGTCTTATTTCCCAAACTGATGGAGCAAATAAGAGATAGAAAGATCTCAATGACATTAATCTCATCAGTGGATAAATCAAATGATGGATTTATAACTAACTTTGCCATTAAGAAATAGTAGCAGGTTGAAGGACATAGGGCATTTTGGGTGTGTCTGTGAAGGACATATCTTATGCCACCTCACTCTTGAGTGACACCTCTATTTTTCTAACTAGCCAGATAGTTAACTTTCTCTATGTCTATTTCTTTCTCCTTTGTTCTCAAAAGCTAAACCCAGTGCCATGTTCTACCTCACCAAGGTCCAGAAAAAAATGGTGTCTAATGACCATGGACTGAAACCCTGAGCCAAACTATTAACATGTCTTAACCCTACCTAGGACTTAACAAGGCTTATCTGGGTTGATGCATGAGGGAAGGGAGATGAGTTTGCTCCATTCATGAGATGTTCATCTACCTCTCTGCCAGTATCTTGGAGTTTCATACATGGTATCCAGGGAGCTATACCGTTTTTAATTGTTATATAAAAGAAAATAACTGGGTTACTACAATGAACAAATATGTTTTGGAGAGATGGGAAATAAAGAAAAATGGAGCAATACATGAGCTGTAGGGAGAGGCAGAACTGGATACTCTATGGCGGTGGGTGACAGTTATGAGAGGTGGCTGAGGTCGACAGTGGAACATGTCATTGCCCAGCTTACACAGACGCATACTCAACCCCAAACATACTACTGGCTGCTGTATGTCTTTGGCTCTGGTCAATGATGGAGGCAGAAATGAGAAACAGTTCACTTTCTGGACTGGACCTCCTAGAAAGACTGCTGTTATCTGTGATATCACTGGAGGCCATATTGGTGTCTGTGATCCATGCTGCTTCCCCAGGCTGTTATGAAACCTGAAATCCATGTAAACTTATGTAGTCTGTGCCACTGACTGAAGCTTTTATGTACTTGAGTTTTGCTGCCTTAGGGGGCCATGATGGCGTGAATGGTCTGGATAGCCACCTGAAGCCATTTTGAGGCCTGTGGTCTATACTGCCATTGAGGGCCATGAGTGGGTAGGTGGTCCAACATGATACAGCTGGGGGCCATGTTGATGTCTGTGGTCCAAAACCACCCAAGGCCGTGTGGATATTTGTAGTCGGTCCCACCGCCTGATGTTATGTTGATGTCCAAGGGCCAAGTTGCAGACCAGGGGCTGTCAGCTACGCCAGCATAGCTGACTGAGTTGCTTGGATCAGCGGAGGGGTGAGGGCGAGAGAAAGAAAGACAAGGAGTCATCTGGTAAAGAACCAAATGCTATATTTTCAACTGCATAGCTCCCTTTTATACTCTCCACAAAACAGGGACACAAACAAGAACAGGAATAAAAACAGGAACAAGGATCAAAACAGGAACAAGGAGATACACTTGGCCGCCTACCACCCAAGCTTGGATTTCTCCTTGAGCAGTCTTCTCAGGGAAATGCATGGAGATGAGGAAATGGGCACAACAGCAAGGTGCAGAGGATGGTGTCTCATAAGGGGCCATGTTCAATATGAGTGACCTGAGACTATACTGATGTCCATGGCCTGTACCACCTAAGCCCATGCAGATTTTTGCGGCCTATGCTGAAGCCTGAAGCCTTGTTGATGCTTGGGAGCCCTACAGCTGCCAAGAGCCAAGCTTGAATGGCGAGTGAAGCTACCTGGGGTTATGTCCACATCAGTCCACAGTCCTTGCTGCCACCAAGGGCTAAGGCTGGGTCCATAGTCTTGATGTGGCCAGGGGTTGTGTTGATGTCCTTGGCCCATGTTATCACCAAAGGCCAAGCCAATGTCCATGGTCTATGAAGCAGCCTGAAGCCATGACACTGTGGGTGGAGTATGTAGGAGACGTAGGGTGATGTCATTAGAAACTACGTGGAAGGCTGAGATCTGTGCTCTCAGTAACTGTAAAGAACAAGCTACTTTGGCAGTGATATAAATGTCTGCAAATACACAGGAGAGAGAGAGAGAGAGAGAGAGAGAGAGAGAGAGAGAGAGAGAGAG